>NC_061511.1:151871335-151943435 GCF_022539505.1 Lolium rigidum
GCGCGCAAAACGTGAACTATAAACATCGATTATGAGTGTTCCGCCAATTTTGACAGCATAGTTCGCAAATAAAATGATCCAAAATAAGCGTAAAATATGTTTTTATGCACTCATCAACCAACACGACGTAAAGGAATCTCAAGCAAGACCATTATTGTCGGTAGCACCTCCACTGACGCCGCCAATCATTGTAGCCGAAGAACCATCTCCTCCCCCTCCACCTCTAGTCGGTGTAGCCGAAGTAGTAGCATGGGCTTCCTTCCTCCTCAAAATGATCTCAAGCCTCCTCATATCCCACCATTCTCTAGTTAACTCATCCATGGTGGAAGGATCCATCATCATCGTCCTATTCTCCTTGGCTATGAGATCATTCAAGGCCTTCTTCTCCTTAAGTGCTAGTTTTCTCTTTTCTAACTCACGAATTGCATGCCATTTTGCTTGCTTCATCTCATTCTTTTTTTCGGGAAAACAGATAGAGAAGATCTAGATCTACATTTCCACCAATCAATCCCTTCTCTTTGTGAGGGGAACACATTAGATCTAAATCTTGGAAATTTTGGTGTTCTCCTTTGTTATTCCTCGCATATTGCCCCATACCATTGTTGGATATGTGCCCTAGAGGCAAATAAATAAAGATATTTTAGTGTCATATCTGTAATGTTGATAATAAGTTTTATGTCATGATATAACTGTATTAAGCGTAAACATTAGTACATGTGTGGTATGTAAACAAAACCTTGTCCATAATAATATGGTCCATTGATTAATAGATGAACAAGGTTTCCTGGTCATGGACAACAATGTCATTAATAATGGAGTCGTGTTGTTAGATGAATGACATGATGGACTCGCACCCATATAATGTATTGCAATGTGATCAAGTCAAGAAGTTCAGCATTGTGATACTAAGAAAAAATGTTGTAACATAATCCTTAGACCGTGGGGCCATATCTAATCACTATCACTGGCGACTGTTTAGACATTATCAACTGCCACACTGTAACATGTTGGTCATAACGATGTTGCTCAGGTATTCCAATGGGATGGGTTGGGGTGTAAGTGTTAGTAGCGGGGTTTGTACATCCTCGTGACGGATAGATACTATGGGCCCACTCAGTAATATTATATCAACAAAGCTTGCAAGCAAGTGACTAGGTCACAGAGGATATGATATCACGAGAACAAGTTGCAAATTTTCGTCCGTAACGAGATCGAACTAGGTATATGATGACGTTGGGACTCCAAGTGCATAGTGTTGTGTCAGCAGAGTATTTTCCCCACTAGGGTGACTCGAGGGTTTATATCGAACTTTCGGGGAATGGTTAAAGATTTATCTCTCCCTCTCTCCTTCTAGCAATCCTGCAAAATAAAATAAAATTTTGTGCCCCCAACTCCACCGTGTGGTTGTCAATCACAAGGTTTCGTATTAGTAATAGTAAAATAAAGTAGTAACGAAAGTAAGATAAACTAGACAAGTAAAGTAAAGTAAGTAACAACGGTAAAGGATAGATTGTTTTTTGGTTTTGTGAGCAAATAATATAACTAAATATTTGTGTATTTTTGGATTAAAATAGTGCTGCAAATAGAAAGTAGGATAAATGCAATGGAAATGTGTTTCTTATGATTAAAATTGGACCGGGGTTTATGGGTTCACTTGTCTATTCTCTCTTTAAAGTTGCAGCGTATAATAACAATTCATTAATGAGATAATAAGAATATAACTTCAATATGTGTAAGATACGCATTCATATGGGCATCATATCCTAACATAGAGATGATGCAATAAATCTCTCTTGTACTCCACAAGAAAGGGAAAACTTCATGCAATTTTGTATTAAGAATTAACAGAGTATAGCCATAAGTACTTTGCCATGATGTTTGAATATCAAATATGTTACCTTCACCAAACAAACAAGATCATCACTTTTGTCACATGAAGAACATAGCACATGCATTCACTTTATCCCTAGTGATATAGCAAAAGAAAAGGGAAAGCCAGCCATAATAGATCATGAATTTGTTGTCACTATTCAATCACTAAAACTATGCTATTACATCTAACACACACACACATCAGCCCACACATGTTCTCGCATACAAATTGGATCAGAACCAATAAACTTAAGAACGGGGTACATAATATGCATCTACCATATCTTACACAAAGTAGAGTCAAATCTCATAGCACAATATCATAGAATAAAGATCCACCACATATGAATTACATATATGACCATAATCATGTTAGCCAGCTCATATGGTACTAAGATCTATGAAGAACATGAGAGAAATAGATCAAGCTACTGCCACAAACCCGTAGTCCAGAGGTGGAATAATCCCCCTTGATCATGGTGTTGATGAGGAAGATGTCCGAGAAGGTGGAGATCCCCGGTGGCAGTTCTGGCGGAGTTTCCCCCTCCAATTAATCTTCGTTCATGCAGCCTCCGTTTTCGTGTTTCTGTGTTTCTGTGGCGCTCCCCTCCAGAGAACCTCAGGGGTCATATATATAGGAGTTTTAGGTCAAAATAAGTCGGTTCACGAAAGAATCAAGCGAATCGGATGATCGACGGCAAAAAGAGGGTGGGTGGCGCCCCCTTGCTGGGCGCGCCACCACTCTTTGGGCCTGAGGCCCCTCCAGATCAGGTACAAAAGTTCATGATGCTTCTATCGGTGAAAAAATGACGTCCCAGAAATCCTAGCTCGGTTTGACTCTGTATAGGCCTCTGAAAGTGAAAAATACACAAAACATGGTTTTCCTATTTTGCAGAGTTATAACCCAAATAAAGGGGGTTATTGGTAAATCCCCATAAATCAATATAAAACATAGAAATAACATCATATATGTTGAAAATATGTGGGAATATATGTTAATAAAGTACAAACTTTATGTATGCATTTTACATGAATCATTATACATGATACCAAATATCAAGTCTCGGACAAACTAGTTATCATGTAACAAAGGGAATAGGACTCAACGTTGAGGTTCAAACGATAAAGATAAATTCGTGGAAGGTGTAGGGATCGTTATGGTTATCCAGAACCCCCTGATGGTCAGTGATACGTCTCAAACGTATCTATAATTTTTGATGCCACATGCTTCTTTTACACCAATTTATATATGTTTTGCTCATACTTCGTTGCACTTTTATACATTTTCCGACACTAACCTATTAACAAGATGCCACAGTGTCAGTTCCCTGTTTTCTGATGTTTTGTATTTCAGAAAAGTTGTGCAGGAAATATTCTCGGAACTTGACGAAACAAATGCCGAAGTCAATATTTTTCCGTAACGAAGACAAAGTCCAGAGGGGAGTCGAAGGGGGCAGCAAGGCGGCCACACTAGCCCTAGGCGCGATCTGGCCCTGGCCCGCGCCTAGGGGTGGTGTGGGCCACCCTGTCCTCCACCGACATTGCCCCTCCGCCTATTTATTCATGATCTCGGGAAAACCATGAATACGCGAGCCTCCATCCACGAAAAGTTCCGTCGCGGCCGTCATTGCAGAACCCATCTCGGGAGGGTTCTGAAGCTCTTCCCGGCACCCTGCCGGAGGGGGAAATCATCGCCGGAGGCATCTACATCGTCATGTCCGCCTCCGAAGTGATGCGTGAGTAGTTCATCCCTGGACTATGGGTCCATAGCATTAGCTAGATGGTTGTCTTCTCCAATTTGTGCCTCATGTTTAGATCTTGTGAGCTGCCCTACATGATCAAGATCATCCTTATGTAATGCTACATGTTGTGTTTGCTGGGATCCGATGAATATTGTATACTATGTTGAGATCGATTATATATTCTTGGCATATGTTATTTGTGATCTTGCATGCTCTCCGTTGCTAGTAGATACTCTGGCCAAGTAAATGTTTGTAACTCCAAGAGGGGGTATTTATGCTCGATAGTAGGTTATGCCTCTAGTTTTCTGGAAGAGTGACAATAACTTCTAAGATTGTAGATGTGATGTTGCTACTAGGGAGAAAACAACAATGTTTTATCCGAGGGTAATTCTATTGTTTACTTTACACACATTGCTTAATGCGATAATCTGCTGCTTGTAACTTAATACTGGAAGGGGTTCGGACGATAACCGGAAGGTGGATTATTAGTCATAGACGCAGTTGGATTACGTTCTATGTATTATGTTGTAATGCCCAAAGGAATCTCATAGTAATCATCTTGTCATGTATGGTCGTTATCAATTACCCAGCATCAATTTGTTCACCAAGCATGCTATTTATCTTTATGGAGAGACACCTCTAGTGAACTATGGATCCCGGTCCTTTTCTTTTTCACTGATAAATTCAACCACTGCAATCCTACTCTGTTTATTTACTGTAAGCTCTGTTCTATTTAATTATTGCAAACATCTCTTTCCACTCGATACGTCTAATCCTTTGTGTTCATCAAACCGGTGAGATTGACAACCTCACTGTAAGTTGGGGCAAAGTATTTTGGTTGTGTTGTGTGCAGGTTCCACGTTGTTGCTGACACCGGTAGTGCGCCCTACCACTAGTCAGTTAGCAACACCTTCCGAAGTCAAGTCTTTCTCCTACTGGTCGATTAAACCTTGGTTTCTTACTGAGGGAAAACTTGCTGATGTGCTTATCACACCTCCTCTTGGGGTTCCCCAACAACTGCACGCCTGAAAGGACACGGATGTCGCCTAGAGGGGGGGTGAATAGGCGATTTAAAACTTTTACGAGATGGGCTTAACAAATACGGAATAAAACTAGCGTTTACTTTGTCAAGCCCAAAGCCTATATACTATGGTTCACCTATGTGCACCAACAACTTATTCTAAGCAATGGTTCATCTATGTGCACCAAAAACTTATGCTAAGCAATATAAGCAAGTATGTGATAGCAAGATATATATAACTTTAAGCACGATGGCTATCACAAGGTAAAGTGCATAAGTAAAGAGCTCGGGTATAGAGATAACCGAGGCACGCGAGAGACGATGATTTATCCCGGAGTTCACACTCTTGCGAGTGCTAATCTCCGGTGGAGAGGTGCGGTGGCTTAGTGCTCCCGAACGCCACAAGAGGCTCACCTTGAGGTGTGGTTGCTCGATGCACACCAATGCCACAAAGGCCTCACCTCAAGATGCGGTACTCACACCACACACCGAACGCCACGAAGGCGCCTCACCTAAATCTCCGGTGACCCTCGCCACAAAGGCCTAGGTCACGGTTCCACTAAGGGATTTCCTTAGAGGCGGAAACCGGGCCTTACACAAAGGTTGTGGCACACTTCCACAACTTAATTGGAGGCTCCCAACAAATCGCCACAAAGGCCTAGAATCCGTCTAGGGTTCCAAGAACCCAAGAGTAACAACCTTCTTGCTTTCACCACCACGAATCACCGTGGAGAACTCAAAGCGATGCACCAAATGCAATGGCAAGAACACCACTGTCGTTGCCTAATCGACGGTGCCTCGGAGGAGGGATCCGCACGAGGGGGAGAAGAAGTAGGGGCCATAGGGCGGAGTGCACACGGGATGGTGGTACACGATTTACCCAGCTTCGGAACACCTGCACGATGACAGGGCCTACTGCTGCTTGTCTGGAATTATCTGGGCGCTTTCGCGTTGTTACAATGAGTTGTGGTTGTACCTCTAGGGCTCCCGGGATCAGGCTTATAAAGGCGCACAGATCTAGGGTTTACATGCAGAGTCCTAGCCGGATTACAGGTTTGCCTAACTACGGTACTATGTCTTGCCGTGTACGTCAAGGATCCGCCTCCCTCTATACGTCGTCCCGGATCCGGGTTCCTACTGGGCCTTCATGGATCCGGGTTCCTCCAAAGGTCGGTCGGATCCGGCTCCCTTCTCCGGGCCGAACTTCATCCTTCGGGATCAACGAAGCCGGGCCGCCCGATGGGCCACATGCCACATCACCATCTATGGGCCACCCAGTGCTTGCCGGATCTAGGCACTGTCGATGGTACACCCATGAAGTATACCCACAACAGTAGCCCCCAGAGTTCTCCGAGTTTCACCTCATGTTTCCGCCTTGCTAGCGCCTTATGGTCTCCGGCAATGTTGGTAACGCGGAGAAACTTTAAGAACTCCAACTTCACATTTTCTTCTTTCCCAACCTTTAGTCGGAAAATCTTCTCATCCTGCGGGACTTCATCCATCGACAGTTCAAAACATGTCTCCGGGTTACTCCCCTGCTTGCGAACGAGAACTGCTTATCTTCGCGCTGTTTACCCGAAATCTCAAAAGACTCAAACGGTTCCGCCAATTCTGGCGCCATTTTCGCGCGATTTGAGCGGTAACTTATCCTTAGCCATTTTTACCGTTTAGGGTTTTGACACGTGTCACGCATCCAACGGTGCGACGCTTGCGTTCCGACCACAGGATGCGGAGCACGAATCTCCTCCCCACGGCCTATAAATATCCACCGTCAACCCTAAACCTCTCATTCACCCCCTCTTTCACCTCTCTGCGAAGCGCCGCCCTCGAGCTCCTTCTCCGCCGTGCCGGAGTCTGCCGGAATACCCGCCGGAGTCTCGCCGGAGCTACTTCGCCACCGCACAGTTCATCGTGTTCTTAACCTCAGCGAGCCACCGCGCGAAATCCTCATCGCCGGCGACTCCGACCACCGCGGAATCCATCACGGTGAGTTCTCGAGCTTCACCCTTTCGCCGTAGTTGGAAGGGATGATCCTCATGCAACTGAAGAAGTGTGTCGATGCTTCATAGCATTCCACGGCCGAATGAGTTTCAAAGATAGCTTTCAGCTCATTGACCAACTCATGCGGATCGTGGTGCTCAAAACGTTTTTGAAGATCGGCTTCCAGACTGCATAGGATGGTAGAACTTGAGAGTACCGAGTTTTCCGAGTCTCGTAAACATTCTTTACTTCATCGGATTCAGTTTCTGCAGGTGGGGCACCTAGCGGTGCATCGAGCACATATTGCAGGTTTCCACCAGCGAGGAAAATCCTCACATGAAGGAACCAGTCGGTGAAGTTTCTACCGTTGCTCTTAAGCTTTTCTTTCTCTAGGAACTGGTTAAAATTGATTGATGGAGACGCCATGATCTACAACATATATTTGCAATAGTTTAGACTAAGTTTATGACAAATTGAGTTCAAATTTTAATTCAACAAAATTTAAAACTAAGTGAACTCCCACTCAAAACAATATCCCTCATATTGTCTTAGTGATCACACGAACCAAATCCACTACACCAAGTCCGATCATCACGAGACAAGATGTAACTTCAATGGCGAACACTCAAAGTGTTCATGATATCAATCATATGACTCATGCTCTACCTTTCGGTATCCCGTGTTCCGAGACCATGTCTGTACATGCTAGGCTCGTCAAGGCAACCTTAGTATCCGCGTGTGCAAATCTGGCTTGCACCCGTTGTATGCACATGTTGAATCTATCACACCCGATCATCACGTGATGCTTTGAAACGACAAGTCTTAGCAATGGTGCTACTAAGGATGAACACTTTATTATCTTGATATTTAGTGAGAGGGATCATCTTATAATGCTACCGTCGCGATCTAAGCAAAATAAGATGCATAAAAGGATTAACATCACATGCAATTCATATGTGATATGATATGGCCCTTTTGTCTTTGCGCCTTTGATCTTCATCTCCAAAGCACGGACATGATCTCCATCATCAACGGGCATGATCTCCATCATCGTCGGCGTAGCGTCAAGGTCAATGGTGCCGTCTTCATGATTGTTCTCCCATGTAGCAACTATTACAACTTCTTTGAAATACTACTCAACATGAAATTTAAAGACAACCATAAGGCTCCTGCCGGTTGCCACAATACAATAATGATCATCTCATACATATTCATCATCACATTATGGCCATATCACATCACCAAACCCTGCAAAAACAAGTTAGACGTCTCTAATTTGGTTTGCATATTTTACGTGGTTTAGGGTTTTCGAGTAAGATCCAATCTACCTACAAACATGAACCACAACGGTGATACTAGTGTTGTCAATAGAAAGAGTAAATTGGATCTTCACTATAGTAGGAGAGACAGACACCCGCAAAGCCACTTATGCAATACAAGTTGCATGTCGAGCGTGGAGCAAATCTCATGAACGCGGTCATGTAAAGTTACCCCGAGCCGCTTCATCCCACTATGCCACAAAGATGCAAAGTACTCGAATTAAAGACAACAAAGCATCAACGCCCACAAAACAATTGTGTTCTACTCCTGCAACCAATCTATGCATAGACACGGCTCTGATACCACTGATGGGATTCGTAGCATAGAAAACAAAAAATTTCCTACCGCAAGAACGAAAACCAAGCCAAGATGCAATCTAGAAGATGGTAGCAACGAGGGGATCACGAGACTAACCCTTGAAGATTTCCAAAGCCTACGAGATTAGATCTCATTGTTGCAGAAGATGATCACTTGCCGCTTTCAAAAGCGCGTAGAAGATCTTGACGGTGCCACAATCGGGCAGCACCTCCGTACTCGGTCACACGTTCGGTGTTGATGAAGACGACGTCCTCCTCCCCGTTCCAGCGGGCAGCGGAAGTAGTAGATCCTCCTCGGAATCCCGGCAGCACGACGGCGTGGTGACGGTGGTGGTGGAGATCTCCGGCAGGGCTTCGCCTATGAGCTGCGAGAGAGATATGTGGAAGAGGGGCACTAGGGTTTGGGGAGAGAGGGGGTCTAGGGCGCCGGCCACTTGGGGGCTGCGGCCTAGGAGGCTTTGGTGTGGCCGGCCCCTCCCCTTGGCTCCTCATTATATAGGTGGAAGCCCCCAAGAGTTGTAGTCCAAGTCTTCGAATAAGACCCCAACAACAAAACTTCCCATAGGTGGGAAACCTACTCAAGGGGGGAGTCCTACTCAAGGGGGGACTCCCACCTTTCCTTGAGGTGGGGTGGCCGGCCACCTTAGGTGGAGTCCACCTGGGACTCCTCCCCCTTAGGGTTGGCCGGCATGCTAGTGGAGTCCCTCCGGGACTCCACCTTCCATAGTGATTTCTTCCGGACTTTTCTAGAACCTTCTAGAACCTTCCATAAATGCACCGGATCATTTTCAAACTTATAAAATGACTTCCTATATATGAATCTTATTCTCCGTACCATTCTGGAACTCCTCGTGATGTCCTGGATCCCATCCGAGACTCCGAACAAAACTTCGAACTCTATTCCATATTCCATATCTACTTAAACGACATCAAACCTTAAGTGTGTCACCCTACGGTTCGCGAACTATGCAGACATGGTTGAGACTTCTCTCCGACCAATAACCAATAGCGGGATCTGGAGATCCATAATAGCTCCCACATATTCAACGATGACTTAGTGATCGAATGAACCATTTACATATGATACCGATTCCTTTTGTCACGCGATATTTTACTTGTCCGAGGTTTGATCATCGGTATCTCTATACCTTGTTCAACCTCGTCTCATGACAAGTACTCTTTACTCGTAGCGTGGTATGTGGTCTCTTATGAACCTTTCATATGCTTGCAAGCTAATTAGACGACATTCCACCTAGAGGGCCCAGAGTATATCTATCCGTCATCGGGATGGACAAATCCCACTGTTGATCCATATGCCTCAACTCATACTTTCCGAATACTTAATCCCACCTTTATAACCACCCATTTACGCAGTGGCGTTTGATGTAATCAAAGTACCCTTCTGGTATAAGTGATTTACATGATCTCATGGTCGAAGGACTAGGTAACTACGTATTGAAAGGTTATAGCAAATAACTTAATGACGTGATCTTATGCTACGCTTAATTGGGTGTGTCCATTACATCATTCACATAATGACATAACCTTTTTATTAATAACATCCAATGTTCATGATCATGAAACTATGATCATCTATTAATCAACAAGCTAGTTATACAAGAGGCTTACTAGGGACTCCTTGTTGTTTACATAACACACATGTATCAATGTTTCGGTTAATACAATTATAGCATGGTATATAAACATTTATCATAAACACAAAGATATATAATAACCACTTTATTATTGCCTCTTGGGCATATCTCCAACAATTTTATAGGCTTGTAATATACACAAAACTTATTACTCCCCCATAATGTGATAAGGAATTTATTTTCACAGGAGGCAAATAAGATCCAACTAGAGATATTAATGGACATTAGAATTTGAATTTCTCATGAAGATGACATACCACATAGAGACTAGATAATCTTGCAATATCAAATCTAAGTGATATTCCTCATGTACACACATTGTTAGGATTGTGAAATTCCTAAAGGCATATCACTCCCCCAAAATGTTATAGTCCATTAATCTCTCATAAGAGCCATATAAGATACAACAAGATGCAAAGAGGCTCCAACACAAGCACAGATACATGGTGTGCAACCTAACATTCATAGGCTTGATTTCTCAAGAAAAACAAGTAGGATGCACAACATATACAAACACATGTTAGGAACAAAACTAACACATGCAAAGGGGCGAGTAACTTTCAATATGAATGAGTTGAGCACATGTTACCGCAAGGAGGAACATTGGGTATATGATAGAAGTAAGATAATCAAAAGACTTGGCTTGAGATAATATAAATGATGAAGATCCCTTAATTCTTCATGATGTAGCCAAGTCTCCAATGCCCTCCAACAAGCACCTATTGATCAAGTTTTGGATTGTTGCCACCCTCATCCTTACGAAGAGAATAAACATCATCAATGGTGATAGAGTTGGATGAGGTACCAATAGTGCAAAAGGAGGATATGTGGCCCTTCTCGCGGCATATGTAGCAAGTTCTTTTCTTCTCCTTCTTCTCACTAGATTTCTCCACAATGGGAGCATTGGCTTGATTATTCTTGGGAAGTGGAATTTCTTCAACTTGAGGTTGAATGTGAGTTTGAGCTTGAGGCCGCTTCCCTTTTTGCTTCTTCTTCAAAGGGCAAGATCTAACATGATGCCCTTCAATTTTGCACTTGAAGAAAACAATCTTGGCCGGGTCTTTGACTTGTAGTTGGCCCTTCTTAATCTTGTTGTTCTTGGAGTTGTTCTTGTTGTTGGAGTTGAATCCAAGTCCACTCTTGTCATTGGGGGATTGTTGCACACTCAACATCTTGTCAAGTTTGCATTTCCCTTCATGACTTTTTACTAAGTCATTCTTCAAAGAAGTGACTTGGGCCTTGAGCTCTTTGATTTCCTCTACATGGTTAGTAACAACACAAGTATTAGAGGAAGTAGAACCTTCATTGGTAGATCAATAAGGCAAGGGTGATAATTCATCACAAGATTTAGCAATACTATGAGTGGATGAATTACTAGGACTAGCACATGGCAATATAGCATTTTGAGTAGTAGTGCTAGTATCCACATGAGGCTCACAAGGTGTTGACTTTGATATGATAGCCTCATGAGCTAACTTTAGCCTGAGAGGCTAGAAGATCCTCATGGGAGCTAGAAAGCTTTCCATGACTTTCTTCCAATTTCCCATAATTGCTAGTTAGCAATTCAAGTTGAGCCCTTAGCTCAACATTCTCCTTCAAGATAGATGCTTCACAAGAAGTAGAGTTAGTAGCACAAGCATCATTATTAATAGCAATAGGAGAAGGCAAGTTGGCATGCTCTTTTAGATAAGAAGCTTTAAGTTGCTCATGCAACTCGGTGAGTTTGGTGAGCGCACTCTCAATGACCCTTGAGCCCTTTTTGAGTTGCTCAAAATCCTCAAGGAGTTTAGCATTAACAAACACAAGCTTATCATTTTTTAGCTTTAGTTCATTTGCCATCTCAAGAGCTCTATCATGGTTTTCCTTTTCTCTAGACAATTCTAGAGCAAAGGTCTCCTCAAGAGCTTCCTTGGTGGTTTGTTCTTCTTCAAGTTCATCCTTTAGGGATGCCACATCATTGGCATACTCACGTTCAAGAGCACCCTTTTTTATCAATGGTGTTCTCATGCATCCAAATAAGTTTTTGGCTCTCAATAGCGGTAGTCAAGATTTCAAAGAAGTGAGAGCAAGAAATTTTATCTTTGCAAATAACCTTGAAAACACTCTTACCCTTATCGCGTAGAGAGACAACCCAATCATTTTCTTCATATTCATCCTCATCCTTATCCCCACGAGAAATATTAGGTTCCATGGTAGGAGGTACCGTGGAACCCTTGGCCATAAGGCATATATGAGAACCGTGAGATAAAGATGAGGTGTTACTTGAGGCTCCTTTCAAGATCTTGTCTTGACCAATAGAATCTTTGGTTTCATCTACATTGTTAGCCACACAGCAACTAGAGGAAATAGAATCATTTTTATCATGGCCACAAGACAAATCAAGCATATCATCATGAGATTTATTCAAGCAACTTACACATGATATGCAAGGACTATCAACACAAGCATGTAAATCATTTCTAGTGCTAGATGTGTTTAAGTCCGAAGATGAAGCATTGCAATGAGATAGAGATGAAGAATCATCAATAGTAAGCTCAATATCAATATTGCAATTTTCATCACCACTCACCATATCATTACCTAGTGTATTACCAAACTTTGGTGAAGTAGATGAAGATGAGAACTCATCACGGCCGGAAGAGAGAACATGGGACGGGTCGTACCACGACAGTAAATTTGTCTACGTGGATTGCCGTGAGTTTCCCTGATTTGAGCAAGTGGCGCTTGCTCACGACTCTAGGGCTCGGTATGGCATAATGACCACTAACATGACAGAGGTGTACAATGGTGTGTTGAAAGGTGTGTGCGCCCTCCCTGTCATGGCACTGATTATTGAAACTTGGAACCAGACTTTGTCGTACTTTGCAGACAGCGTCCAGGTTGCCAATGCTTGAGACGCAATGAACAAGGAATTGTCTGAAAAGATGTAGCAACATCTGGACGAGAAAGCAACAAAATCACAAAGCCATGGTTTCCGTCAAATTGACGCACTTAGGAATAAGTGGGAAATACATGTACGTGCCAAGTTTGTGAAAGGCCACCACAAAGGCTCAAGAAAGAAGGCTGTCACCTTCGGCCCTAGCTCGTGTGAGTGCAGTTGTAACAAGCCAAAACTTTTAGGATACCCATGTAGTCATGTCCTCAAGGTTGCTTCAGCACAGAACATCGGCGTGGAGACCTACATATCTCCGTACTTCAACACGTACAACCTACTGCACACATGGAACGGTGAGTTCTGGACATGGGGTATTGACCAACACTATAGGGATGTATGGCCAGATAAAGCCACCATATGGGTTCCGGACCCGACGTTGAAGAGGACCGTGAATGGTCGATGCCAATCTCGACATCATAGAAATGACATGGACCATAATTAGTCGGGAGAACCACACCGTTGCCGCGTTTGTAGATGTCCTAGTCATGCGTGAAGGGAATGCCCTTACCGTAGCAACAACAACCCTGCTTCATGTAATTTGTTAATGTGTTGTAATAAATTTATAATTATTTCTATTCATTATGTGTTGTAATAAATTTATAATTATTTCCATTCATGATGTGTTGTAACATATGTATAATTATTTCTATTCATGATGTGTTGTAATAAATTTGTAATTATTTCTATGCATGATGTGTTGTAATATATTTATAATTATTTCTATTCGTGATACTTTATAACATATCCTATATAACTAAGAAGTTCATCCCCACTAAGAATATTTCTCTTGACATGCAAGGCATCCACCTCATCAAGCATCTTTGAGCAATCCTACCCTGCCACATCACACTACTTCCGTACCACGTCATCCCACTTAGGCCCACCATGCATCTTCTCCGGCTGCAGCAATTATCTGTCGTGTCTATTTCTCTTCTCCATGGAAGCTGAACCGAGGAGAGCGCATAGAACACGAACTGACTCCCTCTCTCAGCGTATATAATCGTCTGTCCAATTCTCTCCCCGCCACATGATGGGTGTGTCCCCTCGTCGCACCCACCTCTGACCATCTCCACCCGTCTGTTTCTCCCACGGCACCATACTGCCGTCCACCGCTTCATCTCCATCTACCATTCTAGAAAGACAGGAGATGGTGCCCACTACAAGCAGTCAAGCACCAACGAGGCACATGCTTCCATCTCCTCCAGATCCGCAAGACACATGGAAGAAATACACGACATGAATTAGCCTAATCACCGCCGAATCATGTTCATCTCCTGCCGATTTGTTCAACCAGACACCAATGGCTTCCCATCCCATGGAGCCTTTTCTTCCACTCTTTCCTCTTTACCTGGCTACAATCTGGAGGACTGAAGTATTGCAGTATCAACGAGGCAAATGCTTTGTCTGGTGCCCTATCCTTATGAATTCTGAACCATTCAATGTATACAATTGGATTTAATATTTTATATAGTTTTGGAGCTAAAGAGAGTCTGTTCAAAGTGCAGAGACTAGCAGTTGGTTTTAGCAAGTTGCTATTTTCTATTTTTCCTTATTTCAGGATCTGATACATTGACAAGGTATGTTATCTTTGTCAACATTTGGTATTCGATATGCAGCTTTCCAAATTAACCTTAATACATTTGCGTCTGTATAATTAACTAATTACGAACCTCAATTTGATTATTCAACAAGCGGGCTAACAATTTTGCATTCCTCTGGATCCACCTTTCCTTGTAGTGTTTGTTGTTTCATGCAGCCCATTTACTTCTAAACAGATTCATCTCTTTGGATCAGACCGTAATGTGGTCAGCGACCTCAACAGATCAGGCAAGTTATTTTCAGCTTATAATTGTGTGTACGAATTTGCCTCCATGAATGGAAGTTATGACAACGTCAAGGGGTTGGCTACCGGCTCACTGTGCAAACATAATTTCTCTTTGCAGAACTTACACCCATTTAGACTTCGGTACAAAAAAATTAAATTCAGCATTTGCAATTTCCTTTCGATGATCCCCAGATTTTATCTGAACAAATATAAACTTACTGAAGATACATACTGTAAGTGATGGCCACCTCTCATGGTAAACAGAATCACGACGGCGTTAATTTGACTATTAACCATTATTGTTTATCAATAAACCAGTGAGCACCTGCAAGAAACAGTTGGTTGAAAAAAAGAACGAGGTATTATGCTCAGTTGCAGGTCATGGATAGTGCTAATTATGTTGACTAAAGATTGCAATTGCCTTCGCTGGTAATAGAGCTGGTAAGATATTTCTCATATTTTCTTTCATCTCCCATATAATCTGATTGTCATACTAACATCCCATACCCTCATTATTTATTTTGTTTAGAGGTAGCTACCCGAACCTGCCGTTCGGTTACCCTCATTATTTATACTTGATAATGTATATACGTTTACTGAACTTTGAAGGTAATGTTTTGTTGTTATAATAGACTTGATGTTGTCCCTCAAAGAAAATCAATCGATGAATGGTGTGGCATATCCTGAATTCAAGATCATGCAATTCTATTAAGTGGTATGACATATGTTGATGTGTTTTTGCTGGCGATTAGACTGGAAAGCTACCACATGAGTCTTATATGATGTCCACCTTCTGCATAAGTTACATATGAATTTAACCTTTTCTAGGAGAAGTGTTTTTTACCTCCAGATGGAACAAGGTATGTTCTGTTCACTTGATTTCTACATGAATTTTAAATTCCTATTGAAATTATGAAAGGAAATAAGGCCAACATAGAAAAGAAATTTATCTGTGTGCATTGCACCTTAGTGAAGAGAATTCAAGTTCTCAACTTAAACTTTCTTCCAACACAGATTCTGTTGATAATATGAAGGAGTATCTGGAGACGAGTGATCCGTCAATGTCAAAGAAAGGTTGTACTCCAGTTTATAGTTTTTGCTCTCATCGGGCATCATTTTCATCTCTTTCAGAGACTAGGTTGTGTCTATATTTATACACTAAACCTTGCTGATTTGACGTGTTGGTTCATGTGTGCTAGCTCCCATTTATTCTCATAACTCACAGATGGAGTAGATCAATGTAGTGTATGTAAATGATATTTTTATATATCACCCTCCTATACTTCATTACTATTTGCGTTTGCTATGTTTTTTTCTATTATTATACATGGTTTGCAGGAGTCAAATATGTAATTCATCTACATTTGTGCTTTTAACTGCAATGCCGAACTAAGTTGCTCATCTGTCTTTGATTGGCACTTCAAAATTTTAATTATATTGTCCGGCAGCAACGCGCCGGGAATTTTCTAGTATACTTGAATAAGCAAGTATTCTGCCATGGGCAATTATATGTGGAATTATCAAGAGTCACAAGCAAAGAAGGATTAAAGCTCCTGATCGATGACAATGAATGTCCAAGTGAAGACAGAGCAAAGAATATTGTTTATAAGGAGATATTGTAATAAACAAACGAATAGAAGATATTTATAAATGTAAGCAGGACAAAGAACTTTTCCTAAGCTACGTGCAAGTAACTTTCATGTTTCTAGACTATGGTCAATCTCCTTCCATCCCATGAAGACTGTCTTAATTTGGTATAAATTTAGATGTATTTAGGAACTATTAAAAAAATATTATCGATGTACATGTGGAATAATTTGATGCAGCAGACACAAAAGTTTAAAAAGAATACCAAATGTCTGTGATGAACATATTAGTATTCTTTGGTAAAAAAACTACCTAGAGTGACATCTCACTAAAGAAAGACTGTATTGCTCTAGAACAAATGAATTTAAAAGACTGCGATTCATGTCTGAATCTTGGTTGGTTAACCATTTTCCATGCCAACTATCTTTTCCAGATTTAGTTTCCACTACTGGAATTGTAGTTGCACATGTACTTGGTCTGGCAGCGTATGAAGTAGAAGTAAAACTGTGTAACTACTCCCCCTGTCCTGTTAAAAATCTCAAAATAATATCTATCACGGATAGTCACAAAATCCTAATCTATACAGTATTATATAAACTCTCAAAAAAAATTATTCCATCGGAAGGGGATGATGGGAATACATAAAATTGCCACCTCATGCGCCAAAGCTAAATTTAAAAGTAATCAGATGAACAAATCGGCCATGGACCTTGGGGCCTCAAGTACCTGCGCCGAACTGCTGATGAAGCAAACTGCGGGCTGAAGATGGCCAAGCTGCGGGCTGAAGATGCAAACTCAAAGTGCGGCCTCGCCGGTTGGGAAACGCCATATCAAAGGCTCTAGCACGAGTCAACGCCTTGGACAACATTCGACCTCAACAGCATGGCTTGGCAAGCTTGGAAGATGGATAGAAAACCAGATCGATTAGAACTATCGGGAGAGTGGCTCAAGGATACAGAATACAAAGGGGATTTCTCAACAACAGTGATGTAATAATGACTGGTCGCATTGCTCTTATTACTAAGTGGACCAAGAGAATGTACACAATGAATAAATAGGTGAGTAAAAAAAGGGGTGCACATAAGTATTTTAAATAAAACATAAGAAAAAAGACCATACAAACGTCAAACCAATTTAGTGTTCGAAACATATTACATATTACGACGACGCTTGCTATACAATTTTAAAGATTTAAAAAGGCAATAAAAACACTTATTAATTTCCAGCATTATCATTTGGTTCGCCCTTTTTCATCTCTCAGACAGTTTATAACGCCGGTAAATTGGCTGCATGCCAGACAGGTAGGATTTCATGAACGAGGTCATATTTCCCATAACAAACATCTAGAATAATCAAAGCACAAAAAAAAATTCAGATCTTATAACCGATAATCCAAACATGACCTTAGTATAAGTTAACAAATGCGACAAAAATCTAAAACTAAAAAATTAATAATAAAATGTATATATTTAATACAAATTACAAAAATGAGACAACAAACTATAATGTCCATATAATATCAAACATCCAAAGATTCAAATCAGCTCTCATTGCTAGCCGCGCAATTTGCGCGGGCCACCCTGCTAGTTTATAATTATTACGTGTGTACAGGTGATGATGTCACCTTTTAGAGGCGTCATTTGATGTCGATCACCGCTGTCACCAATGGTTAGACCCGAACGCCCACTTCGACCCCCCCTCAGACCTTCAGGCTACGCGACATCTAAAATAGGTTCCATGTTCACGATCTTTATGTGGATCACTTGCGCGCTCACGGACTTCTTGCATATTCCAAGCTTTACATCAAGAACAGAGAAGTTTCTGTTGGACCCATCTCTTATGTCAACTCTTGTTGATCGCTGGAGACCTAAGACCCACACTTTTCAGTTACGTTGTGGGGAGTTGACACCTACCCTAAAAGATGTGTCCATGATTACGGCTCTTCCTATCATTGGTAATCTAGTGGTCCCCCAAGAATATTCTAGTAATTGGTCGATCCAGGTTGAAGAACGGCTATGTGTTCTAGTTCCAGTCAACGCTTGCGGATGCAGCGCTCTTCCCCTTGAAAGATGCATCACTCCTAGCCAGGCTACTCTGCATGAAGACTTTTCGTCCTCCTCGGTCGGTGAAGCCCGGTCAAAAGGATGCCTTGCAAATTCTATTGTCTCTTCTCATCCTTGGATTTCTGCTTGTGAAAGCTAGCTTGCAACCTAAGAAGCCCTTGTCGTATTTCCACTAGAGTTCGACCAGGCATACCTGCGTGCCTAGAAAAAATCCTACCTACCTCGATGAGGATGGTCACATTCGTGATGAGATCTTCGACATTGTCTATGTTATTGGCACTCATAACGGAAGAAGCAGAGGAGAGAAGAGGACAACCATAAATCTACTAAAACTACGATCGCCAGGAGGAGGAATCTTGGAGCGACTACGATTGTCTTGAAAAAATGAATGCCCGGGGAGGGGTTTTATAGCACGCGACTCAGAGAAAAGGCGGGAAATATTGGCGGGTAAAAATAAGGCGGGAACTTTAGACGAGAAAAATTAGGCGTGAACTTTTTCCGAAAAATCAACATTTATTTATTAATACATCTGACAAAATTAAGATGCAAATATAACTAAAATTAAAATACGTCTAATCACTACAACGGAATTTAAGATACAACGAGAAAGTAAAACTGAAATTAACATACATAGGTACTACAATAGATCACTCTGTTTCCTCTGCATCCAGCATGGCCAAGTTCCCGTTTTGTCGCCGCGTTCTTCTGCTGCATGCGCCTCAACAACCCTTTCTCTTAATGTCTTCCTTTCCACTTCAAGGGTCTCCCTGGGCACATCTTCCTCCGCATACCTACGTGCAGCCTCATCATCCATCCGCTTTTGATTTACCTCACGATTTCGAGCTTCCTCCGCAACTAATTTTTTTATATGTCTCTCTCCGCTTTATCATTAGAAGCATCCAATGCTTCTCCTCATGAAACCTTGCCCATGCACGCCGATGTTTTTCCTCCACCTTACGGCGCGCCCAATCTGGCTGCTCTGTAACTATCCAGTGAAACCACTTGCACATCGGAGGGGGAGACCGCGACACAAATAAGATGGTTAATAAAAAAAATGCCATACAAATATGTTTTTTAATCATGTTGTTAGAACATACCGCATGCCCTCGAGGACGGTGAACTTGCTTATGCGGGTGGATCATGATCCGCGCACATGAAATATTTCATGCCAAACTTATCAGAAAAATCCACCACCTCCACATTCGCAAGGCGGCCACACCAACACCTCTCTGCTCTAACCCCCGGTGCCAAGCTTGCATTCTTCCCCTTCATCGACCTAAAATCCTGGTCCGAGCAAGGCACACTCATGCTGGCTAAGGTATGAGCACTTGTGTACCAAATAATATGGACGCCTGTTTTTATAGAGAACGCGACAGATCCTGGCGGGAGAATTAGGCAGGAAAAATAAGCGGGAAGTGCCTTCAATCAGTGCTATCAGTAGAAAAGCGAAGTAATCTATGGAAAAAGGGACGTGGGAATCAGTGCCGGCAGGCCTGTCGCAGCTACCAACGCATGCTGCCACTGCCGAAGGCGACACCCTGCCATGCCAGAATGCCACCACGGGCGAGGGCGGCAGGGCCCACCAATCGACGGCACCGCTAATGGAAGCTCCGGTAGCCAAATGTGTCGCCACCCATCACGGCGGCAAGGCCTGCCGCCACAACCGGCGGTGGCATGTGACAGGTGTTGCTTGGCCAGCTTGCCGCCACGACAGTTTTGATATTTCAACTGAGAGGTGGTTCTTTTTGCCATTTCACTGGGGCGGGTGGTCTCATCTGTCAAAATTTCATGGCATCACCGGAAGTTTGATCGGACGACATAGTCCAGAAGTACTCACCGGAGATCTTACCGCAGATGATGACGAGTAGACGGCCAACTCCTATGTTTCCCAGCGCCGCATCCTCCTTTTCTCTTCTCTTTAATTCTTCTTTGCTCCGAGATCTCGACGTTCACACTCCACCGGATACCTTTTTCGATAAAGGGAATATATTAATATCAGAATATACCAATTACACCTAGCCTCTGCAACAAACGCAACGCTCTAATGGTCGTACGGATGCACATAGCCCGAAAAAGGAAAAAATAAACTAAGAAATAAAAGTCCCAGCACATCATTCCAGCCCTAGCAACTACAATACAACCACCACCAGGACAACGCTTGAACTTCAGGCTCTTCAAAAGTGACGCCTCCAAGAATGGAACGGTGCACCAGCACCGTCGTCGCCCAATCAAAGATCTTAGGATTTCACTCTGAAGATAGTCCACGCTTTCAAAACAATGTCTTCAACAAGGTCAGTGCCAGGCACAACCAATTAAGGCCAGAACTTGGATTTTGATCCTGAAAGGCAAGACTCTGAACTTCACATGTGCTGCCGCCCCCACTTCATACTGCTGCTGCAAGCCCGGAACACCAAGCAAGTTCCTCAACAACGCATAGACTTAGACCTCCATTGCTAGTACTCCAAGTCTGGCCATCATGATAGTTTCCGCCTCTGACTTCACCTTGGACCAAAATGCGCTATATGGCAAGAAAGAACAGAGCTTCGTGCCACTCCCTCTAAAACCAAACGGTCGGAATAAACGCATTGGTGCACACGACCGAATACCACCCTGTCCAGCAAACTTTAGGCAATATGTTCACTGTTACATTCGCCGGTGGTGCCTTCCGGAACTCAACACTTTGGCCAGGTCGAGAAGGACATGCCTCATGCAGGTCTTCATCTTTGCACAAGAGCAACCCTAGGACCGCCACCTTTATTCAGGTTGTGCCCCAATGCCGCCGACCATCCCATGCCATTTGAAGCAACACAGAGACACCAGGCGTAGATCACCCAGTCCTTGGGAAACGCACTAGAGCTAGCTGGCCCTCCACCAGCGACAGATGGGATCGTGAAGAGGGCAAGGAGAAGCAACCTAGGGTTTTCACACAATCGGCCTATCCCCCTGCACCTCTGGCGCCACCAAAGTCCACCGCCGGAGGCAACCACCACAGCCACCATCAGCAAGTCTTCCACAGCCAAGCCCCGACCCGCTCGAACCCATAGTCCTGGCCGAACCCATCTGAGACGGGGCGCCGAGAGTCAGAGTTGAGGAGCCGCCGGCACCCACTGCGTCCGTCACGGGAACCCACGCCGAACCAGATCTCCCGATGATGCCCCACCGCCATTGAGTAAGAAGGGCCCCGAGTCCTCCTTTGTGACGCGGGAGAGGAAGATCCTCTGCCGCCGGCGTCGCCCGGGCTTCGCTCGATGACCCCTGCCGACGACGACGAAGGAGGGAGGGGGCGGAGGAGGTCTGACGTGGCCGGCGGCTGCGGCGCCCCGTCGCCCTCGGGGGGGGGGAGAGGGGCGGAGAAGGTTAGGGTTCGCTCTGTTCCACCGAACACCTACAGATGTAACGAAGAGATCGCTGTGTTCCACCGGACTCCGGCGATGATCCGGCATCGTCATCCTCGCTTGGACGAGCATGCACAAAACTTACCTAGAGACAAGGGTCCATCAGCGACGGACGACGTCACCACCTGCCTCGCCATGACTCGCCTCGCTCAGCAAATTTTTTCGAAATGGGGATAATGCCCCAGCCTCTGCATCAAAATGATGCATATGGCTGCTTTATTACCTTATTAAAAGAGACTCCAGCATTTACAGTTTATTACATCTCACTCATCGACTAAAGTCGAGACTAAAATCAACCATCTAAATAGTGAACACTTCACTCATACTGAAAATGGTGGCCTACAGTAATGTAACCTTATCTTAAACACAATGTATTTTGAAATAAGAGAGGTAATTGTACATAATGTAAAAAATAAATAGTCAACACTTCAGTCATACTGAAAATGGTGGCCTTGCAAGTGCCGTGGTAGTTAAGCTGAAAAGGAAAGTCTCAATTCAAATTTCGGCGCCACCGCGAGCCACCGGTCACTAGCTCACCGCCCACCAGTCTGGTCTAATATTCTGATTAGGCTTGCGCCTGATGCACTGGTCATTCGCCGCTCACTAGTCGACCAGACATGGCTGACACCATCAACATGGCTATATCCATTTCAAAGAAAACGTCGAGTCGCAACATTAAAATATCATGAAATGTAACGTACCCTGAGGAGACAATATCATGAAATGTAATGTACCCTGAGGAGATGAACCTAGCATGATTGGTCTTTGCATACTGTTGTCCATTCGGAGCACAACTACACAAGAGTGGGAATTGAACCGTCCCCTGTTAAATTCCTCAATTCGTAGCAGGCCAATAATATATTGGATCCCACACGTCCGTCGTGTTACGGATCAGGCAGAATGGAGCAGTGACAAATCAGCTGGCAATGTCACGCGATCTTGCCGGATTCCATCTGTAACCGCAGGCCACATGCCCGCGGCATCCGGATCGACATGAAGTGTTCGAGTCCAGCAGCACAAGGCACCAAAAGGGGCTTACGTTATCTCACCTCTTTGGTAGGAGAGCCCGTACGGTTGATGATTTTTCGATTCCTCTCGCTATGATGTGTAACCAAAACCGTAGCACTACGGCAAAACAGGGCTTTGCCGTGCAGCCCAAACGCACGGCAAAGGGGCAAATCGGCTCGGCAAAGCCTTTGCCGATGCAGCCGCAGTACGGCAAAGATCGCTTGCCAGAACGATCCGCCTCGCAGAAAGCGTCTTTGCCGTAGTGTCGCGCGAAAATCGCACGGCGAGCAGCTTTGCCGAGCGACGCAACTAGGCTGTTGCAGCGCTGTGGCCTCTTTTGCCGTGCGAGTTCCTTTCGCGTGCGTCATGTGCCTCTTTGTCGTGCGACTTTCTTCGCCGTGCGCTTCTCTTCAACCCGCACGACAAAGACTTGGCTTTGCCGTGTGCTTCTCTTCCACCTCGCACGGCAAAGGTGCACGTGCATGACAGCACCAGGTGGGCAAGCGTGGCAGCCTTGCCGTGGTGCATGCTAAGCACTGCAGCAGAGTGCCTTGCCGTGTGCATGTGCACGGCAAAGATTGTGCAAATTTGACTGTATCTCCCCGTTTCCCATTAATCCCTGCATATGCAATTCACAAATACTAATAACAGTCCAGATACACATATAGCACAATATATAGAGTATTTGCATCATCAACAACATAGTTCATACACGAGTAGTCCAACAAAGTCCATACTTGCAAGTGGACCTAGGATATGTGTGAAAGTGTGTTGGAAGGTGTGATTCACCAAATGGTGCAAGGCATAGCTCCCATGTGTGGCATTCCTCTCTTTCGGGCGATAACACTTGGAAGATTCCTCGACTTGTAGGTCGAAGTGTCCCGTCGCGAGTAACGAGTGGCTATAATGTGCCAAAGTGTGCCAAACCTAGCTTTCCATGTTTATATGGCCTAAACAAAACTAAACCTATGAAAAAGTACATTGGTGGAACCTCGCACCGGAGAAATCTAGGGGTAGATCACGCGGGCCCATATATAGACCGCCGTGTTGTGGAAAGTGGGAAGACCTCCGGAGCATTGAATCCCAGCCCAAACTTTCATGTGGACCAAGAATATGTTTGGAAGTGCCGTGTAAGGTTTAAAGTCTGTAAGAAATTGCACCAAATATGTGGGGCGATAACACTTAGCGATACACCGAACCCCGTTAATTTGCTCGAAACCCCGATATGTTGGGGGGAGGGGTCGATGAAGATGTAGATTGCTTGTTTTATCGGTGTACAGATTGTATTAAGTAACACTAACAAATAGTCTACAAAAAGTAAAAACTAATTTTACAACAAATATAAGTATTAATATAAATATGAATACTACAAAAAACGAAAAGAAATGAAACTGCCCTCTGTGCCGTGCAAAAACGCACGGCAAAGAGATGCCACGCACGGCAAATGCATCATTGCCGTGCCCGCTGCTTTGCCGTGCGCCTTTGCTCTCTCTTTGCCGTGCAGATTTCTTTGCCGTGAGCTTTTGGTTTGTTTGCCGTGCGTTGCTTGCTTTGCCGAGCGCTGAACTGGCTCTTTGCCGTGCGCTTTGTTTGCCGCGTGCGTCGCCTTCGGAGCCACACTGCAAGAATTCATTGCCGCGCGCGGGCCACTAGCAGAGAACTTCCGCACGGCAAAGGGCGCTGCAAGCACACGGCAAAGACCCGTGCACGGCACTGAGCTTTTTTCCCGTAGTGTAGGCCGCTTCAGTTGCACTGTTGCACGATCGTATATGTGTATTATTATGTATTTCTGTATCTGCAAGCTGTGTGTCATTGAGACTGACACAAATCCAAGAATGGCGAACAGTGACGGAATCGTCGGGTGGTGCGGTTCCAGATTTGGCTTTTGGGTAAAGGGCATCTAGAAAGGGAGACCTACCGCATCGCACTTAGTACTTAATTAAACAATTTGGTGTTCCTGTTCCTGCTAGCAACTTGGTTACATGCTTGATTGTTCTTCTCTCTGGAGCTATCCTCTTGTTTCTGTTGGAAGGTCACGGTGGTAAGTGGTAACAACACTCAGGATAGAATTAGGTGGCCAAAGGGTATTGCTGCAGGAGTTAAAAAGACACAATCTATTGTTTCTTCCTGGAAATGGTCCCGTGTGTCCACTGATTGGTACAGATGATTGGATCTATCTGCAACTTATCAGTGCCTTTCTGATCTGATTTTCTTCTTTTTAAGTAAAAGCACACCAAATCTTCTTGCTCGCATCCCTCTCTAAGTGTTTCTACAAGAGACTTTTTCCGGTACAATTTACTTGTCCCCGAGGCGAGTAGTATTGGGGCAGGGGTAGTTTAGGTAGGTAACGTTTTGATTTTTTTCCTGAAAGGGTAGCTTGGTCCTGGATTTAGGGGTTAGGGGTCGGTCGATCCTTTCCAGTTTCCACGCAGCGCCGACGGAAAGAGAGAGAGCCATGGTCGCCCTGTCGTTGCTCGCACGGCCTCGCTCCCGCTCTGCCATCTATCGCCGATCAGTACCACTCAGGCCTGCAATAGTAGTTCTCCTCATGGGGATGTCAGTGGAGTGTGTTGCCCCCTGGAACAGATGCAGTATCCCGTGCTGTATCTGCTAGAGGACCAGACGTCGGAGTGGCCGTGGTGCTGCGGTGATGAGCAGGCGTACACGACGGCGTGCAGCCTGGCGGAGGAGCTCGCCCTCGTGCCCAGCACCAGCAGCCTCGCCGCGGCGGTGTGCAAGCGGCGGCTCGACCTCGGGCTTCTCGACGGCAGGTCGGCACTATGGTGGCTCCATCGGCGGTGCTTGACGCGGAAACAGGCGACATGGCCAGGAACGGCTCCAGGGCTGGAGCCTGCGGGAGGAGCGGATGGCCATGTTGATGCCGAGTCGCCGGTCTCCTCCATCTACGTAAATGGAGTGGAAGTCCAGTCGAGCTAGCCGGTTGGACAAATTTCGATCCCTCAAAAATTCCTTTTTTACAACTTCCGAAAGTACCCTTGGATAATCAGGAATACAACAGTTTTGCACTTTGGTGAAAAAATACTAGTCGTCTGCTAGACTAGTATGAGTCAATCTGAGCGCTTCGATGTAGTCCGTTGGACGGTTGAGGCTTCTTTGTCCCTACCGTAAAAGAGCCCTTCTACAAAATGGGGGAAAAATGACGGCTCTCAATAAAGCACAAAGGAGACTGCACCAAATTACTTGCTACTTTTGGGGTTTGCTTCTTTACACAAGCATCCTCCTACAAACCTTCCAAGTGGTAGACACTGAAGGCACTGGTTCAAGAGGTTGCTTATCCCAGACTACCCAAAGCAGTGAAAAGACAGGGCAGTTTATGACCCTAAATGCGCTAGTTAATTTCAGATCACTCATCAATCACCATCAAGTGGAGTGGAGAGGGAAACCCCACAGGCTTAGCCTTACCTCATAGAGCGAGTACAAAGCACATGTTACAGTAGATGGTGCAAACATCATATCAACAAATCAAGGCCGCTCGGATGGCGTGCCCTCCACTGTAACCTAGCTCCACCTCCACCATATATAAAGAACAGGGAGAGCTTTAGCCACCGGCGGCTGAAGAGCAAAGCACACTCCACTAGCTCCAGACATTCTTTTTCTGCAGAGGCCGGCGAAGAACTACAACGACTATGCTGGTGGTGGAGCTGGGCATCTGGGTCATCCCGCTGACCCTCGTCTTGGTCCCTTGCCGGCGCATCGTCCTCCTCCTCACCAGGCTCCAGGAGCTGTACCGGAGCATGACCGCGCCCAGGCTGGTGATCACCTCCCGGGAAGAGGACATGTGGAGCCGCCTCTCCAGGCTTAACTCCATGGCCTTCATGATGTGATGCCCGCTCTGCTTCTTGATTTGCCTCCTCCTTCCTCGTCTGGTGTTCGATGCTATTTAAGTTGCTTTTGCTGCTATTTTTGTTAGCTTTGTATCTCTGCATAAGCTCATCGTAGTTGAGGTGTAAGATGTATATATATGTTGGCGTAATTTAGAAGCTCGTGGTAGAGGTATGTGTGGGTGTGGTAGAGGCTGCTAAAATCAAATTAACATCATGTTGGTGGTGTGGCTGGTGACATGTTCGTCTGTTACAGATTAATTTGAGTGTCCTGGCCTGTGTGGAGAACCAAGTATGACAGCAACGCAACTTAACTGAAGGTGTCTCACGGTTTAACCATGGGTCTTGCAAGGTCCGGAGATCAAGAGATCACACGGTCGCAGTACAGACTCAATTGCTGTAGAACAGATCATTGTAGTGATATAATGTCAGTTCGTATTTCTCTTGTTGAAGCCGACAAGACAAATATGAGTGACAATAATTATTTATTATCACTTAATTTGGAGGAATGTATGTTATTGTGTCCCTAAGAAAACATATATAATGGCGCCGCCATTTAGGCCCAACTAGACCACATGTACAGAAACCAGTGCTTAGAGTAAATTACTCATACACCACGGCACACTAGGCTAAGCCAGAAACGGGCTAGAGCACATAACCCCTCCCCTCCCGTGGAGCTCCCCAGGGCGCCGCCGGGGGGCGATCTCCCTCCTTCCGCCGCCCCTCCCTCTGTTTCTCTCCCTCCACCGCTGCCGTCGGCGCTGGCCACGGTGGCGGCGGGTCCCGGCGCCAAAGTGCCCGGGGCGTTGTTGGAGGCGGCGACCGGCGGAGGCGGCTGGGGCGGCAACCTCCGGCTTCGGCGTGCTCCGCGTCTAGGGCGGCGTTCCTGGATATGCGGCGGCGGCTCCTCCACGGCCTTCGGCGATGGATGGTGGTGGCGGCGACTGTTGGATCTTGGGCCCGCCGAGATCCATCGCCGGCTTCTGCTGGCGGCGCGAGAAAGGGGGCGGCGATGTGCGGGGCGAGGATGGTGTGGTTGCGGCTTCCGCCGTCCATCGAATTCTCCTTCGTCATCGTTGGTCAGCGAATGGCGGCGTGAGGCCTATTCTTCTGCTTCGGGTTTGAAGGTGGTGGTCCTAGGGTTCTTCTTCTGCGAAGATGAAGATCTACCGGATGATGATCCTTTTCATCTAGCCGGAGTGTTGAGTTCCGGAAGGCTTCGCCGGCGAATGGTACAACACATTTTTTGCATGTAGTTTGCTGGATCGGGTGGTATTCGGTCGCGCACACCCATGCTTTTATTCCTGACCGTTTGGTTTTGGAGGAAGCGGCGCGAATCTCTTTTTCTGTGTTGACATCAAGTGACTATGGATCCATGATGAAAGTCAGAAGAAGAGAATATCATGAAGGCTGGATGGGAGGACTAGCTAAGGGAGGTTCAAGTCTCCGCGCTGTTGAGGGACTTGCTTGATGTTCCGGGCTTCACAGTAGCGGTATGAAAGTGGGGGCGACAGCACAGGTGAAGTACAGAGTCCTACTATTCAGGCTGAAAACCCAAGGTCTGGCCTTAACTGGCAAATGACCTTGTTGAAGGTATTGTTTTGAGAGCGGAGACTATCTTCAGGGTGAAAATCTAAGATCTTTGATCGGGCGACGACAGTGTTAGAGCACTGTTCCCTTCTTGGAGGCGTCGCTTTTGAAGAGTCTGTATTTCAGGTGTTGTCTTGGTGGTGGATGTATTGCTGTTGTTAGGTCCGAGATGCTGTAGCGGGACTTTTGTTTCTTAGTTTTCTTTTCTATTTTTTGGTTGTGTGCATCCGTAGTACCACTAGGGTGGTGCGTTGTTGCAGAGGCTGGGTGTAATTGATATCTTTTGATATTAATATATTCCCTTTATCTAAAAAAAAGAAACGGGCTAGAAATTATATGAGTCGCCTAATCGAATTGGGTTTTAACTGCAAGAAATCTCTTGAAAGTATCACAGTACTTTAACCAGCAACCATACTTGATCCCACCAACTGAAATATATTTCATCTTGCTATTGTCCACATCCTCTAGTTCCTCTCTAGTAAGAGGCAACAAATTTTGAAGAAGATACTTTAATCCTCGTTTTTAAGATCTCCTGTTCAGGATTGGTCTGCAGTCGTTTTTTTTTTCTTTTGCTAAAAGACTATTAACTCTGGCATTTTATTGCTCTCTAATTAAATCTAAGTTTGTCTCAATCATATCAAAAGAAGGTCCAATATCTTCCCCAACTAAATTTGCAAGGTCCATCAAAGTAGAATTACACGAATTAAGCACAGTGGGCATGTTTTCAGAAGTACCTTTCCCTTTTTTTCCGGATTATTTTCTCTTGTGAGATTCATGGAAATTTTATTGATTCTCTTTGTGTCCTGTTCATCTCCAAGTTAATTTTCCTCTTCCAAAACAGTTTGTTATAACACCCTGTGAGACATTGGGACTGAATTCCCCAGTTTTGTGCCAAAACTCATTGACTGAGAATTAGACGGTTCATCATGAACATATCATCATCAAGTAAACTGACTATATCTTCAGAGTCATGCATTGCTTCCTTATCGTTGTTAATGTCATTGTCTCCAGTCCCTTCTGTTGTATTGAGACCCCCATTCCCTGCAACATTCTTCAATTGTTAGAGGCTCTTGCCAACCTCCGCCCAGCTGCCCTCCCAGCTTGCACCGACTCCAGATACTGAATCACTCGAGTCCTGGCTGTTAACCAATAACCACCCAACGAATGCATCCGAAGCCCAATCAGAAGAACTGGACAGCACTCGTTCAACTCACTTGGTGGAACATCTGGAAGGAGCGCAACAAAATGGATCATGTTGTTGTGGTACATGGTACACAAAACAAAATGTTTTAATTACCATGCACAATTAAACCAAGATCACTCTCAAGGTGTAGGTAACGAGGTTATACCCATGACGAGTAGACCTGCACATATCTGAACTGCGGTCCTGTCTCCTGGCTCCCTCCAATCTCCTTGTGATCTCAGCTAGTTTGGCTTTCTGAATTCTGATAATAATGTTTTTATTCCGTGTGTCTTCGCCATCGCTGTCACTGTGAGTCTGTGATCGCTTAGAGCCCAAAATCTCCCGCAAGTGCCATCATTGCTGGATGCTGGTTACGCCTAAGTATCACCGCTATGAAATTGAGTTGCAGTTCAGGCAATGGTCTGAAATGTGATGGAAGCAAAAAATATTGCCATGTCTTCAGGACTGGAGTTCAGTGTCATATATCTTCACCGACGGGGGTTCAGTGTCCTACATCTTCAGCAAATTAATAGCTGGTGCTCCCAAATGAACAAATACCAATGTTTAAAATAGCCGGCTACAGGATATAGCCGCGGCCTTCCAAAACAGCTATAGCCCGGCTATAGCCTGGCTATAGCCGGCTATTTAAGGACTTTGGCACCTTTTAGTGGGCTAAGGTAGTGTTATCACCGGATTTTGGCCAAATCAGGAGATGGGCCGTGATTGAGATGGGCTTGGAGGATATGCACACAAAGTGTTTCTGAATCGGCCTCGTGCGAGAATTTGGGCTAGATTGCCCGTATATTTGTACATTATGGTAGATCGCATTTTAGTTTAGAATTAAGAGATAGAGTTTGGTTCGTACACAGTTAGATTTATTCCAAAGATAGAAAGGCCACGGACTATAAATATGTACCTAGGGTTATTGAGAAAGGAGGACGATCACGTTCACAACAAACACAATCTAGGCGCATCGCCACCCCTTGTTTCGAGGGTTTCTTCCGGGTAAGCGTCATGCTGCCTAGATCGCATCTTGCGATCTAGGCAGTATCAGTTTATTCGTTGTTTTGTGTTGCTCGTACTGAAGCCTTGTTGATGGCGAGCAATACTATTATCATAGATGTTTTGGGCTAGCATCGATATTTTTCTGATACGTTTGCTTAGTTATGCTACCCCTAAATATCTAGCTGCCTTTGCACCTATCTTAGGTGTAAGGGCAGCGTCTTACTTGGACTTTATTTTAGTAGATCTGATCTGTTATGGTTGTTCCTTGTTCTCCAAGGATTGGTTTGAAATCCGCATGGTCAGGCCTTGCAAACGGGTTGAACGATCCAGTAGTGCGTAAGGTATGGTTTGCCGATCCAAGAGGGGTTGTTTCGGGAATCGACTCTGTGTTGGTTTTTAGGCCTCTTCTAGGATTAGTTTTTTGTTATGTTTCGTATCTGCCAGGCTAAACTACGTGTAGGACGTTCCAATTATGCGGTGAAAGCCCTAGACTGTCGTAGATTGATTTAACTTGGTATTGATCAAGCAGGATCCCCATGTTATCGTTGATCCAATACGAACCATGGGTGAATCGGCTCTTTGAGCTGATTCACAGGATAACCTGAGAGCCGATCGAGGCTCGGATTTAATGTTTACGTGTCTGCCATGCAGGAAACTAATTGAAGCAATCCATCACCTTCCTGACCAGGTATATGTCAGGTGGCACGCCCTCGCAATAGCCAGGACGTGTGCCGGAGCTTTGCGGGCCGTCGCCCGAGGGACCAGGACCCACCAGCAGTTCTGGGAGCCTCCCGGCTCTTCGTGTTGCTCGTCGCTGCTCGCCGGTGGGTTTTGGCAGGCAACACATTCTCGGCACGCCCGAGTGGGACATTCTACGGCAACTACGTCAACATCTGCAGCTGAGATGGCGGACGGGCCAATCACGTACGAAGATCTGCCTGAGGAGCACAAGAAGAAGTATGATGAGATTAAAGCTGTCTTCAAAGCCGATCTCATCGGCTCTTTCGAGAGGACCCGTAAACATGGCATTAGGTGGAAAGGGTTCTCACCCGACGGCGTTCTCGATGAAGTAGATCTGTCTCTCCTTCAGAGGAACGCACCAGAGCTCTACGCCAGGAAGTTAATTACATGGTGGCTCATTCTCTACACCGTCATTCTGAGAGCCTGGTGAACGCTTTCGAGCGTATTGCGGTTCGCGTGGTTCAGGAAATCATGAAGCATCAGTACTCTCCGTCAAGGGCCTACCCTAGGGACTCACCAGGGAGAAATACCATTCCAGACCAGACCGCAGCTGCCATTCACGCTTGCAGCTCCAGAGCCACAGGGTTCACCGGCATACGTCGTCTACAAGGTTGGAGGCGATCCTGGCGATTGCCAATTCCTGTATGAGCCGCCTAAAGAAATCCCGCATGGATACGTGTGCACATACGTGCCGGACCGCAATAATTGGGCGCGCACGAACCAGCACCGCAGCAGGAGGGATTTCCGGAGCGGACGCCGATAAACAAGCGTGGCTAGCTAAATATGCCACCGGAACGAGTCATGAAAGCTCAGCCTCCGCAGCTCATACCGTGGAACAAATCAAGTACAATCTTGAGAGACCAGTTCGGCATCCTGCCAAATAGGAGAACAATCGGCTATTCCAAGCCGTACCCCAACGAATATGATTTGATTCCGCTGCCGCCCAAGTATCGGCTCCCTGAGTTCTCAAAGTTCAACGGATCAGAAGGGTCTAGCTCAATTGAGCATGTGAGCCGATATTTGGCACAGTTGAGCATGATTTCAGCATCAGACCCGTTACGTGTAAGGTTTTTTGCGCAATCTCTCACAGGACCAGCTTTTGGGTGGTACACCTCGTTGCCACCAGATTCAGTCCGACATGGAAGCAACTGGAAGAGCAGTTTCATGTTCAATATCACTCAGAAGCTACCGAGGCTGGCATTGCCGATCCGGCGCGAGTGACATGCGGGAGAAACGGTGTCGGAATACATTCAGTACGTTTCAGGACTCGTCAAGAACCGATGTTATTCGGCTCGTTTAACTGAGAAAGAAGCAGTCGATCTGGCAGTGTTGGGCCTCGCAGCGCCGATCAAGGATCTGGCTTTCCAAGTGGAATACAATTCACTGACGCACATGGTTCAGAAATTAACACTGTATGAGCAGTGCCACCCAGAATTGTACCAAGATAAGTTCAAACGCCCGATAGGCCTGGTCAAGACAGAAGAAGTTGAGGACTTTGCAGAAGACCAGGAAGTAGCCGTGGCTGAATGGGCTCGGGGGGCAGCTCCCGTGTCCTGCAAATGGGTGAAACAACAAGGACCAGCAAGAGGGTTTGACTTCGATGTAAGCAAAGCTGAGCAGATATTCGATTTATTGCTTAAGGAAAAACAGCTGAAGTTACCCGAAGGCCATAAAATCCCTACGGCGCAAGAAATGAACGGAGACCGTACGCAAGTGGCATCACTCGTTCACCCATATCACCAATGACCGCAAAGAGTTGCGTCGGCAGATCCAAACGGCGATAGAACAAGGCCGTTTGATCCTGGGTCGGTTTGCCATGAAAGTGGACACGCAACCGTTTCCTCGGCGTCAACATGGTGGAACACAATCACTCCACGAGGCGTCGACCTGGATTTCTCATTCGATGTTAACATGGCAGGGCCTGTATACCACTATGGCGGGGACAAAGAAGAAATCGGTCACTCCCGTGGCAAGGAAAGGAGGAGGCCGGCCCACGCGACCGGCCCCGATATGATGACAGACGGTACATCACCGAGGAACAAGTGAGAAACGTGCGGTATCAACGACCGCTCTCCGCGCATCTCCTTAACAAATATGAGTGTCAGTACGACCGACGCCGGCGGTACGGCATAGATGACGAAAGATATCGTCGGTCTGATGTAGACAACGGGAAATATCGTCGGTATGATAGAGACGACGAAGGGTATGAGCACCGCGCTAAGGGGAAGTCAAGAGAGCAGGAAGACATGGACAGACACTGGGATTGTCCTTTCTTTAAGCACTGCTGGGATTCAGGAATGAGCCGATTGCCTACAATCGACAACTGCCCGGAATGTAGACAGCAGAAGAAGGACACGGGTGAGGTTTCAGTGTTCAAGCGTCTAGGGCCTCTCCCATCTCAGAACAGACGAGCTGAGTCACCTCGAGTGGAAGATTTCGAGGAGTCAGGAGATGAAGAAGAAGATAGATACCATCGGCCAAGGTGGTGCCCTGATGGACTCAGTCACTCCCAAAAGCGTAGGGTTCAGCGGCTACGTAGCTTGGAGGAAGCCGAGGCGCAATACCTGCACACGTTGAGGAAAGCGCAGCCCGATCTGGCCGTGAAAATTCAGCAAACTTTGGAGGCGGACACTCGTCCACAGAAGAAAGAATGGCGCCCCAAACAAATAAAAGCCGATGCGAAGGCATCGGCTGGCACAAATATGGTGTTCATACTTCCGTCGGAGTTTTGTGCTCCAAGAACCGAAGAAGTGCCGGTAGCACAGTTTGACCGCGGCCCACGGCCAGTCATCTTTGAAAAGCCACGAGAGAAGAGCTACAAACATTTGAAGGCCCTGTACCTAAAAGGTTATATCAACGGGCAGCCTGTTGATACGTCTCCGACGTATCGATAATTTCTTATGTTCCATGCCACATTATTGATGATATCTACATGTTTTATGCATACTTTATGTCATTATTATGCGTTTTCCGAACTAACCTATTGACGAGATGCCGAAGGGCCAGCTCTCGTTCTGCTGTTTTTGGTTTCGAAATCCTAGTAAGGAAATATTCTCGGAATTGGACGAAATCAACGCCCGTGGTCCTATTTTCACACGAAGCTTCCGGAAGACCGGGGAGATACGAAGTGGGGCCACGAGGTGGCGCCACACTAGGCGGCGCGGCCGGGCTAGGGCCCGCGCCGCCCGTTGTGTGGGTCCCTCGTGACTCCACCGACCTTGCCCTTCCGCCTACTTAAAGCCTCCGTCGCGAAAACCCTACGACGTTGGACGAAACCAGAGAAAACCTTCCAGAGCCGCCGCCATCGCGAAGCCAAGATCTGGGGGACAGGAGTCTCGTTCCGCACGCCGCCGGACGGGAAGTGCCCCCGGAAGGCTTCTCCATCGACACCACCGCCATCTTCATCAACGCTGCTGTCTCCCATGAGGAGGGAGTAGTTCTCCATCGAGGCTCGGGGCTGTACCGGTAGCTATGTGGTTCATCTCTCTCCTATGTACTTCAATACAATAATCTCATGAGCTGCCTTACATGATTGAGATTCATATGATGATGCTTGTAATCTAGATGTCATTATGCTAGTCAAGTGGGTTTTACTTATGTGATCTCCGGAGACTCCTTGTCCCACGTGTGTAAAGGTGACGAGTGTGTGCACCGTGTGGGTCTCTTAGGCTATACTTCACGTAATACTTATTCACTCGTTATGAATGGCATAGTGAAGTGCTTATTTATATCTCTTTATGATTGCAATGTGTTTTGTATCACAATATATCCGTGTGCTACTCTAGTGATGTTATTAAAGTAGTTTATTCCTCCCGCACGGTGTAATGGTGACAAGTGTGTGCATCGTGTAGTACTTGGCGTAGGCTATGATTGTGATCTCTTGTAGATTATGAAGTTAACTATTGCTATGATAGTATTGATGTGATCTATTCCTCCTTTCGTAGTGTGAAGGTGACAGTGTGCATGCTATGTTAGTACTTGGTTTGGTTATGTTGATCCGTTATGCGCTCTAAGGTTATTTAAATATGAACATTGAATATTGTGGAGCTTGTTAACTCCAGGCATTGAGGGTTCGTGTAATCCTACACGCTTAGTGGTGTTCATCATCCAACAAGAGGGTGTAGAGTCTAGCATCTATCTATTTATTCTGTTATGTGATCAATGTTGAGAGTGTCCACTAGTGAAAGTATGATCCCTAGGCCTTGTTCCTAAATATCGCTATCGCTCGCTTGTTTACTGTTTTATCGCATCTTTACTTCCTGCAATATTACTACCATCAACTGCACGCCAGCAAGCACTTTTCGGGTGCCGTTACTACTGCTCATATTCATTCATACAACTTGTATTTCACTATCTCTTCGCCGAACTAGTGCACCTATTAGGTGTGTTGGGGACACAAGAGACTTCTTGTTTTGTGGTTGCAGGGTTGCTTGAGAGGGATATCTTTGACCTCTTCCTCCCTGAGTTCGATAAACCTTGGGTGATCCACTTAAGGGAAACTTGCCGCTGTTCTACAAACCTCTCGCTCTTGGAGGTCCAACACCGTCTACAAGAATAGAAGCACCCGTAGACATCAAGCTATTTTCCGGCGCTCGTTGCCGGGAGGAAAGGTAAACGGCACACACACACCGGATCCCGTAACGAAGCTATTTTCCGGCGCCGTTGCCGGGAGGAAAGGTAAAAGGCACTCATACTCCGGTCCCGTGTAAAGTACTTTTCTCGACGCCGTTGTGTGTGTGCTCGAAGCTATTTCCTTTAGATCCCGCAATTGCATCTTTTTGTTTCTTGTTTACACTAGTTAGGCATAATGGACAACAATGAGCTTCTTATTCTATTTCCTGATTTAAGACATGGATGGTTTGATGCGAAAATTAAAAAACCTATGGAACATATTAGTATGAACGCTTTGAACACCATTGTTGCTAATTATATGGAAAATTCTAAGCTTGGGGAAGCTGGCTTTGATGAGCATGATATTTTTAGTCCCCCAAGCATTGAGGAGAAAATTTACTTTGATGATACTTTGCCTCCTATTTATGATGATTATAATGATATTGGTCTTTTAGTACCGCCTGTTATGGAGGATAAATTTGATTATGATTACAATATGCCTCCTATATTTGATGATGAGAATAATAATGATAGCTACTTTGTTGAATTTGCTCCCACTACAACTAATAAAATTGATTATGCCTATGTGGAGAGTAATAATTTTATGCATGAGACTCATGATAAGAATGCTTTATGTGATAGTTATATTGTTGAGTTTGTTCATGATGCCTCTGAAAATTATTATGAGAGAGGAAAATATGGTTGTAGAAATTTTCATGTTACTAAAACACGTCTCTATATGCTGAAATTTTTGAAGTTACACTGGTTTTATCTTCCTATGCTTGTTACTTTGCTCTTCATGAACTTGTTTATTTACAAGATTCCTATGCATAGGAAGCATGTTAGACTTAAATGTGTTTTGAATTTGCTTTTTGATGCTCTCTTTTGCTTCAACTCTTATTTCTTGGGAGTGCATCATTGAAATTACTGAGCCCATCTTAATGGCTATAAAGAAAGAACTTCTTGGGAGATAACCCATGTTTTTATTTTGCTACAGTACTTTTGTTTTATATTTGAGTCTTGGAAGTTGTTACTACTGTAGCAACCTCTCCTTATCTTTATTTTATTGCATTGTTGTGCCAAGTAAAGTCTTTGATAGTAGGGTTGATACTAGATTTGGATTACTGCGCAGAAACAGATTTCTGTCTGTCACGAATCTGGGCAGAATTCTCTGTAGGTAACTCAGAAAAATCTGCCAATTTACGTGCGTGATCCTCAGATATGTACGCAACTTTCATTCAATTTGAGCTTTTTCATCTGAGCAAGTCTGGTGCCACTTTAAATTTCGTCTTTACGGACTGTTCTGTTTTGACAGATTCTGCCTTTTATTTCGCATTGCCTCTTTTGCTGTGTTGGATGGATTTCTTTGTTCCACTGACTTCCAGTAGCTTTGGGCAATGTCCAAAAGTGTTAAGAATGATTGTGTCACCTCTGAACATGTGAATTTTTGATTATGCACTAACCCTCTAATGAGTTTGTTTCGAGTTTGGTGTGGAGGAAGTTTTCAAGGGTCAAGAGAGGAGGATGATATACTATGATCAAGAAGAGTGAAGAGTCTAAGCTTGGGGATGCCCCGGTGGTTCATCCCTGCATATTTCAAGAAGACTCAAGCGTCTAAGCTTGGGGATGCCCAAGGCATCCCCTTCTTCATCAACAACTTATCAGGTTCCTTCTCTTGAAACTATATTTTTATTCGGTCACATCTTATGTACTTTACTTGGAGCGTCTGTGTGCTTTTATTTTTGTTTTGTTATTTTCATTCTCTGAATAAAATGCTTGTGTGGGAGAGAGACACGCTCCGCTGGTTCATATGAACACATGTGTTCTTAGCTTTTAATGTTCATGGCGAAGGTTGAAACTGCTTCGTTAATTGTTATATGGTTGGAATCGGGAAATGCTACATGTAGTAATTCTAAAATGTCTTGAATAATTTGATACTTGGCAATTGTTATGCTCATGTTTAAGCTCTTGCATCATATACTTTGCACCTATTAATGAAGAAATACATAGAGCTTGCTAAAATTTGGTTTGCATAATTGTTCTCTCTAAGGTCTAGATAATTTCTAGTAAAGAGTTTGAACAACAAGGAAGACGGTGTAGAGTCTTATAATGTTTACAATATGTCTTTTATGTGAGTTTTGCTGCACCGGTTCATCCTTGTGTTTGTTTCAAATAACCTTGCTAGCCTAAACCTTGTATCGAGAGGGAATACTTCTCATGCATCCAAAATCCTTGAGCCAACCACTATGCCATTTGTGTCCACCATACCTACCTACTACATGGTATTTTTCCGCCATTCCAAAGTAAATTGCTTGAGTGCTACCTTTAAATTTCCATCATTCGCCTTTGCAATTTATAGCTCATGGGACAAATAGCTTAAAAACTATTGTGGTATTGAATATGTACTTATGCACTTTATCTCTTATTAAGTTGTTTGTTGTGCGATAACCATGCTCCTGGGGACGCCATCAACTCTTTGTTGAATATCATGTGAGTTGCTATGCATGTTCGTCTTGTCTGAAGTAAGGGCGGTTTTCACAATCAAATGGTTTGAGTATGCATACTGTTAGAGAAGAACATTGGGCCGCTAACTAAAGCCATGAATCATGGTGGAAGTTTCGGTTTGGACATAAAACCTCAATCTCTTATGAGAATATTATCCGTTGTTGAATGCTTAAGCATTAAAAGAGGAGTCCATTATCTGTTGTCTATGTTGTCCCGGTATGGGTGTCTAAGTTGAAGAATGATCAAAAGCGAGAAATCCAATGCGAACTTTCTCCTTAGACCCTTGTACAGGCGGCATAGAGGTACCCCTTTGTGACACTTGGTTAAAACATATGTTATGCAATGATAATCCGTGTTAATACGAGCTAATTAGGACAAGGTGCGGGCACTATTAGTATACTATGCATGAGGCTTGCAACTTGTAAGATATAATTTACATGATACATATGCTTTATTACTACCGTTGACAAAATTGTTCCATGTTTTCAAAATAAAAGCTCTAGCACAAATATAGCAATCAATGCTTCCTCTCGCGAAGGGCCTTTCTTTTACCTTTTATGTTGAGTCAGCTCACCTATTTCTCTCCATCTCAAGAAGCAAACACTTGTGTGAACTGTGCATTGATTCCTACATACTTGCATATTGCACTTGTTATATTACTTTGCATTGACAACTATCCATGAGATATACATGGTTACAAGTTGAAAGCAACCGCTGAAACTTAATCTTCCTTTGTGTTGCTTCAATACCTTTACTTTGAATTATTGCTTTATGAGTTAACTCTTATGCAAGACTTATTGATGCTTGTCTTGAAAGTACTATTCATGAAAAGTCTTTGCTTTATGATTCATTTGTTTACTCATGTCATTACCATTGTTTTGATCACCGCATTCATTACATATGCTTACAATAGTATGATCAAGATTATGATGGCATGTCACTCCGGAAATTATCTTTGTTATCGTTTACCTGCTCGGGACGAGCGAGAACTAAGCTTGGGGATTCCGATACGTCTCCGACGTATCGATAATTTCTTATGTTCCATGCCACATTATTGATGATATCTACATGTTTTATGCATACTTTATGTCATTATTATGCGTTTTCCGGAACTAACCTATTGACGAGATGCCGAAGGGCCGTTCCTCGTTTTCGCTGTTTTTGGTTTCAGAAATCCTAGTAAGGAAATATTCTCTGAATTGGACGAAATCAATGCCCGGGTCCTATTTTCACACGAAGCTTCCGTAAGACCGAGGAGATACGAAGTGGGGCCACGAGGTGGCGCCACACTACGCGGCGCGGCCAGGCTAGGGCCCGCGCCGCCCTGTTGTGTGGGTCCCTCGTGACTCCACCGACCTTGCCCTTCCGCCTACTTAAAGTCTCCGTCGCGAAAACCCTACGACGTTGGACGAAACCAGAGAAAACCTTCCAGAGCCGCCGCCATCGCGAAGCCAAGATCTGGGGGACAGGAGTCTCTGTTCCGGCACGCCGCCGGGACGGGGAAGTGCCCCGGAAGGCTTCTCCATCGACACCACCGCCATCTTCATCAACGCTGTTGTCTCCCATGAGGAGGGAGTAGTTCTCCATCGAGGCTCGGGGCTGTACCGGTAGCTATGTGGTTCATCTCTCTCCTATGTACTTCAATACAATAATCTCATGAGCTGCCTTACATGATTGAGATTCATATGATGATGCTTGTAATCTAGATGTCATTATGCTAGTCAAGTGGGTTTTACTTATGTGATCTCCGGAGACTCCTTGTCCCACGTGTGTAAAGGTGACGAGTGTGTGCACCGTGTGGGTCTCTTAGGCTATATTTCACGAATACTTATTCGTTGTTATGAATGGCATAGTGAAGTGCTTATTTATATCTCTTTATGATTGCAATGTGTTTTGTATCACAATATATCCGTGTGCTACTCTAGTGATGTTATTAAAGTAGTTTATTCCTCCTGCACGGTGTAATGGTGACAGATGTGTGCATCGTGTAGTACTTGGCGTAGGCTATGATTGTGATCTCTTGTAGATTATGAAGTTAACTATTGCTATGATAGTATTGATGTGATCTATTCCTCCTTTCGTAGTGTGAAGGTGACAGATGTGCATGCTATGTTAGTACTTGGTTTGGTTATGTTGATCTCGTTATGCACTCTAAGGTTATTTAAATATGAACATTGAATATTGTGGAGCTTGTTAACTCCGGCATTGAGGGTTCGTGTAATCCTACACGCTTAGTGGTGTTCATCATCCAACAAGAGGGTGTAGAGTCTAGCATCTATCTATTTATTCTCGTTATGTGATCAATGTTGAGAGTGTCCACTAGTGAAAGTATGATCCCTAGGCCTTGTTCCTAAATATCGCTACCGCTGCTTGTTTACTCGTTTTACCGCATCTTTACTTCCTGCAATATTACTACCATCAACCGCACGCCGAGCAAGCACTTTTCTCGGCGCCGTTACTACTGCTCATATTTATTCATACCACTTGTATTTCACTATCTCTTCGCCGAACTAGTGCACCTATTAGGTGTGTTGGGGACACAAGAGACTTCTTGTTTTGTGGTTGCGGGGTTGCATGAGAGGGATATCTTTGACCTCTTCCTCCCTGAGTTCGATAAACCTTGGGTGATCCACTTAAGGGAAACTTGCTGCTGTTCTACAAACCTCTGCTCTTGGAGGCCCAACACTGTCTACAAGAATAGAAGCACCCGTAGACATCACCTGTCGGCAAGATGATGGTTGACACAGGAGCGGCAGTCAATATAATGCCATACTCCATGCTACGGAGTTTGGGACGCTCTAACGCAGATCTGATCAAAACCAACGTCACACTAAGCGACTTCAACGGCCAAGCATCAGAAACACAAGGCGTTCTGAACGTGGATCTAACCGTGGGCCGAAAAACCATCCCTACATCATTCTTCGTCGTCGATAGCAAAAGCACCTACGCTGTCCTGCTAGGGAGGGATTGGATTCACGCCAACTGCTGCATTCCATCCACAATGCACCAATGCACGATACGGTGGGATGGAGATGAAGTGGAGGTCGTTCATGCGAGATGACTCGATCGAGATCTCAATAGCTGGCATGAATATTTGGGACGCGAGACGACCAAGAGCCAATCTCGCGGAGTCGGTTTGGACGGCTGTGAGCGCATCGAAGCTTCAAAAAGCGGGGTGAGGCTGGTCTTATCCACCGGCTCGACGAGTAGCGAGAGCAAAGTCAATGGACGTAGCGTGGCAGGCCGATCCCTGCGATCGGCCCCAAAAATAAAAAGCAATGATCTCACCTCAAGCATGTCACGTAGTCGTAGTAGGGAGACTCCCTCCGTAGTAGAGCACAAATAAGGTGTAAACCTTCATTGAGCAATGCAATCGAAAAGGAGGCCGATTCCAGCAATCGGCCCAAATTATCCTCACCATACGTTTTGCCTGTGTTCAGCATCGATCTAGCAGGCGACGGAAAGCTAGGATATGGGTTTACATCGGCTGATGAGCTAGAAGAGATTGACATTGGTCCTGGGGATAAGCCACGACCAACATTTATCATCAAAAAGTTAGATCCGCATCTGAGGGACCTGATGATAGCTTTGTTGAAAGAATATCCAGATTGCTTTGCCTGGGATTACACAGAGATGCCAGGGTTAGACAGGAGCATCATTGAGCATCGGCTCCCTCTTAAGAAAGGATTTCGGCCGTTCCAGCAGCGAGCACGACAGATGAAGGCCGAAATTTTAGAAGAAGTCAAGAAAGAGATCGAGAAAATGTTAAACGCCGGGTTCATCAGACCATGCAGGTATGCTGAGTGGATTTCTAGTATCGTGCCTGTAGAGAAAAAGGACGGCCGATGGCGCGTCGCCATAGATTTTCGGGATCTCAATAGAGCCACTCCGAAGGATGAGTATCCAATGCCGGTAGCGAGAGACATTGATCAATGCAACTGCTGGTCATAAGGTTTTAAGTTTCATGGATGGCAATGCCGGTTACAACCAAATTTTTATGGCTCCAGAGGATATACACAAGACTGCATTCAGAGTACCAGGTTCGGTGGGCTTGTTTGAATATGTAGTCATGACATTTGGACTGAAAAATTCCGGCGCAACATACCAAAGAGCCATGAATTACATCTTTCATGATCTGATCGGCAAGTTGGTGGAGATTTACATTGATGACGTGGTAGTCAAGTCTGTTTCAGTAGAAGGACACTTGGAGGATTTGCGACGCATCTGGACCGAACTAGAAAATTCGGGCTAAGAATGAATCCAAAGAAGTGTGCTTTTGGTGTAACGGCCGGTCAATTCTTGGGTTTCTTGGTTCATGAACAAGGAATTGAGATCGGCTCGAAAAGTCGGAGAGCGGTGCGAACAATGAAGCCGCCTACCACGAAGAAGGAACTCCAGTGTCTCATCGGCAAAATCAACTTCGTCAGAAGGTTCATCTCCAATCTGTCAGGGCGAATCGAGCCGTTCATGGGATTGGTAAAAATTAAGTCTGATGAGGAGTTTCGCTGGGGGGCAGAGCAACAGCGTGCGTTTGACGAGATTAAAGAGTATCTAACGAAGCCACCTGTGTTGGTTACGCCCCAGCAAGACAGACCATTCTATATTTACTTGTCAGTAGCTAACACTTCCATCGCCTCAGTGGTGGTGCAAGTTTATGATGGTCTGGAGAAAGTCGTTTTCTACCTCAGCAGAAGGATGTTGGATGCAGAAACTAGGTACCCTGAGATCGAGAAGTTGTGCCTCTGCCTATTTTTTACCTGCACCAAGCTTCATCACATCTTGCTGTCAGTGGAAATTGTCGTCATATGCAAATCGAGATGTCATCAAACATATGCTTGTCGGCTCCTGTGTTGAAAGGCCGACTCGGTAAGTGGATGTTTGCGTTATCGAATTTGATATCCGGTATCAGCTGCTAAGCAGATCAAGGGACAAGCGTTGGCCGATCTTATTGCTTGAACGAATCAACACCGATATAGCAGCATCGTACGTGCGAGCATGGGCCATGTTTTTCGATGGATCGGTTTGTGATGATGGTTGCGGCATCGGCATTCTACTCGTGTCGCCCGGGGGCAACATATTCCTTCTCCATCGGGCTACCTACCCTTGCACCAACAATGTCGCTGAGTATGAAGCAATACGCAAGGGAATGGAGTTGCTATTGGAAGCCAGGGCGGAAGCAGTGGAACTTTTTGGAGATTCCAAATTGGTGATTTCCCAACTCACGGAGGAATACAAATGTGAGAGCGAGTCGCTCTTCCCATTATGGATGCAATGCCGTGAGCTGATGGCACAATTTAGGTACATAAACTTCAATTGGATCCCGAGGTCGCAAAATACCGAGGCAAACGATCTCGCACAGATGGCGTCAGGCTACAAGGACGTAGCAGGTGGAGCCGATGTTCAGGTACAGTTCCTGGAACCGGATGACTGGAGAGCCGATATCTTCAATTACTTGAAAGATTCGGCTCGGGGGGCACCTAAACGGATAAGGTACAAGGCCATGAAGTATGTCCTTATTGGGGATGACATGTTCTACAGGACTTTGGAAGGGTTACTTCTCAGATGTCTGGGACCAGCCGAGTCAAATCGGCTCTTACACGAGGTACACGAAGGCGCTTGTGGAACTCACCAATCGGCTCATAAGATGAAATGGTTGATCAGGCGATCGGGGTTTTATTGGCCCACCATGCTTGAGGATTGTTTTAAGTACTATAAAGGGTGTCAAGCGTGTCAGAAGTTTGGGAGAATTCAGATGGTACCCGCATCAGCAATGAACCCCATCATCAAGCCTTGGCCATTTCGAGGTTGGGGTATGGATATGATCGGCAAAATCAATCCTCCATCGAGCAAAGGCCATGTATGGGTTCTGGCCATTACAGATTATTTCACTAAATGGGTGGAGGCCGTCCCTATGAAGTCAGTGGCATCGAAAGATGTTATCAATTTCGTGAAGGAACATGTCATTCATAGATTCGGGATTCCCCAGACTATCACGACCGATGGAGGTTCGGTCTTCGTGTCTCACGAGTTTAGAAAGTTCTGCGAGGACATGGGGATTAAGTTGATCCGATCATCTCCATACTATGCTCAAGCAAATGGGCAAGCTGAAGCGTCCAACAAGAGCCTTATTAAGCTGATTAAGAGGAAAATCGACGAGCACCCTAGACGTTGGCACGAGGTATTGTCAGAGGCTTTGTGGGCTTATCGCATGTCATGTCATGGATCGATAAAAACCTCGCCATACCACCTGGTCTATGGACACTGCCCTGGGAAATCACGGCTGGGTCGAGACGTATTACGTTTCAGAATGATTTAACAACTGAAGAATACGCAGCCCTGATGAGTGATAGCATTGAGGATCTAACGGAGCTTAGACTGTGGTCGCTTGAGAAAATTAAAGAGAACAAAGCCAAGGTAGCTCGCGCATATAATAAGAAGGTGAGACCAAAGGAGTTCCACGTTGGTGATCTGGTATGGGAAGCTGTATTGCCATTGGGGACTAAGGATCCAACGTATGGTAAATGGTCTCCAAATTGGCACGGGCCGTACAGGGCCGACCAAGTTTTAAAGGGTAACGCATACATGCTCGAGGAGCTGAGCGGCGTGAAGTTCCCAGTGGCTGTCAATGGTCAGCATCTCAAGAAATATTTCCCAAGTATGTGGGATGATGGACAGTGAAATATGGGGGCCGATGCATGAAATCGGCCAGTAAAAAAAAATTCAGAAGTATGTGGGATGATGGATAGTGAAATATGGGGGCCGATGCATGAAATCGGCCAGTAAAAAAATAAAAAGTATACAAACCAACAGGATCCAAATCACAGCCGATGCACAGACATCGACTTTAGACTAAAAAGTCGATGCGCGGCCATCGACTCTAGAGGTACAAACTGTTACATGGATAGGCTCTATTGAAGGAATGCCTCGCAGGCACGGAGGGCGTCAGCACCAACACGATCCACCTCGGCGATCTCGGCCTCGTCACCTTCGTCCTTGCCCGTCACTAGCTGTTTGTTCAGGGCACAACCAACGTCTCGATCGGGGAGGAAAGCAAGGCTTTGAGACGCTGGAATTGACATAGGACAGCGCTGGGTCGTGGTTCATTGCATGCCGAGGAGTTTGGGGGGCAACGGAGTTCAGAGCCGGCCTTTTCCTGGAAGCCGATTTTGGTGAAATCGGCTGGCTCTGCATCACGACCTTGTTCAAGGGTGGCGAGTTTTTTGCAGAAGAGGACCACGGGAGCCGGTGGGGTGAATTCCGGTGGCGTGTTACGGTAAAGACCGATGCGTTGCTATCGGCTCTTTGTGCGTTGACCCACTTTGACAATCAGAAAAATCAAACATGGAAGCCTTCTTCATTGATTAAAAGGGGAATTTTACAATAAGAGCTGATTGCTCACAAAAGGAGGATCTGCTGCCTAATGCACTACTACTAGCCCTATTCTAGTAGTCCCTAATCTAGGGACCGTCGCTACCCTCGTCGTCGCCGTCCTCGCCGCTATCGGCGCTGCTGCCGGCGATGTCTTCGTCGCTGCTGCTGAAGCTGTCGGCAGGGGCTTCGTCGTCGTCGTCGTCGTCGTCGTCGTCTTCCGACCCGGCGCGGAAACGCTTTGCCGGCGGGTAGTCATCGGAGGAGGTGTCGTCCTCCGCTTCATCCTCTCCGTCGGAGGAGAGGTCCTCGCCCCAGGAGAAGGTGTCGTCGTCGCTCTCTTCCTCCAACTCCCCGTCCACGAGGAACTGGAGGTTATCCTCCCCGTCGGTCAAGGATTCGTCATCCTCTGACCCGACGGCGAAGTCCCAATCCACCTCGTCCCACCACAGCGGGGCGCGGGCCTCGTACGCCGCTATCGGGTCGTACTCCGGCGCCGGCTCGCTGGAGGAGGAGGATTGGAAGGAGAGACCCGAAGAGGCAGAGGAGGAGTCCATGGTTGCAGAGGAGGGTTTTTTTGATTGCTAATGCGGAACAGGAGAATGAAGAGGCGAACTGCTCGGATGAGGTTAAATAAAGGGGATATAGTGAAAGATAATTCAATGCTGTGGCAGTTTCGAGGATGCGGTGCCAAAACTGTCAAATCGTGCAATACGGAGAAGTTGAGAAGGCAAGGCATCCTGATGGAAAGGCACTGTAGCGGTTCTGCTCTGCAACGCGTGACCCGATGAAGGAAAACATAGTGGTTTTGGAATTATTATTGCCAAAACCAGGGGGGCATGTGTTATCACCGAATTTTGGCCAAATCAGGAGATGGGCCGTGATTGAGATGGGCTTGGAGGATATGCACATACAGTGTTTCTGAATCGGCCTCGTGCGAGAATTTGGGCTAGATTGCCCGTATATTTGTATATTATGGTAGATCGTATTTTAGTTTAGAATTAAGAGATAGAGTTTGGTTCGTACACAGTTAGGTTTATTCCAAAGATAGAAAGTCCACGAACTATAAATATGTACCTAGGGTTATTGAGAAAGGAGGACGATCACATTCACAACAAACACAATCTAGGCGCATCACCACCCCTTGTTTCGAGGGTTTCTTCGGAGTAAGCGACATGCTGCCTTGATCGCATCTTGCGATCTAGGCGATATCGATTATTCGTTGTTTTGTGTTGCTCGTATGCGAAGCCTTGTTGATGGCGAGCAATACTGTTATCATAGATGTTTCTGGGCTAGCATCGATGCTTTTCTGATACGTTTGCTTAGTTATGCTACCCCTAAATATCTAGCTGCCTTTGCACCTATCTTAGGTGTAAGGGCAGCGTCTTGCTTGGACTTTATTTTAGTATATCTGATCTGTTATGGTTGTTCCTTGTTCTCCAAGGATTGGTTTGACATCCGCATGGTCAGGCCTTGCAAACGGGTTGAACGATCCAGTAGTGCGTAAGGTATGGTTTGCCGATCCAAGAGGGGTTGTTCCGGGAATCGACTCTGTGTTGGTTTTTAGGCCTCTTCTAGGATTAGTTTTTTGTTATCTTTCGTATCTGCCAGGCTCAACTACGTGTAGGATGTTCCAATTATGCGGTGAAAGCCCTAGACTGTCGTAGATTGATTTAACTTGGTATTGATCAAGCAGGATCCCCATGTTATCGTACATCCAATACGAACCATGGGTGAATCGGCTCTTTGAGCTGATTCACAGGATAACCTGATAGCCGATCGAGGCTCGGATTTAATGTTTACGTGTCTGCCATGCAGGAAACTAATTGAAACAATCCATCACCTTGCTGACCAGGTATAGGTCAGGTGGCACGCCCTCGCAATAGCCAGGACGTGTGCCGGAATTTTGCGGGCCGTCGCCCGAGGGACCAGGACCCACCAGCAGTTCTGGGAGCCTCCCGGCTCTTCGTGTTGCTCGTCGCTGCTCGCCGGTGGGTTTTGGCAAGCAACAGGTAGTTAGCCGCACCATGCGGGAAAGGCTATAGCGGGCTATAGCATAGCCCGCTATAGCCGGCTATTTTAAACTATGACAAATACATGAATTTAACTAGCTTAGACAAGATTGTTTTTTAGATGAAATACATAATGGTTGCAATCTTGCTGATAGCCCTGGTTACGGACTTTGGCATAGAACTTTTGTCACGACAACAACTGGGCAACTGTAGAACCTGGTCGGTGAGACTGAAGCTTCTTCAGGTACTGCACCGCTATGTCAACGTCTGGCACCACCTCCTTCGCTGTATCAGTTTGTCCAAACCGCTTCACCCACGCGGACAAGAGCGGAGCCTTGCCCTCTTCAATGACCACCACGCCGAACATCTTCCGCAGCGCCTCGAACCAGAGCAACTGTGAACCCAGCACTAGATCGAGGTACCCGACGGAGTCGCCGGCGAAAAAAGGCTTCCCTTTCGAGCACTTGCCGAACGCCTCCTCCAAGTGGCCGATGGCGGTGAGCGTGTCGCCGACTTTCTCAGCCTTCTCCTCCTCCGTCGCCGCCCACATGATGCCCACCCAAGCAGGCAAGAGCTGCAGATAGAAAACCACGAGTTTGGCACCGGGTTAGACTGAATATTACCAGTCTACCATAGAAGAAAAGAAGTTGGGGGGCAAAACACATATGAAAAAGACCTTGCTGTCGGCGTAGGCGGCCCAGAAACGAGCATCAGCGCGCTCGTAGGGGTCGGCTGGGAGGATCGAGGGGCCCGTGGCTGCCCAGACCTCGTCGACGTAGTGCACGATGGCCAGCGACTCGCAGACGGGCTTGCCGTCATGGATGAGCACCGGGACCTTCTTGTGCACCCGGTTGGACACGAGGAGGAGCTCGCCCTTGGTGAACAGGTCCTGCTCGATGTACTCGTAGCCGATGCCTTTCAGCTGCAGCGCCATGCGTACACGGACCACGAACGGGCTCACTGTCAAGCCGAGCAGCCTCAGACCTCCTTCGCGTGCCATTCTTTCGTTCTCGATATGTTTCTTCCAACCTCTTATCTATTATGCAAAGAGATAGACTCATCGGCGTCTCGTTCTTGATGTTTACGTACCTGAGTGCGTCACCAGTGACGCAGTCTGGAATCGAGGTGTACACTAGCGAGTTAGTCCACCTTTATTCCACGAGGCGACATAGACACACTCCCCCTATGCCAAAATACAGTGCCTATAATTTTTTTGGAAGTCAAACCGTGTGAACTCCTAGTGCAAACGGTGTCTGCCGAAAGCGTTTCGTCCTGGGCTCCCGCGAGTCCCAGGGCGAAACCCTGGTGCGCCGCCGCCGCCAGGCCCCGTCCTCCTCCTCTCCTGCCTCACCACCGCCAGGAGGCGCCACCGGGCGAAGCTCGGGCGGCGTCGGTGTCGGCGGCGACGGGGCGTCTCCTCTCCTCCTCGCGGTGATGGCGGCGCGGGCGACAACGGTGCTTGGAGGTGCGACGCTGGGCAGGGGGCGTGGTGGCGCGGCCGCTCGATGGCGGCGTGGCGGCTCTGCGGGTTGTGCGTGCTCGGGGCGGCGGCTTCCTCGGGAGCTTCTGCTACGGCGGGCGACGCGAGCTCGGCCCGCTGCGGACTGATGGAGACGGGCGGCACAGCGCGAGGGTGGTCGACCACGGCGCCATGGCGGTCTAGCGGTGAGCCGGACGGGCAGCGCTGCCAGGGCGGCTGCCTCGCGCTCAGGCTGAGGCAGGGGCCCCGGGCCTGGCCGAGCCCATCAAGTCCACAGATCTGGTGGTACCTTAGGCAGCCATGGGGCTGCAGGTGCCGCTCTGGCCACTTCCAGGGTCGTGGTGATGTTGCTGGCCGTCGCGCGCTTACGGACGCGAATCCCTTGCTCTGTTTTCCACCGTGTTCCCTCGGATCTTCGGCGGGCTGAGTTTGGACGCCGGGGTGGCGGCCTTGGACGGTGGGTGGCGACGTCGACCGGAAGGCGGGTGGCGTTCGCTGGTGCTGGCCGGTCTTCTTGGTCGTGTGGACGGTGAGGAGCCGGCGGAAGGCTGGTTGCGGCGTAGTAGTGCTCCGGCGCTTTCTCCGTCTGTTCATTGCCGTCTCCACTGTTCGGTCTCTCTGCGCCGGATACGGCATGGATGGTCCTCGGACTGCCCGTTCTGCATCCGTGCGAGTTCTGTGGGGAGTTTCCGGGGGAACTCTTGGCTGACTCTTAGTCAGCCACATCGGCAACGACGATACTATCGCCGTTCTCCTTCTTGAAGGGCTGGTGAGGTAAACCTTCCCCTATTCCTCTTCTTCCCAGGCTATGGCCGGGCGACGATGGCACAGTGCGTCGTTCTCCTCCTTGGAGGCGCCGCTTTGGGTCGAGGGGATAGAGGGCTATCGGTGTGGTGACAATGACGGTGGTGCGGTTTGGGTGTGGCTATGATGAGGCTTGTCGCGGCAGTCAGCAAGTTCAAGGCTTTTTTGGGTGCTCAGCCACCTCTATGTTCTGTGGTGGCTGATGGTACAACACCCTCGAGCCTGGGTGAGGAGGGAAGGGTCCCTCCTTCAGCGGCAACACGACGAGGCGGTCTCGGAGCCGGATCTTCATCTCTTTGACGCTGGTGATTCTCCTCTTCGCTTGCCTCATCTCTTTCCGTCCGCAGCAGCTCTTCGTAGCTTGTTCATGAGGGTTCTTTGGTGGCGCTGCCGGGTGGAATTCTTCGTAGTTCCTCCAGGGCTTTGCCTCTTTCTTCTATCTTGTTCTTTTTTTTTTTGCGAATTTCCTTTTATCTTGTTCAAGTTTGTGTTATCAGCACCTCTGTATCCTAGCCGGTCGAGGGCTTTATTAATTCAAAGCTGGGCTCTCGAGCCTTATATTTTAAAAAAAAAACCGTGTGAACTTTGACTAATTTTGTACCAAAAAAACATTAACATCTAGATTATCAAATCAATGCCATTCGATTCATCATAAGTATGTTTTAATATAGTATACATTTGATATTGGAGACATCTATAATTTCTCAATAAATTTGGTCAAAATTAGTGAAGTTTTACTTTCGTACAAACTAATGCGCACTATATTACGGCAAGGAGGCCCGAAGTATATATTAAGCATTTTCAGTCGACCTCGTGATTCCTTCTACTGTAGTAAAAATGTTGACATATACATGTTTTATTACACGAAGAACATGCATGTTCTGAAGTACATATCCGATTTGCCACGTAATTCAACGATGAAAAGAGTACAACCGAATCATGTTAGCTGGAATTGGCAACCGGAGCGGAGCATAAACTAGCCATAAGCTTCTTGGCGAACTCCACCGCCTTGTCCGCGTCCGGCACAACCTCCCTCGCCGCCTCGGTACCTCCGAAACGCTCCGCCCAGGCGGCCAGGAGAGGAGTCTTGCCGGCGGCAACGAATGTCACGCCGAACAACCTGCGCAGCGCCTCGAACCATAACAAGTTGCATCCAACCACAAGGTCGAGGAACCCGATGGAGTCGCCGGCGAAGAAAGGCTTCCCATTCGAGCACTGGGCCAAGGCCGCCTCCAGCAGCTCGACCACGCCAAGCGTTTCTTTCACCTTCTCAGCCCTTTCTTCCTGGGTCTTCGCCTTGAGAATGCCTAGCCAGGCAGGGAACAACTGCATGGCAAGAAGAGTAACCATGACTCTCTGGAGCGTGAGAAAACCATGACTCCGGCAGATCAAATGGAAGCCGCAAAGTGGAGGAGAAAACGCGTGAGAAAATAAACGCACGCACCTTGTCGTCGACGTAGGCGGCCCAGAAGCGAGCGGTGGCGCGGTCATAGGGGTCGGAGGGGAGGATGGAGGAGCCGTTGGTTCCAGGCCAGACCTCGTCGATGTACTGCACGATAATCTGGGACTCGCAGAGCGGCACGCCGTTGTGGATGAGCACGGGCACCTTCTTGTACACGGGGTTGTACTTGAGGAGGAGCTCGCCCTTGTCGATGACATCCTGCTCGATGTACTCGTAGCTCACGCCCTTCATGTGCAGCGCCATGCGGACGCGGACCACGAATGGGCTCACCAGCAAGCCCAGCAGCTTCAGATCTCCTTCACCCGCCATTGTTTTGCTCTCCTAGCTCTCTTGTGCTGCTCTCTCTCTCTCTCTCTCTCTCTCTCTCTCTCTCTCTCTCTCTCTCTCTCTCTCTCTCTCTCTCTCTCTCTCTCTCTCTCTCTCTCTCTCTCTCTCTCTCTCTCTCTCTCTCTCTCTCTCTCTCTCTCTCTCTCTCTCTCTCTCTCTCTCTCTCTCTCTCTCTCTCTCTCTCTCTCTCTCTCTCTCTCTCTCTCTCTCTCTCTCTCTCTCTCTCTCTCTAGTAATCGATTATCAGTGTGTACTCCTTTTATGGGCAACAAAATTGCTGCTGCTACTTCCAAAAAAAGATCTGTTCAATATACTACTGACGTGGAGATGCAGCATCCACTAAACTAGAGCGGCACATATTTTCACACCGTATCTCCAGGATATATTATTCAGTCCATAATCATCGTCAATTATTCGTGGGAAATCAGATCTGTCGGTGGACGACGTACTGATTAGAGGCCTCTAGGAAGATCAATAATCATCTGATGCTCTTTCGTTTGTGTGAAGGTGCTTTTTTCGGCTAATAAATCATGCATTATCTTCTGTCCATAGCAAAGGTTGGGGAAAATCCCTTTCATTGAAGCAACTCTGCAAAAAAAAACGGAAGTAACGGACACGAGTATCACGCGCCGCTGAAGGCCGAGCCGCCTGTCATCATATAGCTTACAAGTTTTTTTTCTGAGAAAACACAATACAAATGCAGATGTTTGCATACACGCTTATACATTTACCCCTATGACCACCTTCTTCGGAAGACTGAGCCAGCGGATCAGATCTTGAAATTGATGAAGTCACCACAAGCGCCTCGCTGTTGACGGGAACGCTCGCCTCCCACTAAAAAAATACTCCACCGTTATGAGACACACAGAAGTCAAACCCCAAGGTTTGAACTCTGGTGGGCTGGAGGTACAACCACCATCCTAACAAACCAACCTCACGTTGGTTCTCTATAGCTTACAAGTTGGATTGTTATTTTCAATGGACTACACAGTCTCCACGTGCCAGAAACAGGCCACATGTACCAAATGCTCTAGTGTAGTGTGAGTTAGTAAGCCACGATGTTACTGTTATTATCTTGACTAAAATAATTATGTTGCTAATATTGAAATTGACAGCAAAATGCAATCTAAAAATCTCAACATAGTTCACATACAGAGGCCTTAACATATAGGACGTCACCACCCATACATCCAAATCTCAACTAAGTTCACATGCATAGAGCACTTATAACATAGTTCACCATTTATAGCATGAATAGATTATTACTTTATGGCCGCCACGTGAACAACTAATAATTGTTGATGAAATCAATGACAAACACCACATTGAGTTTCATGCGCGCTGTTGGTCTAGTAGTCAATAGCAGAGCTTTTCCAATCGTCTTTAGATGTAAGCTACTGATGAAGTCCCTCCATCCCTCGATAAGGAACATCACGCGGCCATCTTGCTCCATTTGGTAACCAATGTTGGTGATGGCACCGGTTGCTCCAACACGTACTCCAACTACGCCTTTAGTAAGGATGCCAAGGTACCCACTATTGTGGTAATTTCTAGTATGCCAGCAGAAAAAAGCAATGTAAAACGAGAGCTTCCACCACAATATATTTATGCATGCACACAACAACAAAAAGGAAGAAAACATACAAATTGAAAGAAACATACCAAAGTGTTTCTGTTGACACTCATGCTTGACAGTCGGGTCTCAAATGGCACCCCGGTGCAGGCATTGAGTGGCGGTAGAATTTACAAAAGATGGTATTGCTAGGGATCGGTAAGGTTGCATCTTTGAGCGAACAGGGTAGCTGCCAAGCGACATCATCATCATTATCCTTATTACCACCAAAGTTGAGATAGACAATGGTAATCCTTGGCACTTGAGCTATCAAGTTGAAGTGTATCATCTCTCCTTCAGTGAGATTCTTTCTCTCTAATGAACTGCCTCCATCCTTGGCCACGCGGAAGGGTCCTTGTCGACTTTTTCTTTATTTTGATGTTGTATGTGTCTCCATGAGTCTAGAAGGACACACTCCCTCCAAGAAAGTCATTGAAATGTGACCTTACGATTTCACGTAAGAATCTAAGCACAAATCAGAAAAATAAACAAACATTAGATAATGCAAGAACAATATACATTTCATCTAATAAGTGTGGAAGTGCATGCACAATAGTTTGTTACTTACCACTTTATTTGCAAAACCATCAAAAAGATACACACCCAAGGATGCGTCCGTCGACAAGCTCGATGCACATCTAGTATGGCGAGACATAACAAGACGACACCATATCCTATTAAGATAATAAAACTAAACATTTCAAACACTAACAATGCACTTATTATTTAAGACTAGAAGATTTGCACTATACGAACATTTTCCAAATTAAAACATAAATAGTACATCTAGTAGTACATCTAGAGACCGGTGTGCATAACTGATATAAAATCAGTCGGACTAGATACTATCGAGGATATCAGCGCGGATGGTAGGCTACTCCTCGTGCGTGCGAGAGGGGGGGCACGCTAGCTAGAAATTTTAACTAAAAATTAAAAAGTGGAGGCTTAGGGCTCACTGCAATCGGCGGAATGGCGACCTCGAATTGGCGATGGGCCACCTCAAATCAGCGGCGAACCAGCGGCGGGCAACGAGTGGGGGAGGGTGGCGTAGCGGAGAGTAACGTGGAGGCCAAGTGGGGGAGGGGCGGCGCGAGTGTGGGGGCATGGAGGCCGTACGGGGGATGAAGAGGAAGAGGCGAAGGCCACGTGCGGGTTATTACTTCTTTTCGTGGCCAGTTAGTGGACGGTTTGGCATGTGGGTCCTACATTGTGGCGTGGCATCACTCTGTGTGACGCGCCAACATATGATTCACCACCAACATTAGATGTAGCGTATTTTTTAGTTTGCCACGCCACAGATCACATAACTCCTACAAGCTAATCTCTACTAGTGTATAGAGCCAAAGTACTAGGGGCTTGCCTTTCCACTAGCAATATGACATAGGACAAGGTTAGTTTAGCTACGCCCCACCCATTCAGGCTACACGATCAAAGTGATCAATTATTATTTAATCCCATATGGAACACATTGGAAACCTTCCTTCCACGTGCCTTCAACCCCTTTCAAGAGTTATACCACCAACACAATGTCACGCGTAAGGGTTTACAACCTCTATCTAAATTCGTTTCCTTTAAGAAATAGGGTTTCTTGTGTGCAAGCTATAAACGAGGTGGAAACTTTCACTGAACACTATTAACATACGCGAACAAGTGAAACTAGACCTGTGTGACAGCGGATATATACTTGAATTCCATGGGTTTAATTATTGAACTTCTGCTTCTGAAAATCCAACAAATTCCAATAATGACCATTGTGGGAATGAATATCGCCTAACTAAGGGGACCCCATGTGTGACATCCTGGAGCGCTCCTAGCGGCGCAGAAAAGATATATGTTGATATGTTGGGTCAGTTCAGATATCCTAAGTTAGAGAGCTGCCAGGGGTAACATGCTCGGTCGGGGTGGACAAGGTGTTACATTTGGTATTAGATCCAACCCACACGGTTACACCGGTGCCTACAAGTTAGAGACGCGGACATGTGGCCATTCGTGGCACATGTGCTGGCACTAGACGCATGTACGTGTGCCAAGAGAGTAAGTTGCTGGGTTGGGGTTGATCGGCAAAGATGTCGATCTTCTAAGGGGGATGAGTGTGACATAGTGGCCCCGGGCTCCAAAGGATTAACATGATACTCATAGAAATAAGTTGCAGTTTATTTTCTGGAATCTCATCCCCAAATATTTCCCAGACTAAGCATGCTTGGCCGGGAGCAATTTGCGAATGGGTGACTGGACATGAAATTGATCCTAGGTGTGCACGAGTGAGGACAAAGTGCTCAAGAAAGAACTGTGGGACACTCTAGATATTCTAGAGAGATTCCAGGAGTAAAAGGCCCGGTCGGGGGTGACCTGGGAAGAATTTATGGACATGGATGGTCAATACTATGGGGGAATGCGCTACATAAAAAAAAAATTTACCACACATAACCCAGATCATATGCTAAGAGAAAGACAACAGTGTTGGAGATATGCCCAAGAGGCAATAATAAAGTGGTTATTATAATATATCTTTGTGTTTATGATAAATGTTTGCATACCATGCTATAATTGTATTAACCGAAACATTGATACATGTGTGTTATGTAAACAACAAGGAGTCCCTAGTAAGCCTCTTGTATAACTAGCTTGTTGATTAATAGATGATCATGGTTTCGTGATCATGAACATTGGATGTTATTAATAACAAGGTTATGTCATTGGTTGAATGATATAATGGACACACACCCAATTGAGCGTAGCATAAGATCAAGTCATTAAGTTCAACTTGCTATAAGCTTTCGATACATAGTTACCAAGTCCTTCGACCATGAGATCATGTAAATCACTTACACCGGAAGGATGCTTTGATTACATCAAACGCCATTGCGTAAATGGGTGGTTATAAAGATGGGATTAAGTATTCGGAAAGTGTGAGTTGGGGCATATGGATCAACAGTGGGATTTGTCCATCCTGATGACGGATAGATACACTATGGACCCTCTCGGCGGAATGTCGTCTTATTAGCTTGCAAGCATGTGACTTGGTCACAAGAGATGACATACCACGGTACGAGTAAAGAGTACTTGTCGGTAACGAGGTTGAACTAGGTATGGAGATACCGATGATCGAACCTCGGACAAGTAAAGTATCGCGTGACAAAGGGAATCGGTATCGTATGTAAATGGTTCAATCGATCACTGATACGTCTCCAACGTATCCATAATTTATGTTGTTCCATGCTTGTTTTATGACAATACTTACATGTTTTGCTTGCACTTTATAATGTTTTCATGCATTTTCCGGAACTAACCTATTAACAAGATGCCACGGTGCCGGTTCTCGTTTTCTGCTGTTTTTGGTTCCGTAAAGGCTGTTCGGGCAATATTCTCGGAATTGGACGAAATCAACGCCAAACCTCCTATTTTTCCCGGAAGGCTCCAGAACACCGAAGAAGAGTCGGAGAGGGGCCAGAGGGCCACCACACCATAAGGCGGCGTGGCCAGGCCTGGGCCCGCGCCAGCCTATGGTGGGGAGCCCCCAGGTGCCCTCCTGCGCGGCCTCTTCGCCTATTTAAGCCCTTTCGACCTAAAAACGCAGTACCACTTGACGAAACTCCAGAAAGACTCCAGGGGCGCCGCCACCATCGCGAAACTCCAATTCGGGGGACAGAAGTCTCTGTTCCGGCACCCTGCCGGGACGGGGAAGTGCCCCCGGAAGCCATCTCCATCAACGCCATCGCCTCCATCATGCTCCGTGAGTAGTTCCCCCATATACTACGGGTTCTAGCTGTAGCTAGTTGGTATCATCTCTCCCATGTACTTCAATACAATGATCTCATGAGCTGCCTTACATGATTGAGATTCGTCTGATGTAATCGGTGTTGTGTTTGTCGGGATCCGATGGATTGTTACGTTATTATTGTCTATCTACAAAGTTTATGAAGTTATTGTTGCTGCAATCTTGTTGTGTTTAATGCTTGTCACTAGGGCCCGAGTGGCATGATCTTAGATTTAAGCTCTATACTTATTGCTTAGATTGTATCTACAAGTTGTATGCACATGTCGCTGTCCGGAACCAATGGCCCCGAAGTGACGAAATCGGGACAACCGGAGGGGATGGTAGTGATGTGAGGATCACGTGTTTTCACGGAGTGTTAATGCTTTGCTCCGGTACTCTATTAAAAGGAGTACCTTAATATCCAGATAGATTCCCTTGAGGCCCGGCTGCCACCGGCTGGTAGGACAAAAGATGTTGTACAAGTTTCTCATTGCGAGCACGTATGACTATATATGGGAAACATGCCTACATGATTAATGATCTTGATGTTCTTTCTTAATGCTATTTCAATCCTATCAATTCCCGACTGTAATTTGTTCACCCAACACTTGTTATTGGAGAGTTACCACTAGTGTAGATAGCTGGGAACCCCGGTCCATCTTTCATCATTATATACTCGTTCTACATGTCATCAGAAGTAGTTTTCTGGTGCCATTGCTCTCATATTACTATTACTGCTGCTGTGTTACTGTTACTACTGCTCTCATATCACTGCTACTTTCACATCACCCCTGTTACTAGTGCTTTTCCAGTGTGCAGCTGAATTGACAACTCGGTTGTTAAGGCTTATAAGTATTCTTTACCTCCCCTTGTGTCGAATCAATAAATTTGGGTTTTACTTCCCTCGAAGACCGCCGCGATCCCCTATACTTGTGGGTTATCAAGACTGTTTTCTGGCGCCGTTGCCGGGGAGGCATAGCTCTACTCATAAGTTCACCTGGGGAGTACACTCTACCTCTCTCTCTGTTTTATTTTATTTTGCCTTGCTTAGTTTACTTTTGTTTAGTTTATTTGTGCTTAGTTTATTTCTGTCTAGTTTTATTTTGCTTAGTTTACTTTTATCTAGTTTGTTTTTGTCTTGTTTTATTTTATATCCAAAAATCCATAAAAATTTGAAAAACCAAAAAATTAAAAACTGCTGTTATGGGAGAACCAACAACCTACTTGGAGCTTATGGAATGTTATAATTGTTATAGAGAATCAAGAACTGGTAAAATAATGAGTGCTATGAAAGAAAAATTAAATACAATTGCTAGAATCTTGCTTAGACGCCATGATATAAATTGTTGCTCTCAACAGGGTACTAAACATCTTAAATTTCAATGTGGCTTTAGTGAGGAATTTTTTATTAAGAGCTATAATCGGAATTGCTATATTCATTATGGGTTCGAAGAGGTAGAACAATTTGTCTTATTTATGGGAGCCTCCGAGATAGAATCCTTCATGGTTGAGAATTATGAAACTTGTGCTATTTGTAAGGACCTTAAAGATTATGTCTCTACTATCCTTAATTCTTGCATAGAATGCTACAGGTAGGAATCCTTATATCCTTGATTATAAAGAGAGACACATTAATGCACAAGAATGTACTCACAATTTGCGGGAACTCGTGGAAGAAGAAATTGATGAACCTGAAAGCGCATTGGATGAAAACGAGGAGGAAATTGATGAACCTGAAAGCTCATTGGATGAAAAAGAAGAAGAGAGCGACGAACAAAAGGAGGAAGAATGGATTAGCTACCCATGCCAACCTTCTAATGAGAGTAACTCTTTATCTCTTACACTATTTGATTGTCCTCCATGCTTACCGAAAGAGGTTGAATGTTATGTTCCTGTGGATTCTCTTGAAATAGTACCTATGAGTAATACTTGTGAGAATAATTATGCTACTATTATTTATGATAATCCATGCTACTTTGATAAATCTTATGATAATGCTTTGTTTGTGCTTGATGTCGAAATGCATGGTACTAAAGAATTTTGCTTGGCAAATGTTTATGATAAAGCTCTAGATGATGGTCCTATGTTACTTGACAATATTAATTGTGCTACTAATGAAAATGGGATTGGAGAAGTATTGACTTTATTTAGGAGTCCCATATCTCTTGAGATTGATCAACTACCTTGTTATATTATTAATAAAAGTAAGTTTGAAAGTTTTAATTCCACTATTCTTGAACTTGATAAAAATTATGTGTTTGGAAATCATGAAAAGTATGCTGCATGTGATAGCTATATTGTTGAGTTTGTTCATGAAGCTACTGAAAATTATTATGAGAGAGTAAAATATGGTTGTAGAAATTTTCATGGTACTAATACACCTCTCTATATGCTGAAATTTTTGAAGTTATTCTTGTTTTATCTTCTTATGCTTGTCACTTTGTTCTTCATGAATTTATTTGTGTACAAGATTCCTTTGCATAGGAAGCATGTTAGACTTAAATGTGTTTTGGATTTGCCTCTTGATGCTCTCTTTTGCTTCGAATACTATTTCTTGCGAGTGCATCATTAAAACTAGCTGAGCCCATCTTAATGGTCAGTAAAGAAAGAACTTCTTGGGAGATAACCCATGTGTTATTTTGCTACAGTACTTTGTTCTATATTTGTGTCTTGGAAGTTGTTTACTACTGTAGCAACCTCTCCTTATCTTAGTTTTGTGTTTTGTTGAGCCAAGTGAAGCCTCTAATCGAAGGTTGATACTAGATTTGGATTTCTGCGCAGAAACAGATTTCTATCTGTCACGAATCTGGGCTGTTTTCTCTGTAGGTAACTCCGAAAAATATGCCAATTTACGTGCGTGTTCCCCAGATATGTACGCAACTTTTGAGTTTTCTGATTTGAGCAACGGAAGTATTTTATTAAAATTCGTCTTTACTGGATGTTCTGTTTTGGCAGATTCTGTCTCTGTTTTTTTGCATTGTCTCTTGTGGACTTTAAGCGAGGTTTTCTAGACGTGGAGAGCTGTAGCTAATGTTTTATTGAGTTCTTGCAATATGCCACTACAGGACCAAGGTGGATTCAAATTTTTTGAGTACTAACCCCTCTAATGAAGTTTATGAGAAGTTTGGTGTGAAGGAAGTTTTCAAGGGTCAAGAGAGGAGGATGATATATGATCAAGAAGAGTGAAAAGTCTAAGCTTGGGGATGCCCCCGTGGTTCATCCCTGCATATTTCAAGAAGACTCAAGCGTCTAAGCTTGGGGATGCCCAAGGCATCCCCTTCTTCATCAACTTATCGAGTTCCTCCCCTGAAACTATATTTTTATTCGGTCACATCATATGTGCTTTACTTGGAGCGTCTGGGTGTTTATTTTCGTTTTGTTTATGTTTGAATAAATTCGGATCCTAGCAATCCTTGTGTGGGAGAGAGACACGCTCCGCTTTTTCATATGAACACTTGTTCTTCGTTTTACTTTTAATGTTCAATGATAAAAGTTGGAAGCTATTGCACTTATTTATATTTGGTTGAAAACAGAAAATGCCTCATCATGTCTTGGATAATTTGACACTTGGCAATTGTTTTGAGCTCTCAAGTAGATCATGATTAAGTTTTTTCATGTAGTCTAAGCCTATTAGTGGAGAACTACTGTAGAGCTTGTTGAAATTGGTTTGCATGATTGGTCTCTCTTAAGGTCTAGATATTTTCTGGTAAAAGTGTTTGAGCAACAAGGAAGACAGTGTAGAGTATTATAATGCTTGCAATATGTTTTTATGTAAGTTTTGCTGTACCGGTTCATACTTGTGTTTGCTTCAAACAACCTTGCTAGCCTAAGCCTTGTATCGAGAGGGAATACTTCTCATGCATCCAAAACCTTGAGCCAAAACCTATGCCATTTGTGTCCACCATACCTACCTACTATGTGGTATTTCCTGCCATTCCAAAGTAAATTGCTTGAGTGCTACCTTTAAACAATTCAAAATGCTTCTCAATTTGTGTTAATGTTTTATAGCTCATGAGGAAGTATGTGGTGTTTATCTTTCAATCTTGTTGGGCAACTTTCACCAATGGACTAGTGGCTTCATCCGCTTATCCAATAATTTTGCAAAAAGAGCTGGCAATGGGATTCCCAGTCCCAAATTAATTAACAAAAATAGACACTCCTCCATGGTATGTGATTGTTGGACGGCACCCGAGGATTCGGTTAGCCATGGCTTGTGTAAGCAAAGGTGGGGAGGAGTGTCATCATAATAAAACTAAAATAAAAGGGCACTCCTTCATGGTATGAGATTGTTGGCAGGCACCCGAGGATTCGGTTAGCCATGGTTTGTGAAAGAAAGGTTGGAAGGAGTGCCACCCAAAAATAAAAATAATTCATGTGAGCCGCTCTTGAAGGTTTGTCTGGCAAGGGGGTTAGAGTGCACACTACCATTCGTTGACAACAACAAACACCTCTCAAAACTTTACTTTTATGCTCTCTTTATGTTTTCAAAACCAAAGCTCTAGCACAAATACATCAATCGATGCTTTCCTCTTTGAAGGGCCATTCTTTTACTTTATGTTGAGTCAGTTTACCTACTTCCTTCCATCTTAGAAGCAAACACTTGTGTCAACTGTGCATTGATTCTTACATACTTGCATATTTGCATTCATCATATTACTTTGTGTTGACAATTATCCATGAGATATGCATGTTACAAGTTGAAAGCAACCGCTGAAACTTATATCATCCTTTGTGTTGCTTCGATGCCTTTACTTTGAACTTATTGCTTTATGAGTTAACTCTTGTGCAAGACTTTTGATACTTGTCTTGAAAGTACTCTTCATGAAAAGTTTTGCTATATGTTATCTATTTGTTAGCAACTATAGATCATTGCCTTGAGTCACTTCATTCATTTCATATGCTTTGTAATAGTATGATCAAGGTTATGTAAGTAGCATGTCACTACGAAATTATTCTTTTTATCGTTTACCTGCTCGGGACGAGCAGGAACTAAGCTTGGGGATGCTGATACGTCTCCAACGTATCCATAATTTCTGTTGTTCCATGCTTGTTTTATGACAATACTTACATGTTTTGCTTGCACTTTATAATGTTTTCATGCATTTTCCGGAACTAACCTATTAACAAGATGCCACAGTGCCGCTTCTCGTTTTCCGCTGTTTTTGGTTCCGTAAAGGCTGTTCGGGCAATATTCTCGGAATTGGACGAAATCAACGCCAAACCTCCTATTTTTCCCGGAAGGCTCCAGAACACCGAAGAAGAGTCGGAGAGGGGCCGGAGGGCCACCACACCATAAGGCGGCGCGGCCGGGCCCGGGCCCGCGCCAGCCTATGGTGGGGAGCCCCAGTGCCCTCCTGCGCCGCCTCTTCGCCTATTTAAGCCCTTTCGACCTAAAAACGCAGTACCACTTGACGAAACTCCAGAAAGACTCCAGGGGCGCCACCACCATCGCGAAACTCCAATTCGGGGGACAGAAGTCTCTGTTCCGGCACCCTGCCGGGACGAGGAAGTGCCCCCCGGAAGCCATCTCCATCAACGCCATCGCCTCCATCATGCTTGATACGTCTCCGACGTATCGATAATTTCTTATGTTCTATGCCATATTATTGATGATACCTACATGTTTTATGCACACTTTATATCATATTCGTGCATTTTCTGGAACTAACCTATTAACAAGATGCCGAAGTGCGAGTTGCTGTTTTCTGCTGTTTTTGGTTTCAGAAATCCTAGTAACGAAATATTCTCGAATCGGACGAAATCAAGACCCGGGTTCCTATTTTCACCGGAAGCATCCAGAACACCGGGAAGGACCGGAGGGGGGCACTGGGCCCCTGGACCATAGGCCGGCGCGGCCCGGGCCCCGGCCGCGCCGCCATATGGTGTGGCCACCCCTTCGACCCTCCTGCGCCGCCTCTTCGCCTATATAAAGCTTCCGTCGCGAAACCCCCGATGCGAAAAACCACGATACGGAAAACCTTCCGAGCCGCCGCCATCGCGAAGCCAAGATCCGGGGGACAGGAGTCTCGTTCCGGCACCCCGCCGGAGCCGGGAAGTTCCTCCGGAAGGCTTCTCCATCGACACCGCTGCCATCTCCACCGCCATCTTCATCACCGCTGCTGCTCCCATGAGGAGGGAGTAGTTCTCCATCGAGGCTCGGGGCTGTACCGGTAGCTATGTGGTTCATCTCTCTCCTATGTACTTCAATACAATAATCTCATGAGCTGCTTTACATGATTGAGATTCATATGATGATGCTTGTAATCTAGATGTCATTATGCTAGTCAAGTGAGTTTTACTTATGTGATCTCCGAAGACTCCTTGTCCCACGTGTGTAAAGGTGACAAGTGTGTGCACCGTGTGGGTCTCTTAGGCTATATTTCACGGAATACTTATTCACTCGTTGAATGGCATAGTGAGGTGCTTATTTATATCTCTTTATGATTGCAATGTGTTTGTATCACAATTTATCTATGTGCTACTCTAGCAATGTTATTAAAGTAGTTCTATTCCTCCTGCACGATGTAATGGTAAGAGTGTGTGCATCCGTGTTAGTACTTGGTTTATGCTATGATCATGATCTCTTGTAGATTGCGAAGTTAACTATTGCTATGATAGTATTGATGTGATCTATTCCTCCTACATATGCATGAAGGTGACAGTGTGCATGCTATGTTAGTACTTGGTTTAGTCTTTTGATCTATCTTACACTATAAGGTTACTAAAATATGAACATTAATTGTGGAGCTTGTTAACTCCGGCATTGAGGGTTCGTATAATCCTACGCAATGTGTTCATCATCCAACAAAAGTGTAGAGTATGCATTTATCTATTCTGTTATGTGATCAATGTTGAGAGTGTCCACTAGTGAAAGTGTAATCCCTAGGCCTTGTTCCTAAATATCGCTATCGCTGCTTGTTTACTCGTTTTTATCGCGTTACTACCGCTGCAATACTACCACCATCAACTACACACCAGCAAGCTATTTTCCGGCACCGTTGCTACTGCTCATATATATTCATACCACCTGTATTTCACTATCTCTTCGCCGAACTAGTGCACCTATTAGGTGTGTTGGGGACACAAGAGACTTCTTGCTTTGTGGTTGCGGGGTTGCATGAGAGGGATATCTTTGACCTCTTCCTCCCTGAGTTCGATAAACCTTGGGTGATCCACTTAAGGGAAAACTTGCTGCTGTTCTACAAACCTCTGCTCTTGGAGGCCCAACACTGTCTACAGGAAAGGAGGGGGAACGTAGACATCAAGCTATTTTCTGGCGCCGTTGCCGGGGAGATCAAGACACGCTGCAAGGGGAGTCTCCACTTCCCAATCTCTTTACTTTGTTTTTGTCTTGCTTTATTTTATTTACTACTTTGTTTGCTACACTTATATCAAAACACACAAAAAATTAGTTGCTAGCTTTACTTTATTTACTGTCTTGTTTGCTATATCAAAAATACAAAAAAAATTAGTTACTTGTTTTACTTTACTTAATATCATGCATGTTTTTATTTCACTAGTTAAGCATAATGGAAAACAACAAAAATATGAGAGATCTTTATGAATTTTATCTTGAATTAGGACATGATGTGTTTGAAGAGAGAATTAAAAAACCCATGGAACTTTATATGCATGCTAATGGGAATGTTATTACTATGGATGCTTTGAACACCATTGTTGCTAATGCTATTGAAAATTCTAAGCTTGGGGAAGCTGGCTCTGATGAGCATGATCTTTTTAGTCCCCCAAGCGTTGAGGAGAAAATTTTCTTTTATGATTACAATATGCCTCCTATATATGATGATAGCCACTTTGTTGAATTTGCTCCCACTACAACTAATAAAATTGATTATGCTTACGTGGAGAGTAATAATTTTATGCATGAGACTCATGATAAGAATGCTTTATGTGATAGTTACATTGTTGAGTTTGCTCATGATGCTACTGAAAATTATTACGAGAGAGGAAAATATGGTTGTAGAAATTTTCATGTTACTAAAACACCTCTCTATGTGCTGAAATTTTTGAAGCTACACTTGTTTTATCTTCCTATGCTTGTTACTTTGCTCTTCATGAACTTGTTTATTTACAAGATTCCTATGCATAGGAAGCATTTTAGACTTAAATGTGTTTTGAATTTGCCTTTTGATGCTCTCTTTTGCTTCAAATACTATCTTTTGCGAGTGCATCATTAAAACTGCTGAGCCCATCTTAACGGCTATAAAGAAAGAACTTCTTGGGAGATAACCCATGTGTTTTTACTCCAGTATTTTTGTTTTATATTTGTGTCTTGGAAGTTATTTACTACTGTAGCAACCTCTCCTTATCTTAGTTTTGAGTTTTGTTGTGCCAAGTAAAGTCTTTGATAGTAAAGTAAGTACTAGATTTGGATTACTGCGCAGTTCCAGATTTCTTTGCTGTCACGAATCTGGGTCTACCTCCTGTAGGTAGCTCAGAAAATTAAGCCAATTTACGTGCATGATCCTCAGATATGTACGCAACTTTCATTCAATTTGAGCATTTTCATTTGAGCAAGTCTGGTGGCCTAATAAAATCCATCTTTACGGACTGTTCTGTTTTGACAGATTCTGCCTTTTATTTCGCATTGCCTCTTTTGCTATGTTGGATGAATTTATTTGATCCATTAATGTTCAGTAGCTTTATGCAATGTCCAGAAGTGTTAAGAATGATTGTGTCACCTCTGAACATGTTAATTTTTATTGTCCACTAACCCTCTAATGAGTTGTTTCGAGTTTGGTGTGGAGGAAGTTTTCAAGGGTCAAGAGAGGAGGATGATATACTATGATCAAGAAGAGTGAAAGCTCTAAGCTTGGGGATGCCCCGGTGGTTCACCCCTGCATATTTTAAGAAGACTCAAGAGTCTAAGCTTGGGGATGCCCAAGGCATCCCCTTCTTCATCGACAACATTATCAGGTTCCTCCCCTGAAACTATATTTTTATTCCGTCACATCTTATGTACTTTGCTTGGAGCGTCGGTTTGTTTTTGTTTTTTTTGTTTTGTTTGAATAAAATGGATCCTAGCATTCACTTTATGGGAGAGAGACACGCTCCGCTGTAGCATATGGACAAATATGTCCTTAGGCTCTACTCATAGTATTCATGGCGAAGTTTCTTCTTCGTTAAATTGTTATATGGTTGGAATTGGAAAATGCTACATGTAGTAACTCTAAAATGTCTTGGATAATTTGATACTTGGCAATTGTTGTGCTCATGTTTAAGTTCTTGCATCATATACTTTGCACCCATTAATGAATAAATACTTAGAGCTTGCTAATTTGGTTTGCATATTTGGTTTCTCTAGAGTCTAGATAACATCTAGTATTGAGTTTTGAACAACAAGGAAGACGGTATGGAGTCTTATAATGTTTACAATATGTCTTTTATGTGAGTTTTGCTGTACCGTTCATCCTTGTGTTTGTTTCAAATAACCTTGCTAGCCTAAACCTTGTATCGAGAGGGAATACTTCTCATGCATCCAAAATACTTGAGCCAACCACTATGCCATTTGTGTCCACCATACCTACCTACTACATGGTATTTATCCGCCATTCCAAAGTAAATTGCTTGAGTGCTACCTTTAAAATTCCATCATTCACCTTTGCAATATATAGCTCATGGGACAAATAGCTTAAAAACTATTGTGGTATTGAATATGTACTTATGCACTTTATCTCTTATTAAGTTGCTTGTTGTGCGATAACCATGCTTCGGGGACGCCATCAACTATTCTTTCTTGAATATCATGTGAGTTGCTATGCATGTCCGTCTTGTCCGAAGTAAGAGAGATCTACCACCTTCATGGTTGGAGCATGCATATTGTTAGAGAAGAACTTTGGGCCGCTAACTAAAGCCATGATTCATGGTGGAAGTTTCAGTTTTGGACGCATATCCTCAATCTCATATGAGAATAATAATTGTTGCCACATGCTTATGCATTAAAGAGGAGTCCATTATCTGTTGTCCATGTTGTCCCGGTATGGATGTCTAAGTTGAGAATAATCAAAAGCGAGAAATCCAAAATGCGAGCTTTCTCCTTAGACCTTTGTACAGGCGGCATGGAGGTACCCCATTGTGACACTTGGTTAAAACATGTGCATTGCAAAGATCCGGTAGTCCAAGCTAATTAGGACAGGGTGCGGGCACTATTAGTATACTATGCATGAGGCTTGCAACTTGTAAGATATAATGTACATAACTCATATGCTTTATTACTACCGTTGACAAAATTGTTTCATGTTTTCAAAATAAAAGCTCTAGCACAAATATAGCAACCGATGCTTTCCTCTTTGAAGGACCATTCTTTTTACTTTTATGTTGAGTCGGTTCACCTATCTCTCTCCACCTCAAGAAACAAACACTTGTGTGAACTGTGCATTGATTCCTACATACTTGCATATTGCACTTGTTATATTACTCTATGTTGACAATTATCCATGAGATATACATGTTACAAGTTGAAAGCAACCGCTGAAACTTAATCTTCCTTTGTGTTGCTTCAATGCCTTTACTTTGATTTATTTCTTTATGAGTTAACTCTTATGCAAGACTTATTAATACTTGTCTTGAAGTACTATTCATGAAAAGTCTTTGCTTTATGATTCACTTGTTTACTCATGTCATTACCATTGTTTTGATCGCTGCATTCACTACATATGTTTACAAATAGTATGATCAAGGTTATGATGGCATATCACTTCAGAAATTATCTTTGTTATCGTTTTACCTGCTCGGGACGAAGCGAGAACTAAGCTTGGGGATGCTTGATACGTCTCAGACGTATCGATAATTTCTTATGTTCTATGCCATATTATTGATGATACCTACACGTTTTATGCACACTTTATATCATATTCGTGCATTTTCCGGAACTAACCTATTAACAAGATGCCGAAGTGCCGATTGCTTGTTTTCTGCTGTTTTTGGTTTCGAAATCCTAGTAACGAAATATTCTCGGAATCGGACGAAATCAAGACCCGGGTTCCTACTTTCACCGGAAGCATCCGGAACACCCGGGAAGGACCGGAGGGGGGCACCGGGCCCCCGGACCATAGGCCGGCGCGGCCCGGGCCCCGGCCGCGCCGCCATATGGTGTGGCCACCCCTTCGACCCTCTGCGCCGCCTCTTCGCCTATATAAAGCCTCCGTCGCGAAACCCCGATGCGAAAAACCACGATACGGAAAACCTTCCGGAGCCGCCGCCATCGCGAAGCCAAGATCCGGGGGACAGGAGTCTCTGTTCCGGCACCCTGCCGGAGCGGGGAAGTGCCCCCGGAAGGCTTCTCCATCGACACCGCTGCCATCTCCACCGCCATCTTCATCACCGCTGCTGCTCCCATGAGGAGGGAGTAGTTCTCCATCGAGGCTCGGGGCTGTACCGGTAGCTATGTGGTTCATCTCTCTCCTATGTACTTCAATACAATAATCTCATGAGCTGCTTTACATGATTGAGATTCATATGATGATGCTTGTAATCTAGATGTCATTATGCTAGTCAAGTGAGTTTTACTTATGTGATCTCCGGAGACTCCTTGTCCCACGTGTGTAAAGGTGACAGGTGTGTGCACCGTGTGGGTCTCTTAGGCTATATTTCACGGAATACTTATTCACCTGTTGAATGGCATAGTGAGGTGCTTATTTATATCTCTTTATGATTGCAATGTGTTTGTATCACAATTTATCTATGTGCTACTCTAGCAATGTTATTAAAGTAGTTCTATTCCTCCTGCACGATGTAATGGTGACAGTGTGTGCATCCGTGTTAGTACTTGGTTTATGCTATGATCATGATCTCTTTTAGATTGCGAAGTTAACTATTGCTATGATAGTATTGATGTGATCTATTCCTCCTACATATGCATGAAGGTGACAGTGTGCATGCTATGTTAGTACTTGGTTTAGTCTTTTGATCTATCTTACACTATAAGGTTACTAAAATATGAACATTAATTGTGGAGCTTGTTAACTCCGGCATTGAGGGTTCGTGTAATCCTACGCAATGTGTTCATCATCCAACAAAAGTGTAGAGTATGCATTTATCTATTCCGTTATGTGATCAATGTTGAGAGTGTCCACTAGTGAAAGTGTAATCCCTAGGCCTTGTTCCTAAATATCGCTATCGCTGCTTGTTTACTTGTTTCTATGCGTTACTACCGCTGCAATACTACCACCATCAACTACACACCAGCAAGCTATTTTCTCGGCACCGTTGCTACTGCTCATATATATTCATACCACCTCGTATTTCACTATCTCTTCGCCGAACTAGTGCACCTATTAGGTGTGTTGGGGACACAAGAGACTTCTTGCTTTGTTGTTGCAGGGTTGCATGAGAGGGATATCTTTGACCTCTTCCTCCCCGAGTTCGATAAACCTTGGGTGATCCACTTAAGGGAAAACTTGCTGCTGTTCTACAAACCTCTGCTCTTGGAGGCCCAACACTGTCTACAGGAAAGGAGGGGGAACGTAGACATCAATGCTCCGTGAGTAGTTCCCCCATGGACTACGGGTTCTAGCTGTAGCTAGTTGGTATCATCTCTCCCATGTACTTCAGTACAATGATCTCATGAGCTGCCTTACATGATTGAGATTCATCTGATGTAATCGGTGTTGTGTTTGTCGGGATCCGATGGATTGTTACGTTATGATTGTCTATCTACAAAGTTTATGAAGTTATTGTTGCTGCAATCTTGTTGTGTTTAATGCTTGTCACTAGGGCCCGAGTGGCATGATCTTAGATTTAAGCTCTATACTTATTGCTTAGATTGTATCTACAAGTTGTATGCACATGTCGCTGTCCGGAACCAATGGCCCCGAAGTGACAGAAATCGGGACAACCGGAGGGGATGGTAGTGATGTGAGGATCACGTGTTTTCACGGAGTGTTAATGCTTTGCTCCGGTACTCTATTAAAAGGAGTACCTTAATATCCAGTAGATTCCCTTGAGGCCCGGCTGCCACCGGCTGGTAGGACAAAAGATGTTGTACAAGTTTCTCATTGCGAGCACGTATGACTATATATGGGAAACATGCCTACATGATTAATGATCTTGATGTTCTGTCTTAATGCTATTTCAATCCTATCAATTGCCCGACTGTAATTTGTTCACCCAACACTTGTTATTGGAGAGTTACCACTAGTGTAGATAGTTGGGAACCCCGGTCCATCTTTCATCATTATATACTCGTTCTACATGTCATCGGAAGTAGTTTTCTGGTGCCATTGCTCTCATATTACTATTACTGCTGCTGTGTTACTGTTACTACTGCTCTCATATCACTGCTACTTTCAGATCACCCCTGTTACTAGTGCTTTTCCAGGTGCAGCTGAATTGACAACTCAGTTGTTAAGGCTTATAAGTATTCTTTACCTCCCCTTGTGTCGAATCAATAAATTTGGGTTTTACTACCCTCGAAGACTGCCGCGATCCCCTATACTTGTGGGTTATCAATCACTAAGTTATCGTTGAATGTGTGTGAGCCATTATGGATCTCCAGATACCGCTATTGGTTATTGGTCGGAGAGGAGTCTCGACCATGTTTGCATAGTTCACGAACCGTAAGGTGACGCGCTTAAGGTTCGATATCGCATAAGTAGATTCAGAATATGAGATGGAGACCGAAGTTTGTTCGGAGTCTCGGATGGGATCCAGGACATCACGAGGAGGTCCGGAATGGTCCGGAGAATAAGATTCATATAAGGGAAGTTGATTTCTAGGTTTCGGAAAAGTTTGGGATTGCTCCGGTGGAAGACTGGGAAGGTTCTAGAAGGTTCTGGGGGTCCCACCAGTGGGCCCACGACCCTAGGAGGCCTATCATGGGCCGAGGGGATGCTCCCTAGCCTAATGGGCCAGGGGCACATGCCCCCCAAGGCCTAGCCGGTCGACCCCTTAGGGTTTCCCCAAAACCCTAGGGGGGGGATCAACTTGGGGTGGAAGAAAACTCCCCCCTCCCCCTTTTTGCCGCCGGCCAGCCCTAGATGGGCTTGGGGGGCCACCCCAACTGAACTCCTACTTATATAAAGAGGGGAGGGGGCAGGGGGTGATACGTCTCCAACGTACCTATAATTTCTGATGTTCCATGCTTGTTTTATGACAATACTTACATGTTTTGCTAGCACTTTACAATGTTTTTTATGCATTTTCCGGAACTAACCTATTAACGAGATGCCGAAGGGCCAGTTGTTGTTTTGTGTTGTTTTTGGTCCCAGAAAGGCTGTTCGGGCAATATTCTCGGAATTCGACGAAACGAAGACCCAACATCTTATTTTTCCCGGAACCTTCCAGAAAGTCAGAGGGGGACCAGAGGGGTGCCCTGGGGGCCCCACACGTGTGGGCCGCACGGGCTCCACCCTGGCCGCGCTGGCCTAGTGTGAGGAGCCCCCGAGGCCCCTCCGACTCCGCGTCTTCGCCTATTTAAGTCGTCCCGACCTAAAAACGCGACACCAATTGACGAAACTCCAGAAAGACTCCAGGGGCGCTGCCACCATCGCGAAACTCCGTTTCGGGGGACAGAAGTCTCTGTTCCGGCACCCTGCCGCGACGGGGAAGTGCCCCCGGAAGCCATCTCCATCAACGCCATCGCCTCCATCATGCTCCGTGAGTAGTTCCCCCATGGACTACGGGTTCTAGTTGTAGCTAGTTGGTATTCTCTCCCCCATGTACTTCAATACAATGATCTCATGAGCTGCCTTACATGATTGAGATTCATCTGATGTAATCAGTGTTGTGTTTGTTGGGATCCGATGGATTGTTACATTATGATTAGTCTATCTATGAAGTTTGTGAAGTTATTGTTGCTGCAATCTTGTTATGCTTAATGCTTGTCACTAGGGCCCGAGTGGCATGATCTTAGATTTAAGCTCTATACTTATTGCTTAGATTGTATCTACAAGTTGTTTGCACATGTCTATGTCCGGAACCAAAGGCCCCAAAGTGATAGAAATTGGGACAACTGGAGGGGAAGGCTTAGATATGAGGATCACATGTTTTCACGGAGTGTTAATGCTTTGCTCCGGTGCTCTATTAAAAGGAGCACCTTAATTTCCGATAGATTCCCTAGAGGCC
>NC_061511.1:151943535-151960363 GCF_022539505.1 Lolium rigidum
GGCGTTGATCAGATCCCGTATAGCAGAACTGTTAAAAGGAATACCGCACACGAGCTAGGAACCACATTTACCTTGACCCTTACTGCGAGTTTACGTGCCGAGGTTTAAGAGATCTGCTAGAGTTGCTCTTACCCAAATCTTCCTGGTCGGTCCACCACCATCCTCAAGACCCCTCTATCCTCTGCCAACCTTCTTCTCTAGAGCCGGTGACCCTAGAACTCCATCGTAGACCTTAAGTTTATTTCTCGCATGTGTTCCAGCATGCGGCTACTAGCCGCATCTGCCATACCTCCAGCTCGGTCCAAGCTCCCTTTCACTAAATCCGGTACAACCCGATGCGTGGGCTTACTATTTCTTTTTCTGATCTGTTCGTGCTTCTGTTTCGTCCCGAAACAAATGGGCTGAGCCCATTAACCATTCCCCCTTAGCGATGCGTACAAACCATCGCTAACAGGCAATCGGGGGCGGTCCTTTACACCGACCTGGTCGGCGTGAGTGTAGTTGCCGCACACCCCGGCCGGACATGGGCTTGGCCCATTATCGCGCAACGCCTGCTGTTTTGGTTCGCTGGTGTTTCGAGCTGCTTGTATCGACTTTTTTCCGGAATTAACTTATGAATCTTTTTTTTTAGTATGTTCAGATTTGAATTTTTTTAACATTTTCAAAAAATGTTCAGATTTTTTTAATTTGAACATTTTCGAATATGAACATATTCCAAATTTGAACATTTTTAAATCTTAAAAAATTTATATTTCTTAAACAATCATTGTAAAAAATGAACATTTTTCATGTTTGAATGATTTTCAAATTTGAACGGTTTTTATATTTGAACGGTTTTCATATTTGAACGTTTCTCAAAATTGAACGATTTTCAAATTTGAACATTTTCTCAATTTGAACATTTTTTAGAACAAATTTTAAAGTAAACATTTTTTTTAGTTTGAACAAATTTTAAAATAAAACATTTTTTTAATTTGAACAAATTTTAAATTGAATTTTTTTAAGCCTAAGCATTTTTATATTTGAACATTCTTTTAATTTGAATTTTTTAAAAAATTATTTTTCAATCTAAAAAATAAAAATAATTAAAAAGAAAAATAATAAAGAACAAAAGAAAAAACGAAAAAACGAAAACAGAAAACCGGAAAAAAAGAAATAGAAAAAAGAAATAAAAAAGAAAAGAAAAATCGAAAAAGGAGGCAGCCTCACCTAACTGGGCCGGCATGTACCGCTCTCGGGGTGTGTGGCACGCGGTACGCGCCTACCTGGTCCGTGTATAGGCTTTGCCGACAATCGGTAGCCGCTCCCGAGAAATTCCCAATTTTTAGATTGAATCCGAGTGCGTTCGGAAATGTATCGGCCCAGCCCATCCTTGGCTGAAGCCCGTGAAGATAGATTACCCAAAGAAGGAACGGACTACGGAGCGGAGTAGTAGATTCAGTCAGAGCAGACGCGGACGTCCAAAAAAAAAAGAGACCATCGGAGCGGAGCGGCGAGGCAGGCCGCAGGCATGGCCGCCGGGAGCCTGGACCTCCCCGTGGTAGACCTCGCGTCCCCCGAGCTCAAATCCGTCGCAGAGGCCGTCCGAAAGGTTTAATCGCACGATTTCTATGTTGCGTGGACTCAGCAAGAAGCGTAACACGACATGCGATTTGATTTGGTATATGCAGGCATGCGTGGACAGCGGCTTCTTCTACGTCACCAACCACGGGATCCAGGACGAACTGCTGGCGGCGGTGTTCGCGGAGAGCAAGAAGTTCTTCGAGCTGCCGCTGGAGGAGAAGATGTTGCTGCACAGGAACAGCGCCCACCGGGGCTACACCGCTCCCTACGACGAAAAGCTCGACGCCTCGTCCAAATTCAGAGGTCTAATCCAGTTCCTGATCTAGCCGGTTCTTCCTCCGCAGGTTAAGCTGCCTGTTGTGGTGAATCTTAAGTATAAATATAAACTCGGAGCACGTGTCAGGTTACCAATAAAAGCATGTACTGAGTTGTTAAGTACTCTTCAGTTAGAAGGGAAATAGAGGATTTGGGACGTTTTGCTGCTGGTACTGGCAGGGTTAGACACCATTATTCTGGAATATTTACAACTTTTTTTTTTCTCGAGGAACATTATTCATGGCTTACGATTTTTAAAATTTAACAAGAAGCTGACGTTAGTCCACTCTAGCCTGCTGACAGTATCCTGGGTTCCTCACATCCTATAGCTTCAAACAACCACCACACATTGTGGGTTTTACCATCTGCTCTGCTGTTTCTAGTGATACAGTTGAGATCCCTGATTGTGAATTTAGTGATTTCTGGTATTGAGCAGGAGACCTCAAGGAGAGTTTCTACATCGGAACGGTCCGGGATGTAGGTATGCAGAATGATCCTAACCAATGGCCTCCTGAAGGTACTTAATCTTCTTTGTCATCTCCTAAGAACTGGTAATTTAGTCAACTACATCAGTCATGTTATTTGAACAGAAAAATGAAACCCTGTCTGGTAAAATCATCCGCAGAGCGCTTTCCATCTTGGAAGGATACAATGAAGTTGTTCCATGCTACTGCACTGTGAGTTTTTTTCCATGGCTCAGCAAAAATAATTTGAGCAATTGTCTTACAACCACCAATGGTTCAGACTTCCAGTATTGCATCTGTATGGTCTTTTTATTGAGCTGTCTAAATCAATAGTTCATGTTATTTCTTTTTCCCAACTAGGGCTGCCAGCAAAAGGATAATCTCTCTAATTGCTATGAGTTTGGACCTAGATGCTGAATTCTTTTCGAAGATTGGGGCATTGGACTGCCCGTCAGCAGCTCTTCGGTTATTGCACTACCCAGGTTACATCAACGTGTTTCCTATATATTATTTGAAACAATCAGAAGCTCTACTCTAATTACTACTGTTAGAGAGCATAGATGCTTCATATTGATTACTGTTTGCTCCTTGTCATCTTCATGATTGATGATAGTTGCTTGGGTGGCTTGTTTCAAACATATGTATGTATTCGTGCTCCGATTAATGAAAAAAACATGAAAACATTAAATAAATATGAATTTTCTTAAATGGTCAACAACTTTATTTTATAGTGAACATGAACGTATTGTGTGCCATTCTAATGAATGAAAATTTGGGGTTCCTCCTATGCGGTGTGATCCTTGTTTGTGTGGATTGAGGAATGTGGAAAATTAATAAATTGGTAGGATGTGAATGCATGATGGTGGCTCATTTGGGTTGGGTAGCTTTGTTATATGACACTGCTTTGCTTTCCCGATATTACCCTAAACTCTTGATTTTGCCATTCTGATGAATGAAAACTTGGAGTTTCTCCTATGTTATGTGGATTTTGTGAATTGAGGGGTGTGGAAAATTAATAAATTTGTAGTGATATGAATGCACGATGGTGTCTCTTCTGGGTTGGGTAGCTTTGTTATCTGACACTGCTTTGCTTTCCCGATGTTATACCCGAAATCTAATTAAAAAACTGAAAACAGAAAAAAAAACACATTGATTTTGTTTGTGATACAACTATTTGTCCTAACTCCTAACTACTGTGGAACCAATTGAGTATTATGTCCTTACTATTGTGGAGCCAATTGAGTAATTCTGTACATATTACTATTGTGCAGCCAATTGAGTAATTTTGTACTTATAACTATTGTGCAGCCATTTGATTAATTCTATATATTATTTTCTTAAATAGTATTTAATGATTTTTTTTCTAAATGAAGTATTCCCTCCGTCTAAAAATAGATGTCTCACTTTTGTCTAGATACGGATGTATCTAAATGCATTTTAGTTAGAGATACATCCGTATCTAGATAAAGTTGAGACACCAATTTTTAGACGGAGGGTGTATTTTTTAGAGAAAAACAAGTGAAAAATGATATCAAGTTGACTGTAGGTGAAGTAAACGAGTCTGATAACGGAAATTATGGTGCATCAGCTCATTCAGATTATGGAATGATAACTCTTTTGGCAACGGATGGCACTCCTGGCTTGCAGGTACGCTTTTTTCAATTCATCAACTTTAGTTTTGTTCTCTCTGTAGCTAATAAATCATGTTAATATAATTCAGGAAGTTCTGTTTGAGCAGAGATTTATGTGCCCATTTTTTCCAAACAAACAATAAATCTTGTATTAGGAAATTAGGAACAGTGACAAACATTATTTTGCATTTATAATTTTATATGCTGGATTCTTGAACTGCTGTGAGTGTACAGATATGCAGGGAGAAGGATAAGGAGGACTGGAAAGATGTTCATCACATTGAGGGGTAAATACTTCTTCACAAACAGCAATATAGCCTGTTGTCCCGCATAGTGATTATATTCAGAAGCTTGAATACCTTCTACTCCCTCCGTCCCATGAAGGTTGTCTGAGATTTATCAAAATTTGGATGTATCTATATGCTATTTAGTGTCTAGATACATCCAAATTTTGACAAATCTCAGACAACAGCAAGTCAGCAGCAGCTCTCGACAACATGTGGTGGCTTGTAGACGCATGGTTTCTAACTTGCATTGTTCTAGCAACCTTCAGCAAAAACATAAGGTTTCGGCATCAAATTTTCTGTATGCATGTGAATAGCTAACGGTCATGGATTCTTTTTGTACCTAGCTTTCGAGTAGGCAAGCCGAGCTTTGAATATTTGCCATCGTTACATAATTTTGAAAGTGGTTCGACCCTTAATAACCAACGGTTAACCATTTATACCCTATAATAATCTAATGGTTAACCTATATTATCCCTTTATATAAAATGGTTAAATAGGTTCTGATCCAAAAAGTAGATGGTTAACCAAATCCCATCCTGAGATGGAGGGAGTACTATATTTGCTTCTTTGTTCTGTCTATTTGCCGGGCCCCTGTTTTGCATTATTTTTGGACAATATTTGCAGGTATGAAAAATGCTGTTAAGAAATCTTTTGAACTTGTAGGGCCCTTATTGTGAATATTGGTGATTTGTTAGAAAGGTGGACGAATTGCGTTTTCAGGTACTATCCTTTCTTACCATATTTGATCAATTATGTGGCTGTTCTCTGCAGTAGCAGTTGTTCCCAAAAAAGAAAAGTAGCAACAGTTGGGAGTACTTGCAGTCGAGAAATTTCTCCCTTTGCATCTCAATGCTGCTAAATATTGTTGGATTCAGCTTGTCAACGTCATGGACACAGTTTTTAGGTACATATGGATCATGTTAGAATATGGCAGGTTATTCTGAAATTGTACTCAGAATATTCTCTTGGATTATTATGATGTCTTCTGCACTTCGCTTGTAATTTTTCTTTGCACAAACCTTGCATAGGACTTTGATTGTTATACACTTTTCTTATTATTTCCAGATCTACACTTCATCGTGTTGTCTCAGTTGGGAAAGAGCGATATTCTGTGAGTACCCTAACTATTGAATTCAGAATTTTGTTAAAGGGTTTTCAGTTCCCGTCACTGTTTACAAGATTTCTGTTGAAGAATTCGGATGGCGCTTTTTCATGTGGAAAACCATCAGCGTTTATCTAGAAGTAGCATTGCAGCTGATAGCTTTCACGCTTTAATATTGGAATCTGTTTGGCGCATATCTTTTACACATGTTTTTGTATACATCAGGCCGCTTACTTTCTCGATCCAAACCCCGATTTAGTGGTGCAGTGCTTGGAAAGCTGTTGCTGCGAGGCATATCCTCCAAGGTTCTCTCTCTGCTCTTGGCCGAATATTTTACTATTTACTTTTAAGATTGATTTTCACAAATTTTAAGTGTAATTTTCAGGTTTCCACCTATCAAGGCGGGCAACTATTTGAAAGAACGATTAAGTGCCACATACAAATAGATACACCCTCCGATCCATGAAAGGTGTCAGAAATTTAATATAAAAGTTGTACTAACATAGTACTAAATTCCCCACACTTTTTGTGGATCGCAGGAAGTACTAGAATTCTCTGCGCAATTGTGTGGCTATACATTTGAACCTAAGCATCTATGCTTGAAAAAAGGAGATGTATTTTCTACACAATTTTAATGGTTAGTATTGTAAATATGGTTATATTTTATTACAGTTATAAGTTGTAACAGTTTAAGTATATACTTGATCAATCGGTTGCTTCATGGTATAGACTCATGGGAACAAACGTGCAAATGCTCCTCTTTCTCCTTGGTTCAACGTGGGAATTTCTGGCCTCTTAGAACTAGTGTCTCAGTTTGTTTTGGCGCTGGAAAATCCCGAGGAAAAAGAACTGGACTGCCATGGTTCAGCTGACATGGTGGATGCTATGGAAGGAGCGCTGCGCTCGCATATTTCAGAATACTGCAGTCTCCCTCGCTTGGTTACACGCTTGCATCATCGACGAAGCTAAATCATGGCGGAATGCAGGCCGTGCTTCGGGCATGTGACTTGCTATTAAGACCGAGGGAACCAGACTGAGGTCTAGTTTCAGTTTGTTTTGGCGCTAGAATATCACTCGCGTCTGTCTTTTGTTTGCTTGTTGTTTGGGTTCCTGTTGTCCCGAGGCGTTCAGCTGTAACTTGTACATCTTGTATACCCTTATACTAAATCAATGAAAAGCAGCCAGTCTGCCTCCTTTTTTCATTCAAAATGAAGCAGCAAGCGTAAATAGAAGTAAATGTGATCTGGATCTATACGAATGTATATGGCCCGTTGTTACTGAGGTGACCGGCACCAACGACATCAAGGACTGGACATGCCAAATGTCATTCACGGAGAGCCGAAGGTTGGATGCGCAGTTGACTTGACAGCCTCCTGGAACTGTTGTGCCTTGTTCATGTTTGGGAGGGCACAGGGATATTCAGTTGTTCAGACCTGATGAATGAACACGGCCAATATACCCATCTAGAAAGTTGTCACTGACACATACATGCATCATCAGGGTTTCATTACGGAACAACCCGCTGCCACCTACTCCCTCTGATCGTGTTCAATCAACACGATGTAAGTAGTACGTAGGTACGCTTTTCCCTCTTCACGTCTCGCCAATTTAATCGGATCGGAGGGAGTAGAGCTGAACTCCACCGGCCGGTTTGCACCTGAAAGACTCGCAGATGGGCGTCAGTTGTTCTCAGTCTGAAACAGACAGATTCGTAGGGTTTTGATCAGCACGCATGACTTGATCAGATCTTGAGAATGGTCAGAGCTGAAGCTGCGATAGTTTCAGCTCGTGGGCTCAGTGGCGCCGGCTGATTAGCGACCGGTACATGATGTCAAAGCTCTGAACTTTGGAGAATGATGACTAGACCAGTTGAATGGTCAAGTTCAGATAACAGGTCAAAACTGCTTAAATTCCGCCCAAGTCTCAGCCCGACAAAGCTTTTTCAAACCAAAACAAAGTCTCAGGCCAGCAATTCGAAGAATTAGCAGGTCAATGTGGTGGCAGGTTTTGAGGTATTTGTTGCCCATACGGACAAATACGGTACTTAACCACCAAATGGCATTGCATAGAGAGATCAACACAGGTCAGCTTCAATGAAAAATTCCAACAGCTGCCACTTCCTGAAACTACACTGGATGAAACAGCGGCAAAAAAAAAAAGTTGACAATCTTCCGGAAGCTGTCGCACAGGAAAGCAGGCGGTGTTCTTTCATTTTTTGTTGTTGTTGTTGTTGCCATATCAAACCAGCAGTTTTGAATCGTATGTGAGGTTGATTATCACGCAACAAATCTAGAGAGCGAGGTTGGTTTCAGCCTGTCCCTCCCCTTTTCTCTCCATTCTGGTGGCAGAAGTCAAATGGTTGATTATTAGCTCGAGCACTGTCAAGTGTCAAACCAATGCTCCTCCTTCTAACCCTAAACAACGCCTCCGCGCGGCGGCACCGCGCCCCCGCCAGGGCGTCCACCACCCCCAGCCTTCTCCCGCACGCCTCTCTCCTACCGCCGCCGCCACGGGAGCCATCGCCGGGCAAAGCCCGTGCGGCGTGGTGGCGGTCTTCTCTCTGTCGCCAAGTGGATGGGGAGGGTGGCACTCGGTTCCTCCCTTTCAGCCGCGATGACGCGTGTGGTCCGGAGGCGCAAAGACGCGGTTCGGCCCTAACGGGCTGGACATGTTGGCACCCGCAGACGACGACACGCGGTGCCCACCTTGGACTCCTGCCACTTCACGAGGACGCCTGGAGCATCTGCTCTAGGCATGGCGGTGGTGGTCCTCTCTTTCACCTGAGGAAGCCGGCTGAGGTTGGGTTCTCAGATTGCGAGATTCATCATCTAGTCCCGGCTGCAAGTCGGGAAGACATTATTGCCGGTGAAAACCAAGCCGATTGGCGGGCGATGGCGGCGTTCTACAATGTTACCTTGATTAAGGCATCGATTAGCAACGATTGTCGACCTACTCGTGCTGCTCTGTGGAAACACTAGGATCTAGCCTCTAGACCGGACGATGGCGGCACTGTGGTGTCGATTTCTCTCTTGGGAGTATCGTTCGAGGAGAAACCTCGCCGGTGGACAAAGACTATAGGACGAGATGTCAAGTCATGCCTGGGTGACAGGTGCTATGCGGAGTCATGCTTTTTTGACAGGTTCTACGCACGACTAGTCTTCCATCAGCGTTGTCAATAGGACTGGAAAGGGCTATGCGGATCTCTGCTCTGAAGATGGACCATCAGTTCGATGATGGTGATGGCTTCTGAAGTGAGGGAAAGTGTGGTCGCCAAGGGTCTGCTAAACCGGTTGTGAGCTCCTGCTTTCGCTATAGGGTGACTGAGGGATGCCCCGGGTATTCAGTTGGTAGGGCGTTTGTTTCTATTTTTAGGGTAGAGGCCATGACAATATGTTATTTCACCCATTATCGGGTTTCTAGGTATTGAGTGGTGGCTTCAGGTTTTATGATGTCTGATCTTAATAGAACCCCGTTGAATAAGTTTAAATAAAAGTTGTATGCGTCGCTTTGATGCGGAGCTTGGGCTCCGCCATTTCAGAAAAAAGTGTCAAACCAATAATAAGGTCTTCCCAATTGAGGCCATTTTAACGTTTGCTGACGTGATTAAAAAAAAGGACAACTTGTCGCTTAGGATCACTTCCTCCATGAAATAAAATAAAGAAAAACTTTAGGGTAAAAGATTAAAAATAAAGTGTTACTATATACTTAGCCATTTTTGTAAATATACTATATATTTAGCCATTTGTTTTAGGGTTAAGTACATTTTTGATCCCTCGTGTATTGCAAAAGTCTAACTTTCATCCCTTAACTTTGTTTTAGTCTAAATCTGCCCTCAAACTATTAATTAAGTCTAATTTTGGTCCTTCATAGCGGTTTAACGATGGTTGACCGGTTTTTGACTCTCTTTTTTACCACCGTGGACAGATTTGGAAAGGTTTAGTCCACGTAAGACCGTCTCACCTTGAGATAAGTTATGCAATTAGCTTTTTGAACGCTCAACGGTGAGATCATGATAATTATTCATTTGTCGTAGTAACCTTAACTCTTCCCCAACACCTAGCGAAGGCGCCTTACACTACTAGGGTGGATAAACCGGGCGAGAAAGGCAAAATCGGCGGACATGCCAGGGCAGCGGAGACGACTGAAGTGGTGAGGATTGTTGCACCAAGCGAGAAAGATGGAGGCGGCACACATGTGTGTTAGGCCAAGGGTATTTTTCTATTAATTAATTGAGTAAAAAAATTATCATAGGTAGATTAAAACCTGCCAATTATGTCCATGATGGCAGAAAAAAGGAGAGTCAAAAACTGGTCCACCATCATTAAACTCATGTTAGGGACCAAAATTGGACTTAATTATGAGTTTAAGGGCAGATTTAGACCAAAACAGAGTTGAGGGACCTGATGCGCGTAGTTGACACGTCCGTTGGGAACCCCAAGAGTAAGGTGTGATGCGCACAGCAGCAAGTTTTCCCTCAGTAAGAAACCAAGGTTATCAAACCAGTAGGAGCCAAGAAGCACGTTGAAGGTTGTTGGTGGCGGAGTGTAGTGCGGCGCAACACCAGGGATTCCGGCGCCAACGTGGAACCTGCACAACACAATCACGTAACTTTGCCCCAACGTAACAGCGAGGTTGTCAATCTCATCGGCTTGCTGTAAACAAAGGATTAGATGTATAGTGTGGATGATGATGGTTGTTTGCGAAGAACAGTAAAGAACAATTGCAGCAGATTGTATTTCAGATGTAAAGAATAGGACCGGGGTCCACGAGATCACTAGCGGTGTCTCTCCCATAAGATAGCAGATGTTGGGTGAACAAATTACAGTTGGGCAATTGACAAATAAAGAAGGCATAACAATGAACATACATATATCATGATGAGTACTATGAGATTTAATCAGGGCATTACGATAAAGTACATAGACCGCTATCCAACATGCATCTATGCCTAAAAAGTCCACCTTCGAGTTATCATCCGAACCCCTCCGGTATTAAGTTGTAAACAACGGACAATTGCATTAAGTATGGTGCGTAATGTAATCAACACAAATATCCTTAGACAAAGCATCGATGTTTTATCCCTAGTGGCAACAAGCACATCCACAACCTTAGAACTTTCCGTCATCGTCCTGCATTTAATGGAGGCATGAACCCACTATCGAGCATAAATACTCCCTCTTGGAGTCACAAGTATCAACTTGGCCGAGCCTCTACTAGCAACAGAGAGCATGCAAGAACATAAATAACATATATGATAGATTGATAATCAACTTGACATAGTATTCAATATTCATCGGATCCCAACAAACACAACATGAAGGATTACAAATAGATGATCTTGATCATGATAGGCAGCTCACAAGATCTAACATGATAGCCCAATGAGGAGAAGACAACCATCTAGCTACTGCTATGGACCCATAGTCCAGGGGTGGACTACTGACACATCGATCCGGAGGCGATCATGGCGATGAAGAGACCTCCGGGAGATGATTCCCCTCTCCGGCAGGGTGCCGGAGGCGATCTACTCGAATCCCCAGAGATGGGATTGACGGCGGCGGTGTCTCCGGAAGGTTTTCCGTATTGTGGCTCTTGGTCATCGGGGGTTTCGCGACGGAGGCTTTAAGTAGGCGGAAGGGCAGGTCAAGAGGCGCCACGGGGGCCCCACACAACAGGGCCGCGCGAGCCCCTTGCTGGCCGTGCCGCCCTGTTGTGGCGGCGCCTCGTGGCCCCACTTCGTCTCTCCCTCGGACTTCTGGAAGCTTCGTGCAAAAATAGGACCCTAGGCGTTGATTTCGTCCAATTCCGAGTATATTTCCTTACTAGGATTTCTGAAACCAAAAACAGACGAGAAAACAGAACGGCTCTTCGGCATCTCGTCAATAGGTTAGTGCCGGAAAATGCATAATAATGACATATAATGTGTATAAAACATGTGAGTATCATCATAAAAGTAGCATGGAACATAAGAAATTATAGATACGTTTGAGACGTATCAAGCATCCCCAAGCTTAGTTCCTACTCGCCCTCGAGTAGGTAAACGATAACAAAGATAATTTCTGAAGTGGCATGCTATCATAATCTTGATCATACTATTGTAAAGCATATGAGATGAATGCAGCGATTCGAAGCAATGATGAAGATAATGAGTAAACAAATGAATCATATAGCAAAGACTTTTCATGAATAATACTTTCAAGACAAGCATCAATAAGACTTGCATAAGAGTTACTCATAAAGCAATAAATTCAAAGTAAAGGCAACTTGAAGCAACATAAAGGAAGATAAAGTTTCAGCGGTTGCTTTCAACTTCAACATATATATCTCATGGATAATTGTCAACATAAAGCAATATAACGGTGCAATAAGTAAACATGTAAGAATCAATGCACACAGGTTGATGAAGTGTTTGCTTCTAAGATAGAAAGAATAGGCAAAGCTGACTCAACAATAAAGTAGAAGAATGGCCCTTCGCAGAGGGAAGCATTGATTACTATTTTTGTGCTAGAGCTTTTCATTTTGAAAACAAGAAACAATTTTGTCAACAGTAGTAATAAAGCATATGTGTTATGTATAAGACATCTTATAAGTTGCAAGCCTCATGCATAGTATACTAATAGTGCTCGCACCTTGTCCTAATTAGCTTGGATTAATGATGACCCACAAGTATAGGGGGTGTATCGTAGTACTTTCGATAAATAAGAGTGTCGAACCCAACGAGGAGCAGAAGGTGTTGACAAGCAGTTTCGATGAAGGATTCACTGTAAATGCTCACGTGACAAGTATTCAGGGGGTTTTGATGTAACGGATGAATAAAGTACAAGTAAGTAAAATGCGAGAGAAATAATTGCAGCGAGTGGCCCAATCCTTTTTAGCACAAAGGACAAGCCGGTTTGTTTACTTATAATGACCAAACGTTCTCGAGGACACACGGGATTTTAGTCTAGTGCTTTCGCTACATACAGCTGATTAATCTTCATTGTTTTGATAAGTGTTGTGTGGGTGAACCTATGCTAATGTACCGCCCTTCCTAGGACTAATACATACTTGTGATTATACCCCTTGCAAGCATCCGCAACTACAAGAAAGTAATTAAGATAAATCTAACCACAACCTTAAACTCCGAGATCCTCGCGATCCCTCCCCGCATCGATATACCAACGGGGGTTTAGGTTTCGTCACTCCGGCAACCCCGCAATTGGCAAACGAGTACAAGATGCATTCCCCTAGGCCCATAAATGGTGAAGTGTCGTGTAGTCGACGTTCACACGACACCACTAGAAGAATAACACCACAACTTAAATATCATAACATTGAATATTACTCAACCATAATTCACTACTAACATTTAGACTTCACCCATGTCCTCAAGAACTAAACGAACTACTCACGAGACATCATATGGAACATGATCAGAGGTGATATGATGATGAATAACAATCTGAACATAAACCTTGGTTCAATGGTTTCACTCAATAGCATCAATAACAAGTAGAAATCAATACCGGGAGAGTTTCCCCTATCAAACAATCAAGATCAAACCCAAATTGCTACAGCGGTGACGATGTCCAGCGGTGGAGATGGCGGTGATGATGGTGGAGATGATGATGATGGTGATGGAGATGATGTCCAGCTCGATGGCGGTGACGATGGCGTCGATTTCCCCCTCCGGGAGGGAATTTCCCCGCGGATTCCTCGCCCGCCGGAGAGCTCTTTTCTCTCGGTGTTCTCCGCCCCGCGCAGGCGGCTGTAACCCTTCGTGAGGATTCCTCTCGTGGCTTAGGTCTTCGGGACGAAGGGTTTCGCGAAGAAAAGGAGGCGAAAGGGGCTGTGGGGGCCCCACACCACATGGTGGCGCGGCCAGTGCCATGGGCCGCGCCGCCCTATGGTGTGGGCCCACCTTGGGTCCAGCTGGCTCCCCTTCCGGCTTCCTTCGTCATCCGGAAAAATAGGATTTTTGGTAAAATTTCCTTCCACAGCTTGATCTTCCGAAATATTGCATCCCGACGGTGCTTTTTCCAGCAGAATCCCGGCTCCGTGCGCGATCTCCAAATAATCATGAAACATGCAAAATAGATGAAATAACATAAGTATTGTGTCCCAATATGAAATATATCAATGAATAACAGCAAATTATGATATAAAATAGTGATGCAAATTGGACGTATCAACTCCCCCCAAGCTTAGACTTCGCTTGTCCCCAAGCGAAACCGAACTCGGTAAACAGGACCACATGTTTATGGAGTGAAGAGTCGATAAATAAAATACGGACAAGAAGCATCATATTCATTCACACAAGACATTATAGTAAACAACTTCCTCATATAACTCAACTTGAAACAAGTATAAGGTAATCACAAATAAAGGTGCATAAGAAATCATAATTGGTGATGGCAAACTTTGTTCTTGGTCAGAGAACAGTTAACATATTATACTTTATCTATTGAGCAGCGCTCTCATATTAAAGCTTATGGTAAACTTGCATACTCAATCATATTAATCATTGATGACTTTCAAAGCTATATTCATTCAGGTAAAACTTGTACTAAACAAGAAAGAGTAAAGACATGATGAAGCAAATCACAATATAATAGTTTGATCACAACAACTCAAATGCTTGCTTGAGATGGAGGGAAATAGGTTTACCGACTCAACATAAAGTAAAAGACAGTGCCCTTCGCAGAGGGAAGCAGGGATTAAATCATGTGCTAGAGCTTTTTCAGTTTTGAAATCATATAAAGAGAATAAAAGTAAAGTTTTGAGAGGTGTTTGTCGTTGTCAACGACCGGTAGCGGGTACTCTAACCCCCTTGCCAAACGTACCTCCAAAGAGCGGCTCCCATGAAGGACGTTATCTCTACCAAGCAAGGTAGATCATCCCTCTTCTCTTTTGTTTACACATGTACTTTAGTTTATTTAAGGATGACACTCCCCCAACCTTTGCTTACACAAGCCATGGCTAACCGAATCCTCGGGTGCCTTCCAACAATCTCATACCATGGAGGAGTGTCTATTGCAAAATTAAGTTGCTTATCGATGAACCAGAGCAAAACATGTGAAGAGAATTCTTCATGAAAGTTGATTAATTGGGGCCGGGAACCCCGTTGCCAGCTCTTATTGCAAAATTATAGGATAAGTGGATGAAGCCACTAGTCCATTAGTGGAGGCTGCCTAACAAGACTCGAAAGATAAAACACCACATACTTCCTCATGAGCTATAAAACATTGACACAAATAAGAGAGTAATAAGTTTTGAATTGTTTAAAGGTAGCACATGAAGTATTTACTTGGAATGGCAGAAAATACCATGCAGTAGGTAGATATGGTGGACACAAATGGCATAGGTTTGGGTTCGAGGTTTGGATGCACGAGAAGTATTCCCTCTCAAGACAGGTCTTTGGCTAGCAAGGTTAAATAGCAAGCATAGGAGTTGAGGGAAACAAACAAATATACATGTGATAGAAACAATCATGCATCTTACTTGTAAGCACAAACAGCTTTAACTTTAGAATACTAAGCTAAGAACCGATAAGAAAGATAATAACATCTTCTACATGTATTTCCTCTATTCTTCTTAAACTCAAAGTGTTGTTGCTATTGACCATTGCTAAGTTTGCCAAAACCAAATAGATTTACTCAATGCTCCCAAAGTGGTACCAATACTAAAATCAAGATCAATCATATAGTAGAAATTGCAAACTAAAATAAGGTGTGCAATATGTAAATGATAAGACTTCTCATTAATATTCCATAACGATAACTCACACCAAGGGATACATAGACAAACTAAAGGAGAGATACTTCCACACCGCAACCCATCTTATACGATAACTTCCCTACTCATGATATGACACTACTTGATAGTAAAAAGTAAAAGGTAGTGATGATGTGATACCGCGGCACTCCCCCAAGCTTGGAACAAACCAAGGGGATGCCAATACCGATGATGGATTACTCCTTTGGCGATGGTGGTGATGAATCCCTCATGCGCTTCTTACATATCTCCTTCAGCCTTCAGCTTCTCGGGCTTGGCAAATCTGCACTAAGTCTCGAAGAGATTCATTGTTATCTGAAGTCGGCGATGGCGAACCTGTGACGGGCATCAAGTAATATCCCAACATTCTACGGAGTCGGTAATTCTCCTCCCTGAGTATCTCCACTTCTCTTCTTAGAGCCCGGTATTGACCACAAAACTCATCGGTAGTCCGTAGAGCTTCTTCCAAGCACAGGGAAAGAGTCGAGGCCAAGAGCAGGGGGTAAAGGTCCCCGCAAGTTATGAGAGAAAGAACGTCGAGTATCAACAGATCCCACCAAGACTTGCTTACTCCCACACGGCTTGTTGCTCTTGTTTTGACGACACCCTTTTCACTTCTTCCTTCGAAGGCCCTTTGCCCTTGTTGTCGGAGGCCATGGTGCTCCTAGATTGAAAATAGATCCCGGCGAAACAGACTCGAAACAAAACACGTCGAGAAAACGATATACGGACCTCCAGGGGTCCGGGGATTATATAATAAAAAATTTCAGAACAAACGGAAAGTACCAGGTCGAACTAGAGTCGGAAAGGGGCGACGAGGCGGTGCCACCATAGGGCGGCGCGGGCCCAGGCCAGGCCGCGCCGCCTGTGGTGGCACGCCCTCGTGCGTCTTTTCCACTCCGTTTCGATCTCGTAATTTTTCATATTTTCCAAAAACAGCAAAAAATATTGTTCGGAAAGTAAATTGCGAACTTTTCATTACCAGTACTGTTACCTATTCAAAGTCGAGTTCTGGCGGACTGTCAATTTGTCCTTTGATGAAAGCCTCCGGTGTTTCCACTTGAATAATATCAACATCAACATTATAAGAATCACCCGAGATATAATGCTTGAGTCTTTGTCCATTCACCACTTGCGTAGCATTGCCTTGGAGAGAGCTAATTTTAATTGCTCCCGAACGATACACCTCCTCAACAACATATGGTCCTTCCCATTTCGAGAGTAATTTCCCTGCAAAGAGTCTGAGACGAGACCGATACAATAGGACTTTATCCCCAATATTAAACTCTCTTTTGATGATCCTTCTATCATGCCATTTCTTTTAACTTTTTCTTTAAAGAGTTTAGCATTTTCATAAGCTTCACTTCTCCATTCATCTAGAGAACTTAATTGTAGCAACCTCTTATTACCGACAAGTTTAGGATCTTTATTTAATTCTCTAACAGCCCAATAAGCTTTGTGTTCTAGTTCTAAAGGTAAATGACAAGCTTTTCCGTAAACCATTTTATAAGGTGACATTCCCATGGGGTTTTTATAAGCAGTTCTATAAGCCCATAGTGCTTCTTTCAATTTACTAGCCCAATTCTTTCTAGATTTATTAACGGTCTTTCCCAAAATAGATTTAATCTCTCTATTTGATAATTCTACTTGACCACTAGTTTGAGGGTGATAAGCTGAAGCAATTCTATGATTAATACCATACCTAGCAAGAGT
>NC_061511.1:151960463-151996316 GCF_022539505.1 Lolium rigidum
TCTTTGTTATCGTTTACCTACTCGAGGGCGAGTAGGAACTAAGCTTGGGGATGCTGATACGTCTCCAACGTATCTATAATTTCTTATGTTCCATGCTACTTTTATGATGATACACATATGTTTTATACACACTTTATATCGTTTTGATGCATTTTCCGGAACTAACCTATTAACAAGATGCCGAAGTGCCGTCTCCGTTTTACTGCTGTTTTTGGTTTCAGAAATACTACAAAGGAAATATTCTCGGAATTGGACGAAATCAACGCCCAGTATCTTGTTTTTCCCGGAAGCTTCAAGAGCATCGAAGAGGGGCCAGAGGGGAGCCAGGGGGCCCCACCCCACAAGGCAGCGCGGCCAAGGGGGGTGGCGCCCCCTATGGTCTGGCTGCCCAGGACCCCTCCGAGGCTGCCCTTCCGCCTACTTAAAGCCTCCGTCGCGAAAACCCTAAAGGAATAAGCCACGATACGAGAAAAGTTCCAGAGCCGCCGCCATCGCGAAGCCAAGATTCGGGGGACAGAAGTCTCTGTTCCGGCATGCCGCCGGGACGGGGAAGTGCCCCCGGAAGGCATCTCCATCGACACCACCGCCATCTCCATCGAAGTTGCTGACTCCTATGATGAGGAGGGAGTAGTTCTCCCCCGAGGCTAAGGGCTGTATGATACGTCCCAAACGTATCTATAATTTCTTGTGTTCCATGCTACTTTTATGATGATACTCACATGTTTTATACACATTATATGTCATATTTATGCATTTTCTGGCACTAACCTATTGACGAGATGCCGAAGAGCCAGTTGTTGTTTTCTGCTGTTTTTGGTTTCGAAATCCTAGTAAGGAAATATTCTCGGAATTGGACGAAATCAACGCCCGGGGGCCTATTTTTGCACGAAGCTTCCGGAAGACCGGAGGACTTACGAAGTGGGGCCACGAGGCGCCGCCACAACAGGGCGGCGCGGCCCAGGTGCTGGCCGCGCGGCCTCGGCGTGTGGGGCCCTCGTGTGGCCCCCTGACCTGCCCTTCCGCCTACTTAAAGCCTTCGTCGCGAAACCCCCAGTACCGAGAGCCACGATACGGAAAACCTTCCAGAGACGCCACCGCCAATCCCATCTCGGGGGATTCAGGAGATCGCCTCCGGCACCCTGCCGAAGAGGGGAATCATCTCCCGGAGGTCTCTTCATCGCCATGATCGCCTCCGGATCGATGTGTGAGTAGTTCACCCCTGGACTATGGGTCCATAGCAGTAGCTAGATGGTCGTCTTCTCCTCATTGTGCTATCATGTTAGATCTTGTGAGCTGCCTATCATGATCAAGATCAGCTATTTGTAATCCTACATGTTGTGTTTGTTGGGATCCGATGAATATTGAATACTATGTCAAGTTGATTATCAATCTATCATATATGTTATTTACGTTCTTGCATGCTCTCCGTTGCTAGTAGAGGCTCGGCCAAGTTGATACTTGTGACTCCAAGAGGGGGTATTTATGCTCGATAGTGGGTTCATGCCTCCATTAAATGCGGGACGAGTGACGTAAAGTTCTAAGGTTGTGGATGTGCTTGTTGCCACTAGGGATAAAACATCGATGCTTTGTCTAAGGATATTTGTGTTGATTACATTACGCACCATACTTAATGCAATTGTCATGTTGTTTACAACTTAATACTGGAAGGGGTTCGGATGATAACTTGAAGGTGGACTTTTTAGGCATAGATGCATGCTGGATAGCGGTCTATGTACTTTGTCGTAATGCCCTGATTAAATATCATAGTACTCATCATGATATATGTATGTGCATTGTTATGCCTTCTTTATTTGTTAATTGCCCAACTGTAATTTGTTCACCCAACATCTGTTATCTTATGGGAGAGACACCAGTAGTGAACTGTGGACCCCGGTCCTATTCTTTACATCTGAAATACAATCTACTGCAATTGTTCTTTACTGTTCTTTGCAAACAAACATCATCATCCACACTATACATCTAATCCTTTGTTTACAGCAAGCCGGTGAGATTGAGAACCTCGCTGTTACGTTGGGGCAAAGTTCTGTGATTGTGTTGTGCAGGTTCCACGTCGGCGCCGGAATCCCTGGTGTTGCGCCGCACTACACTCCTCCGCCATCAACCTTCAACGTGCTTCTTGGCTCCTCCTGGTTCGATAAACCTTGGTTTCTTTACGAGGGAAAACTTGCTACTGTATGCATCACACCTTCCTCTTGGGGTTCCCAACGGACGTGTCGACTGCACACATCAAGCTCTTTTTCTGGCGCCGTTGCAGGGGAGATCAAGACACGCTGCAAGGGGAGTCTCCACTTCCAATCTCTTTACTTTGCTTTTGTCTTGCTTTATTTTATTTACTACTTTGTTTGCTGCACTTAAACAAAACCCAAAAAAATTAGTTGCTAGTTTTTCTTTATTTACTGTCTTGTTCTCCATATTAAAAACACAAAAAATTAGTTACTTGCATTTACTTTATTTAGTTTGCTTTATTTACTATTACTAAAAATGAGTAATCCGGAAGTTGAAGTTCGTTCGTTTAAGCAACAAGGTGGAGAAAGTTTTAAAGATGCTTGGTATAGAATTAGTGATGCTCATCATAGGTGCATTAAGAAACACTCCACTATTATACTACTTAGGAACTTTTATGTTGGTATCTCTAGCTGGAATAGGTATGTTCTTGATACTCTTGCGGGAGGTAATTTCCTAGGCACTCCGGCTTTAGAAGCTAGTTGCATTATTGAGAGTCTAGTTGGAATACCACATGTTAATGAAGCTAAAATTGAAATCTCTCTTGAAGATGTCATGAAAAAGTTGGAAGCCATAGAAAAAGATCTTCCAAGTATTGAGACTAAATTGGGAATATTACTTAATAGCACTGATAAACTTGATAAATCTCTAGGTGGAATTAATGAGAGAATTGTTGTTTTAGAAACTTGTGCTACTCATGATAATCGAACCCATAGGATTAGTGAACTTGAAGAAGCTATGGGAACCTTGGGTTCAACTTTTTCTTCTCTTAAATTTAAGGAGAAAGCTTATGTGGGTAAGGAGCAAAAGTTTATGTATGTCTCTAAAGTTCCTAAACCAAAAAATTATTATTATAGGCCTAAAATTGACAAATCCCTTAGTACCACTACGGACGGGGGAGCTATTGATGTTGATGCTCCACCTCTCGACAATACTTGATACACACTTTCTGCGCCTAGCTGAAAGGCGTAAAAGAAAAGCGCTTATGGGAGACAACCCATTATTTTACTTCTGCACTTTCTTTTATATTTGATTCTTGGAAGTTGTTTACTACTGTAGCAACCTCTCATTATCTTTATTTTATTGCATTTTTGTGCCAAGTAAAGTCTTTGATAGTAAAGCCAATACTAGATTTGGATTGCTGCGCAGGAACAGATTTCTTGCTGTCACGAATTTGAGCAGTAGTCTCTGTAGAAAAATCAAAAATATCTGCCAATTTACGTGCGTGATCCTAAGATATGTACGCAACTTTCATTCAATTTGGGCATTTTCGTCTGAGCAATTCTGGTGCCACTTTAAAATTCGTCTTTACGAACTGTTCTGTTTTGATAGATTCTGCCTTTTATTTCGCATTGCCTGTTTTGCTATGTTTGATGGATTTCTTTGTTCCATTAACTTTCAGTAGCTTTGTTCAATGTCCAGAAGTGTTAAGAATGATTATGTCACCTCTGATTATATGAATTATGCACTGACCCTCTAATGAGTTTGTTTCGAGTTTGGTGTGGAGGAAGTTTTCAAGGGTCAAGAGAGGAGGATGATACAATATGATCAAGAAGAATGAAAAGTCAAAGCTTGGGGATGCCCCCATGGTTCATCCCTGCATATTTTAAGAAGACTCAAGCGTCTAAGCTTGGGGATGCCCAAGGCATCCCTTCTTCATCGACAACTTATCAGGTTCCTCTAGTAAAACTATATTTTTATTCCGTCACATCTTATGTGCTTTACTTGGAGCGTCTGTTTGTTTTTATTTTTTGTTTTGTTTGAATAAAATCGGATCCTAGCATTCTTTGTTTGGGAGAGAGACATGCTCCGCTGTTTCGTATGAACAAATATGTTCTTAGCTTTATCTTTAATGTTCATTGCGAAATTTGAAATATTTCATTCATTGTTATATGGTTGGAAACGGAAAATGCCGCATGTGGTAAAATGGTTTAATGTCTTGAATACTGTGATACTTGGCAATTGTTTTTCTCATATAGATCATGTTTAAGCTCTTGCATCATGTACCTTGTACTCATTAATGAATAACTACATAGAGCTTGTTAAAATTTGGTTTGCATGATTGATCTCTAGAGTCTAGATATTTTCTGGTTAAGGTGTTTGAACAACAAGGATACAATGTAAAGTCTTATAATAGTTACAATATGTTAATATGTGAGCTTTGTTGCACCTTTTATACTTGAGTTTGCTTCAAACAACCTTGCTAGCCTAGCCTTGTATTGAGAGGAATTCTTCTCGTGCATCCAAATCCTTGAGCCAATAACCATGCCATTTGTGTCCACCATACCTACATACTACATGGTATTTCTCCGCCATTCCAAAGTACATTACTTGAGTGCTACCTTTAAAATTTCTATTCTTTACCTTTGCAATATATAGCTCATGAGATAAATAGCTTAAAAACTATCGTGGTGAAGAATATGTACTTATGTGTCTTATTTCTTAGTAAGTTGCTTGTTGAGCGGTAACCATGTTTTCTGGGGACGCCATCAATTCTTTTACCTTTGTTGAATATCATGTGAGTTGCTATGCATGTTCGTCTTGTCTGAAGTAAGGACGGTTCTCACAATCAAATGGTTTGAGTATGCATACTGTTAGAGAAGAACATTGGGCCGCTAACTAAAGCCATGATTCATGGTGGAAGTTTCAGTGTGGACAGCTAATCCTCAATCTCTTATGAGAATATTAATTGTTGAGTGCTTATGCATTAAAGAGGAGTCCATTATCTGTTGTCTATGTTGTCCCGGTATGGATGTCTAAGTTGAGAATAATCAAAAGCGAGAAATCCAATGCGAGCTTTCTCCTTAGACCTTTGTACATGCGGCATAGAGGTACCCCTTTGTGACACTTGGTTGAAATATATGCTATGCAATGATAATCAGTGTTAATCCAAGCTAATTAGGACAAGGTGCGAGCACTATTAGTATACTATGCATGAGACTTGCAACTTATAAGATGTCTTATACATAACTCATATGCTTTATTACTACCGTTGACAAAATTGTTTCTTGTTTTTAAAATGAAAAGCTCTAGCACAAATATAGTAATCAATGCTTCCCTCTGCGAAGGGCCTATCTTTTACTTTATTGTTGAGTCAGTTTGCCTATTCTTTCTATCTTAGAAGCAAACACTTGTATCAACTGTGTGCATTGATTCTTACATGTTTACTTATTGCACTTGTTATATTGCTTTGTGTTGACAATTATCCATGAGATAAATATGTTGAAGTTGAAAGCAACCGCTGAAACTTTATCTTCCTTTGTGTTGCTTCAATGCCTTTACTTTGAATTTATTGCTTTATGAGTAACTCTTATGCAAGTCTTATTGATGCTTGTCTTGAAAGTATTATTCATGAAAAGTATTTGCTATATGATTCATTAGTTTACTCATTATCTTCATCATTACTTCAAATCGTTCCATTCATCTCATATGCTTTACAATAGTATGATCAAGATTATGATAGCATGTCACTTCAGAAATTATCTTTGTTATCGTTTACCTACTCGAGGGTGATTAGGAACTAAGCTTGGGGATGCTTGATACGTCCCAAACGTATCTATAATTTCTTGTGTTCCATGCTACTTTCATGATGATACTCACATGTTTTATACACATTATATGTCATATTTATGCATTTTCCGGCACTAACCTATTGACGAGATGCCGAAGAGCCGATTCTTGTCATTTCTGCTGTTTTTGGTTTCAGAAATCCTAGTAAGGAAATATTCTCGGAATTGGACGAAATCAACGCCCAAGGGCCTATTTTTGCACGAAGCTTCCAGAAGACCGGAGGACTTACGAAGTGGGGCCACGAGGCGCCGCCACAACAGGGCAGCGCGGCCCGTGTGCCGGCTGCGCGGCCTCGGCGTGTGGGGCCCTCGTGTGGCCCCCGACCTGCCCTTCCGCCTACTTAAAGCCTTCGTCGCGAAACCCCCGATACCGAGAGCCACGATACGGAAAACCTTCCGGAGACGCCGCCGCTGCCAATCCCATCTCGGGGGATTCGGGAGATCGCCTCCGGCACCCCGCCGGAGAGGGGAATCATCTCCCGGAGGACTCTTCATCACCATGATCGCCTCCGGATTGATGTGTGAGTAGTTTACCCTTGGACTATGTGTCCATAGCAGTAGCTAGATGGCCGTCTTCTCCTCATTGTGCTATCATGTTAGATCTTGTGAGCTGCCTATCATGATCAAGATCATCTATTTGTAATCCTACGTGTTGTGTTTGTTGGGATCCGATGAATATTGAATACTATGTCAAGTTGATTATCAATCTATCATATATGTTATTTATGTTCTTGCATGCTCTCCGTTGCTAGTAGAGGCTCGGCCAAGTTGATACTTGTGACTCCAAGAGGGGTATTTATGCTCGATAGTGGGTTCATGCCTCCATTAAATCTGGGACGGTGATAGAAAGTTCTAAGGTTGTGGATGTGCTTGTTGCCACTAGGGATAAAACATCGATGCTTTGTCTAATGATATTTGTGTTGATTACATTACGCACCATACTTAATGCAATTGTCTCGTTGTTTACAACTTAATACTCGGAAGGGGTTCGGATGATAACCTGAAGGTGGACTTTTTAGGCATAGATGCAGGCTGGATAGCGGTCTATGTACTTTGTCGTAATGTCCTGATTAAATCTCATAGTACTCATCATGATATATGTATGTGCATTGTTATTCCTTCTTTATTTGTCAATTGCCCAACTGTAATTTGTTCACCCAACATCTGTTATCTTATGGGAGAGACACCACTAGTGAACTATGGACCCCGGTCCTATTCTTTACATCTGAAATACAATCTACTGCAATTGTTCTTTACTGTTCTTCGCAAACAAACATCATCATCCACACTATACATCTAATCCTTTGTTTACAGCAAGCCGGTGAGATTGACAACCTCGCTGTTACGTTGGGGCAAAGTTCTGTGATTGTGTTGTGCAGGTTCCACGTTGGCGCCGGAATCCCTGGTGTTGCGCCGCACTACACTCCTCCGCCATCAACCTTCAACGTGCTTCTTAGCTCCTCCTGGTTCGATAAACCTTGGTTTCTTTCTGAGGGAAAACTTGCTACTGTACGCATCACACCTTCCTCTTGGGGTTCCCAACGGACGTGTCGACTGCACGCATCACTGTACCGTAGCTATGTGGTTCATCTCTCTCTCCCATGTGATCTTTATGTGATCATGAGCTTTGTGATCTAGTTGAATATCATCTATGTGCTACTCTAGTGATGTTATTAAAGTAGTCTATTCCTCCTCCATGATATAATGTTGACATTGTGTGCATCATGTAGTACTTGGTATAAGCTATGATTGTGATCTCTTGTAGATTATGAAGTTAACTATTACTATGATAGTATTGATGCGATCTATTCCCCCTTTCATAGCTCGACGGTGACGAGTGTGCATGCTATGTTAGTACTCGGTATAATTGCAATTGTCTATCATGCACTCTAAGGTTACTTAAATATGAACACCGAATGTTGTGGAGCTTGTTAACTCCGGCTTGAGGGAGCTCTTGTAGCCCTACACAATGAATGGTGTTTGTCATCCAACAAGAGAGTGTAGAGAAAGTAGTATTTTTTTATTCAGTTATGTGATCAATGTTGAGAGTGTCCACTAGTGAAAGTATGATCCCTAGGCCTTGTTTCCAAACATCGAAACTCCGTTTATTTACTGTTCTACTGCATGTTTACTCGCTGCCATATTTTATTCAGATTGTTATTACCGCTCATATTCATCCATATCACTTGTATTTCACTATCTCTTAGCCGAACTAGTGCACCTATACATCTGACAAGTGTATTAGGTGTGTTGGGGACACAAGAGACTTCTTGTATCGTAATTGCAGGGTTGCTTGAGAGGGATATCTTTGACCTCTACCTCCCTGAGTTGGATAAACCTTGGGTGATTCACTTAAGGGAAACTTGCTGCTGTTCTACAAACCTCTGCTCTTGGAGGCCCAACACTGTCTACAGGAATAGAAGAGTGCGTAGACATCACAAAGCCAGTCAGAAAAGCCGATGGTGCTACAGCACTAAAATTCGTCTGCAGCCTCGTAGTGAGATACGACATCCCACACAGCATAATCACGGACAATGGCACAAACTTTGCTCAAGGAGAACTCAAGGATTATTGTCAGGACGTAGGGATCCGGCTTGATCTAGCACCTGTGGCGCATCCGTAGTGCAATGGACAGGTAGAGCGAGCCAATGGTCTCATACTAGCCGGAGTCAAGCCTTGCCTTGAAGAACCGCTGCGTAGCGCAGCCGGAGATTGGGCAGAAGAACTAGATTCTGTTCACTGGAGTTTATGAACTACCCCTAATAGATCAACAGGGTTCACCCCTTTCTTCCTAGTATACGGATCTGAAGTAGTGCTTCCCTCTGACATCATCCTCAACTCACCACGAGTTTCCGCCTACAGCGAAGATACAGCCGACGAGGCCAGACAGCTATCCGTGGACCTGATCGAACAAGCTCGGAATTTGGGTGACCAACGTTCCACCATCTACCAGCAAAAAATCAGAAGCTACCATAGCCGTCGAGTTCGGAATCGCTCGTTTAGGGTAGGCGACCTGGTCCTCCGCCTTCGACAGGTGAAAGAGCATAAGTTGCAATCTCCATGGGAAGGACCCTTTGTCATCAGCAAAGTTCTACACAATGGATCATACTACCTCGTAGATTTCCACGAGAAAAAAGATAGACCTGCAAATTGGTACCGAAAACAAAAACGAGAGGATCCGGATGACATTTACGATGAGATAGATCGTCCATGGAATATAGCACAGCTACGTCCTTTCCACACTTAGCAATTTTTCTGAATTACATGTTGTGTAATAGTTATACATGATCAATGAAATAAAGCATATGGTTCACTCTTTGAGTCTTTTACCTCCTTTACTTGTTCATTTTTAGATCATGTATGTTTTCCGACTAAAACCGCAGAGCTGGATATTTCCGCCTAGGCGTGTATGAAAGTTGTGATTTTCAAAATCGTCCTTTAGGACGTAAGCTTAAGTTTTCTGGCGGATAAATTTTCTGTTGCGAACTCATGGATTCCTGGTAGCGACTTCCGGCACCTTGGCTGGGGGCTTGTTTCCGCGGTTATGGACGGATTGCCATTGGGCTTCGTTGCCGCAGGCGAGCGTTTCCGGCTAAAGGTCTTCCGGCTCGTGGAAGGTCAAGTGAGCATGTCGGAAAACTTAAAACTAGCACTTGCTTTTTCAATGAACGAAACATGCATTCATAACATATAAAGGATTGCAGGATAAGTTTTCCGCCCACATGCAGTCGTTTCGTCCCTAGCTACTTGAAAATACTTAAGTCTTATTACAAACCCACTATGGGGTCAAAATGATGCATTTCATTGTTTTTCAATAGGTTTCACTCGGAGACACGGTCTTCATCTTCCGAAGCCACATACGCGGAACCGTCGCCAGAATCATCGCCGGAATCTTCGTTCGAGTGGTCGGCGCTGGATCCGGAGCCTTCCTCGACGTCCTCGTCTTCTTCGTCGTCCTCCGCGTCAGACAAACCCTCGGGAAGATCATATTTGTTATACCAGAACGAGTGATTAACTCGTTCGGCTAACAGCCTATCATATCCTTGGGCTTCCGCGAGGGCGACCTTGATGTTGGTACCCTTCGGAACTCCGCGCGCGATGCTCGCGAAGTCCATGGCAGGGAAATGAGCTTTGCACATTGCCAGGGTGAGGGAGGCGACCCCGCGGGAGGAAGACGCTTGCCAATCCTTGATGAGTTCCGGCACCATCCGCATGAGCTTGGTCATCCTATCAATTAGTGTGGTTCCGGCTCTCTCCAGGTTCAAGGATTTGGCGATTCCGCGACAGGCCTCGAAAAGATCATCAATGGAATTTTGTGCATCTTCATATGCCTCTGTCCTGCTGAGGGCAGCCTCTTTGGTCCATTCGAATCCGAGAGATGTTGTGGAATAATACGATGAGTTTCTTCCGCGATAGAGGCAAAATAAATATGAAAAATCTGGAGTATAGCGAGAAGTCCTTACGGAAGATTATCTTGTCGATGTTCTCCGCCTCCGTCTCGTAAGTCTTATTTTTTGCCGCCAAAGTCTTGATTCTCTGGTGACTCTTCTTGAGATTCTCAACCAGTTTTGATACTTCATGAGCATGTTTCTCCTCGAGTTCTCTCTTCATTTTGGTTTCCTTCTCGGAGGATTCCTTGAGGAACTGTTGGAGGGAATCACGCTCAGCCTTCACGACTTCGAGCTTGGTGGAAATTTCTTTGATGGAGGGGAGGTTGGCAATTTCTTCTACAAGGCGGAAAGTATAAAGGCAAACACAGTTATACTTTATTCTCATTCACAGTCAGGAATGCGTTGAGAAGCTTGAGGCCTATCCAGAACCCTTACCTTCATGTTTCGTAACGCGGGTCTCCAGGATTGAAATAGCCTTCTGGCTCCCCGCATAGCTTTTGTGCAGCCCTTCAATCTCTGTCTTTTCCTCCAGCACAAGGACACGCATATCTTCGTGCTACTTCCGAGTGTTCTGAGAAGCAGGCACGAGTTAGCCGGAAATTCAAAATTCTGGGGGCTGGACGCGAAGTTAAAATCCTTAGTCTGAGAAAATTTTAAGTTTCCTCTAAGGTACAAAGTTAAAAGCATCGGCTCACACATATTACCCGAAAAATGTTTAAACCAACGCTTGGGGGCTGGTGTTACCTGGCGCACATTCTTGTGCTTTGCAAAAAAGACTTTGAGGCCGCTCTCGAGATCGTTCAGCTCTTGTTGCTCTGTTTCTGCGGGTCCCCACACTTCGTTCATCATATGGGAAATTTCCGCATGACGTTGTGATAGGGGGACTTTCTGCAGAGTCGGAAAGAATTGTGGGTGCGTCTGGGGCGTACCAGTTGCACGACTTAGGAGCAATTTCTTTTCGGCATCATCAGCCGGAGCTTCAGCCGAGGTGACATCGGGTTGTTCAGGCGGAGGTTGAGGCGAGGACGTGCCCTTGTCGGATTCGCCCTTGCCGGATTCAGCATTTGGCTCCTCAGGGAGGTCATCAAGGTTGATGACGTCCTTTGGATCCGGCTTGGCAGATGAAGAGGCCTTGGGCGGAACCTCTACTTCTGGTGTAACGGGCACTGAAGCCGGAGACGGCTTGGCCTTCTTCTTGGGGTTCTTGGGGAGTTTGCTTCTGGAACTTTTGCTGCATGCAAGGAAGGGCATAACACTTAGCATATGCCTGTTAATGGTAGCAAAGAAATTGTAGACGGAAACCAATCACTTACGAAGACGACAGAAAAAACTGGTCAATGTTGGGCTGGGACTGCTTGCTGGTGTCAATTTGCTTGAGGCGCTGCTTTTCTTTCTCCGCCCTCCGGGTAGCCGCAACGCTTGGCGTTTCGCGGGCACGCTTCGGGGCAGGGCCGGAGGGGGCAGCTCTCTTGTGCTTGGCGGGACCTGAGGTCTCAGGAATTTCCGTGTCGGAAGCGGCCTCGGGGTCGTTGGTTCCAGTGTGGGAAACTCGAATTAGAGTTCCAAGATCCTTCTCCTCGAGGTCCTCCAGCTGAGCACACAAACACTTAGACAAATATTGCAAGAACAAAAAGGAACTGGTGATTAAAACAAGAAACATACCGCGATCCCGGAGCCGTTGGTGTGGATATCAATGTTGCACACATGGATCCGAAGATCACGCAGAATCTTGATCAACACCCGGATCCGCTTCTCCACGGCGTCGGAGGAGAGGTTATCCTTGGAGGCGTGATACGTCTCAAACGTATCTATTATTTCTTATGTTCCATGCTACTTTTATGACAATACCTACATGTTTTGTTCACACTTTATGATGATTTTATGCATTTTCCGGAACTAACCTATTGACGAGATGCCGAAGTGCCAGTTCCTGTTTTCTGCTGTTTTTGGTTTCAGAAATCCTAGTAAGGAAATATTCTCGGAATTGGACGAAATCAACGCCCAGCATCTTATTTTTCCCAGAAGGTTCCAGAGCATCGAAGAAGTACCGGAGAGGAGCCAGGGGGCCCCACACGCCAGGGCGGCGCGGCCAAGGGGTGGGGCGCGCGCCCTACTGTGTGGGCCCACCAATGCCCCTCCGAGGCTGCCCTTCCGCCTACTTAAGGACTCCGTCGCGAAAACCCTATACGGAAAAGCCACGGTACAAGAAACCTTACAGAGCCGCCGCCATCGCGAAGCCAAGATCTGGGGGACAGAAGTCTCTGTTCCGGCACGCCGTCGGGACGGGGAAGTGCCCCCGGAAGGCATCTCCATCGACACCACCGCCATCTTCATCAACGCTGCTGTCTCCCATGAGGAGGGAGTAGTTCTCCATCGAGGCTAAGGGCTGTACCGGTAGCTATGTGGTTCATCTCTCTCTCCTATGTACCTCAATACAATGATCTCATGAGCTGCTTTACATGATTGAGATCCATATGATGAGCTTTGTAATCTAGATGTCGTTATGCTATTCAAGTGGATTTTACTTATGTGATCTCCGGAGACTCCTTGTCCCACATGTGTAAAGGTGACAGTGTGTGCACCGTGTGGGTCTCTTAGGCTATATTTCACAGAATACTTATTCACTGAGTTATGATTTGTGTTGGATGTCTCTATGAAATTGTGGTGTGCTAGTACCAAATATGAATGCTCACAGTGACAACGTGGGGTGTTTATTAGTACTTGGGAATACCTACATGATGAATTAGTATTCGTTATCTTGCCAAAGAGTAATTCAGAATCGCATAGTGAAGTGCTTATTTATATTCCTTTATGATTGCAATGTGCTTTATATCACTATTAATCTATGTGCTACTCTAGTGATGTTATTAAAGTAGTCTATTCCTCCTCCATGATGTAATGGTTACAGTGTGTGCATCATGTAGTACTTGGCGTAGTTTATGATTGTAATCTCTTGTAGATTATGAATTTAACTATTACTATGATAGTATTGATGTGATCTATTCCCCCTTTCATAGCTTGATGGTGACAGTGTGCATGCTATGTTAGTACTCGGTATAATTGCGTTGGTCTATCTTGCACTCTAAGGTTATTTAAATATGAACATCGAATGTTGTGGAGCTTGTTAACTCCGGCATTGAGGTGCTCTTGTAGCCCTACACAATTAATGGTGTTCATCATCCAACAAGAGAGTGTAGAGTGGTTTTATTATGTGATCAATGTTGAGAGTGTCCACTAGTGAAAGTATGATCCCTAGGCCTTGTTTCCAAATACTGCAATCATCGTTTATTTACTGTTCTACTGCATCTTTGCTTCCTGCTATATTACTACCATCAACTGCATGCCAGCAAGCTATTTTCTGGCGTCGTTACTACTACTCATATTCATCTATACCACCTGTATTTTACTATCTCTTCGCCGAACTAGTGCACCTATACATCTGACAAGTGTATTAGGTGTGTTGGGGACACAAGAGACTTCTTGTATCGTGATTGCAGGGTTGCTTGAGAGGGATATCTTTGACCTCTTGCTCCCTGAGTTCGATAAACCTTGGGTGATCCACTTAAGGGAAAACTTGCTGCTGTTCTACAAACCTCTGCTCTTGGAGGCCCAACACTGTCTACAGGAAAAGGTGTGTGCGTAGACATCAAGTTATTTTCTGGCGTCGTTGTCGGGGAGGTAAGGTAAAAGGTATTCACATCCTCCGACTACTAAGCTATCTCCTAGTCTTGTTGCCGGTGTGTGAGTGCTCGAAGCTATTTCCTTTAGATCCTGCAATTGCATCTTTTAGTTTCTTGTTTACACTAGTTAGGCATAATGGAAAACAATGAGCTTTTTATTCTATTTCATGAGTTAAGACATGGATTGTTTGATGCGAAAATTAAAAAACCTATGAAACCTTATTTGCATGCTAGTAGTAATATTAGTATGAACGCTTTGAACACCATTGTTGATAATGATATAGAAAGTTCTAAGCTTGGGGAAGCTGGTTTTGATGAGCATGATATTTTTAGTCCCCCAAGCATTGAGGAGAAAATTTTCTTTGATGATACTTTGCCTCCTATTTATGATGATTATAATGATAGTGGTCTTCTCAGTGCCGCCTACTATGGAGGATAAATTTAATTATGATTACAATATGCCTCCTATATTTGATGATAGCTACTTTGTTGAATTTGCTCCCACTACAATTAATAAGAATGACTATGCTTATGTTGGGAGTAGTAATAATTTTATGCATGAGACTCATGATAAGAATGTTTCATTTGATAGTTATATTGTTGAGTTTGTTCATGATGCTACTGAAAATCATTATGAGAGAGGAAAATATGGTTGTAGAAATTTTCATGGTACTAAAACACCTCTCTATATGCTGAAAATCTTGAAGTTGCACTTGTCTAGTTTTCCTATGCTTGTTGTATTATGCCTACATGACTTGTTTATCTACAAGATTCCTTTTCATAGGAAGTGGGTTCGGCTTAAATTTTTTTGAATTTGCTTCTTGATGCTCTCTTTTGCTTCAACTCTTATTTCTTGGGAGTGCATCATTAAAACTGCTGAGGCCATCTTAATGGCTATAAAGAAAGCACTTCTTGGGAGATAACCCATGTTTTTATTTTACTACAGCAATTTTGTTTTATATTTGTGTCTTGGAAGTTGATACTACTGTAGCGACCGCTCCTTATATTTATTTTATTGCATTGTTGTGCCAAGTAAAGTCTTTGATAGTAAAGATGATACTAGATTTGGATTACTGCGCAGAAACAGATTTCTTGCTGTCACGAATTTGGGTATGATTCTCTGTAGGTAACTCATAAAAATATGCCAATTTACGTGCCTGATCCTCAGATATGTACGCAACTTTCATTCAATTTGAGCATTTTCATCTGAGCAAGCCTGGTGCCTCTAAAAAATTCGTCTTTACAGACTGTTCTGTTTTGACAGATTCTGCCTTTTATTTCGCATTGCCTCTTTTGTTATGTTTGATGGATTTCTTTGTTGCATTAACTTCCAGTAGCTTTGGGAAATGTCCAGAAGTGTTAAGAATGATTGTGTCACCTCTGAAAATGTGAATTTTTGATTATGCACTAACCCTCTAATGAGTTTGTTTTGAGTTTGGTGTGGAGGAAGTTTTCAAGGATCAAGAGAGGAGGATGATACAATATGATCAAGGAGAGTGAAAACTCTAAGCTTGGGGAAGCCCCCATGGTTCATCCCTGCATATTTTAAGAATACTCAAGCATCTAAGCTTGGGGATGCCCAAGGCATCCCCTTCTTCATCAACAACTTATCAGGTCACCTCTAGTGAAACTATATTTTTATTCCGTCACATCTTATGTACTTTACTTGGAGCGTCCGTGTGCTTTTATTTTCGTTTTGTTATTTTCATTCTCTGAATAAATTCATGCTTATGTGGGAGAGAGACACGCTCCGCTCGTTCATATGAACACTGGTGTTCTTAGCTTTACTTTTAATGTTCATGGCGAAGGTTGAAACTGCTTCGTTCATTGCTATATGGTTGGAAACAGAAAATGCTGCATGTGGTAATTGGTATAATGTCTTGAATAATTCGATACTTGGCAATTGTTGTGCTCATATAGATCATGTTTAAGCTCTTGCATCATGTACTTTGTACCCATTAATGAAGAACTACATAGAGCTTGTTAAAATTTGGTTTGCATGATTAGTTTCTCTAGAGTCTAGATATTTTCTAGTTAAGGTGTTTGAACAACAAGGAGACGATGTAAAGTCTTATAATGCTTGCAATATGTTCATATGTAAGCTTTGCTGCACCGTTTTATACTTGAGTTTGCTTCAAACAACCTTGCTAGCCTAGCCTTGCATTGAGAGGAATTCTTCTCGTGCATCCAAATCCTTGAGCCAATAACCATGCCATTTGTGTCCACCATACCTACCTACTACATGGTATTTCTCCGCCATTCCAAAGTAAATTACTTGAGTGCTACCTTTAAAATTCTATCATTTGTATTTGCAATATATAGCTCATGGGAAAATAGCCTTAAAAACTATTGTGGTGAAGAATATGTAGCTATGTATCTTATTTCTTATAAGTTGCTTGTTGAGCGGTAACCATGTTTCTGGGGACGCCACCAACTATTACACCTTTGTTGAATATCATGTGAGTTGCTATGCATGTTTGTCTTGTCTGAAGTAAGGGAGATTTTCATGATAAAATGGTTTGAGTATGCATATTGTTAGAGAAGAACATTGGGCTGCTAACTAAAACCATGATCCATGGTGGAAGTTTCAGTTTGGACAACTAATCCTCAATCTCTTATGAGTATATTATCTGTTGTTGAATGCTTATGCATTAAAGAGGAGTCCATTATCTGTTGTCTATGTTGTCCCGGTATGGATGTCTAAGTTGAGAATAATCAAAAGCGAGAAATCCAATGCGAACTTTCTCCTTAGACCTTTGTACATGCGGCATAGAGGTACCCCTTTGTGACACTTGGTTGAAACATATGCTATGCAATGATAATCCATGCTAATCCAAGCTAATTAGGACAAGATGCGAGCACTATTGGTAATCTATGCATGAGGCTTGCAACTTATAGGATATCTTATACATAATACATATGCTTTATTACTACCGTTGACAAAATTGTTTCTATGTTTTCAAAATAAAAGCTCTAGCACAAATATAGTAATCCATGCTTCCCTCTGCGAAGGGCCATTCTTTTACTTTATTGTTGAGTCAGTTTACCTACTTCTTTCTATCCTAGAAGCAAACACTTGTATCAACTGTGTGCATTGATTCTTACATGTTTACCTATTGCACTTGTTATATTACTTTGTGTTGACAATTATCCATGAGATAAATATGTTGAAGTTGAAAGCAACTGCTGAAACTTATATCTTCCTTTGTGTTGTTTCAAAACTTTCTACTAAAAATTTATTGCTTTACGAGTTAACTCTTATGCAAGACTTATTGATGCTTGTCTTAAAAGTACTATTCATGAAAAGTCTTTGCTATATGATTCAGTTGTTTACTCATTGTCTTCACCATTGCTTTGAATCGCTGCATTCATCTCATATGCTTTACAATAGTATTGATCAAGATTATGATAGCATGTCACTTCGAAATTATCCTTGTTATCGTTTACCTACTCGAGGGCGAGTAGGAACTAAGCTTGGGGATGCTTGATACGTCTCAAACGTATCTATAATTTCTTATGTTCCATGCTACTTTTATGACAATACCTACATGTTTTGTTCACACTTTATGATGATTTTATGCATTTTCCGGAACTAACCTATTGACGAGATGCCGAAGTGCCAGTTCCTGTTTTCTGCTGTTTTTGGTTTCAGAAATCCTAGTAAGGAAATATTCTCGGAATTGGACGAAATCAACGCCCAGCATCTTATTTTTCCCGGAAGGTCCAGAGCATCGAAGAAGTACCGGAGAGGAGCCAGGGGGCTCGACACGCCAGGGCTGCGCGGCCAAGGGGTGGGGCGCGCCCCCTACTGTGTGGGCCCACTAGGGCCCCTCCGAGGCTGCCCTTCCGCCTACTTAAGGACTCCGTCGCGAAAACCCTATACGGAAAAGCCACGGTACGAGAAACCTTCCAGAGCCGCCGCCATCGCGAAGCCAAGATCTGGGGGACAGAAGTCTCTGTTCCTGCACGCCGCCGGGACGGGGAAGTGCCCCCGGAAGGCATCTCCATCGACACCACCGCCATCTTCATCAACACTTCTGTCTCCCATGAGGAGGGAGTAGTTCTCCATCGAGGCTAAGGGCTGTACCGGTAGCTATGTGGTTCATCTCTCTCTCCTATGTACTTCAATACAATGATCTCATGAGCTTCTTTACATGATTGAGATCCATATGATGAGCTTTGTAATCTAGATGTCGTTATGCTATTCAAGTGGATTTTACTTATGTGATCTCCGGAGACTCCTTGTCCCACGTGTGTAAAGGTGACAGTGTGTGCACCGTGTGGGTCTCTTAGGCTATATTTCACAGAATACTTATTCACTGAGTTATGATTTGTGTTGGATGTCTCTATGAAATTGTGGTGTGTTAATACCTCCTATGAATGCTCACAGTGACAGCGTGGGGTGTTTATTAGTACTTGGGAATACCTACATGATGAATTAGTGTTTGTTATCTTGCCAAAGAGTAATTCAGAATCGCATAGTGAAGTGCTTATTTATATTCCTTTATGATTGCAATGTGCTTTATATCACTATTAATCTATGTGCTACTCTAGTGATGTTATTAAAGTAGTCTATTCCTCCTCCATGATGTAATGGTGACAGTGTGTGCATCATGTAGTACTTGGCGTAGTTTATGATTGTAATCTCTAGTAGATTATGAAGTTAACTATTACTATGATAGTATTGATGTGATCTATTCCCCCTTTCATAGCTTGATTGTGACAGTGTGCATGTTATGTTAGTACTCGATATAATTGTGTTGGTCTATCTTGCACTCTAAGGTTATTTAAATATGAACATCGAATGTTGTGGAGCTTGTTAACTCCGGCATTGAGGTGCTCTTGTAGCCCTACACAATTAATCGTGTTCATCATCCAACAAGAGAGTGCAGAGTGGTTTTATTATGTGATCAATGCTGAGAGTGTCCACTAGTGAAAGTATGATCCCTAGGCCTTGTTTCCAAATACTGCAATCATCGTTTAATTACTGTTCTACTGCATCTTTACTTCCTGCAATATTACTACCATCAACTGCACGCCAGCAAGCTATTTTCTGGCGCCGTTACTACTGCTCATATTCATCTATACAACCTGTATTTTACTATCTCTTCGCCGAACTAGTGCACCTATACATCCGACAAGTGTATTAGGTGTGTTGGGGACACAAGAGACTTCTTGTATCGTGATTGCGGGGTTGCTTGAGAGGGATATCTTTGACCTCTTCCTCCCTGAGTTCGATAAACCTTGGGTGATCCACTTAAGGGAAAACTTGCTGCTGTTCTACAAACCTCTGCTCTTGGAGGCCCAACACTGTCTACAGGAAAAGGAGTGTGCGTAGACATTAAGGCGCGCATAAGGTCGTCGCGTCCCGTGTAATGGAATATTAGGCGGTCCCGGTGCTGCAGGGATTGGATCCGCTTCGTGAACCAGGACATTGTGAGGTCCTTCCCTGACAAGCCATCCTCCGTCAGCTTGCAGATCCGCCTTACCGATCGAGTCAATTGATTAGACTCGGACAGATGAGGGCATTGGGTCCAGGCCGGAGTCTCGCTGGCGGGGCCATCCTTGAAAGTTGGCAGCACCCTTGTGCTGGCCGGGTCGGAAACGTCCTTCAGATAGAATAAACCTCCGGACCAGTACCGCGCACATTCATGGCGGTCGGTGGGAGGATAGACGCGGCCAGGGCGGAGCTTGAATGTGATAGTTCCGCAGGTGGCCAGAGAAGAAGTTTGTGGAACTTTCTCCTTTTTGACGGAGAAGTAGAATTGGAAGAGGGAGAGTTTTGGGGTTACCCAGAGGTGGCCTTCGCACAGCGTCACATGGTTGGTGATGGCCAAGATGCTGTTTGGCGAGATGTTATGAGGTTGTAGCCCGTACGCCTTCAGGATTTCCATGAAGAATTCGCTGGGCGGAAAGGAGAAGCCCCGCTCGATGAGCGCCTTGGTCACCACCATCTCTCCGGCTTCGGGAGCAGGAGTCAGGGAACCCGGAATCGTACGCCAGGATCCGGGCCTTAAGAATCCCTCCGCCTTGAGGTTGCGGAGTTCAGTTTCCGTGGTGGTGCCGGGCCACCACTTTCCCTTGGCTTCGCTGTCTCACGCGCGAGCCTTAGATTTCTTGGCAGCATCTTCTTCCGCCTTCTTTTCCGTTTGATCGGCTCCGACAATTTCTTCCGGATTCACCGATGGCCCCTCGGTGTCTTTGCTAGAGTCTTTTGAAGGCTCCAGCTGGACTGGGACAAAGGAAGGAGGGGCGGAGGAGATTGGCGTCGCCATGATCGGCTCAGACGTTGATGGAGGCGGAGTTGAAGAAGACATCTACAAGAAAATGCGAGTTGACTAAAACTTAGCCGGATCCGTTATTACTGACCTAGTCATCCCTACCAAGTACGGCCAGAAGATGAAGCTCGAAGGACTTATCGGAATGGATTCCGCGGTGGTTGGAGTCGCCGACGGTGAAGTTTTTGCTGCGGTGGCTCGCCGGACTTAAGAACACGATGAACTGGACGAATAGCTCATAGTGGCGCTCGAACTCCGGTGATCTTCCGGCGGGTTCCGGCACGGCGGAGGAGGAGCTCGGAGGCGGCACTAGCGAGAGAGGTGAAAAGGGAGGTGAATGAGAGATTAGGGTGGACGGTGGTAAAAATGATGTCGATGGATGAAGTCCCGCGGGATAAAGGATTTTTTCCGACTTAAATGTTGGAAAAGAAGAAAAAGTGAAGTTGGAGTTCTTCAAGTTTCCCCATGTACCGAGAGGATTGTCGTAAGTCACGAAACTTTAGCAAGGCGGAAACAAGAGATGAATCTCGGAGAACTCTCGGGGCTACTGTTGTGGGTATACTTCATGGGTGTACAATCGACAGTGCCTAGATCCAGCAAGCCCGGGTGGCCCACAAATGGTGATGTGGCATGTGGCCCATCGGGCGGCCCAGTTGCTGTAGATCGTGAAGGATGAAATCCAGCCCAGGATCAGGGAGCCGGATCCCAACCGACCTACGAAGGAGGCCGGATCCGTGGAGGCCCATAAGGAACCCGGATCCAGTACGACATAGATGGAAGGTGGATCCTTGACGTACATGGCAAGACAATGTACCGTAGTTAGACAACCTATAATCCAGCTAGGACTCTCCGTGTAAACCCTAGATTCGTGCGTCTTTATAAGCCGGATCCTGGGAGCCCTAGAGGCACAACCACAACTCATTGTAACAACGCGAAAGCGCCCATATAATCCCATACAAGAAGCAGTAGGCCCTGTCTTCGAGTAGGTGTTTCGAAGCTGGGTAAATCGCGTACCACCGTCCCGAGGACTCTCCGCCCTATGGCCCCTACTTCTTCCCCCCCCCCCCCCCGTGAGGATCCCTCCTCCAGGGTACCGTCGAATAGGCAACGACAATACCCAAATCCTTCACTCTCAAATTCCAACAAAGCTACTAAAGCTATTGGAGGAATAAGAGAGGAAGGACAAAATAAGATGAGGAACACAAAAATTCTCTCCAAGATCTAGATCTAGATATTCCCTCACAAAGAGGGGGATTTGATTGGTGCAAATATAGATCTAGCTCTCCTCTCTCTTTTCCTCAAATTTGAGCAAGAATCATGGAGGGATTGAGGGAGAGGAAGAGCTCTCAAGATGTAACAATGGTGGAGAGCAAGAGGTTGAAGAAGAAGTGACCCAAAGAGAGAGAAGAAGGCTCAAATAGGTGGCCTCAAATTTCTGCCCATAGGAGCTGGCCGGTACCACCGCCGGTATGAAGCAATGAGGCGAGCGGTGCGGGCGCGTGAGAGAAAAGCAGCAACACGCGGGGGAAGGCAGGATGGTAGTACCAGCCAGGTTGGGCCGGTACTATCGGCCCCTGGTTGACATGGCCACGCATTGGGGACCGGTACCTCCGGCCTATCCCGGGCGGTACCACCGGCCGAGCCGGGGCAGTACCTCCGGCCTCGGTACCGGTCGCGGTACCGACCGCGCGCCCAACACCCTGGAACTTATACTGTAAGCATTCCTCTTTAGCGGGGGTACCGCAGGAGGTGGCTCCGGTGGAGGCCGAGCGGTGGTATCGGCCACGCCCGGCGGTACCTCCGGCCCCCGGCTCCCTGCCTACTTTTTCCTTCTTCCTTTTTATCTATGTTTATTCAAATATGAGGCAAACTTAAAACCGCAAAAACTAGAGTTTGGAAACTCCGATCGACATGAACCCAATTTTGTTTGAAAGAGAACAACAAGAGCTACTCCAGAAAGTGGGGGATGATTTTCTATAATTTTATAGGCGCAATACCTCAATACGAGAAACCGAGGAAACACCAAACTCGAAAACGCAACAAGTAATCTATGCGTAATCCGTTTTCGATGAACTAGAGCTTGTCATGGAAATAACCACAAGCTTTAAAATACCACATGGATAAGATCCAAATAACAGCCAAGAAAGATGATGCAAGGATGCAAAGGTTTGACCGCACTCCAAATGATGCGATTGAGTTAATCACTCGAGATCCCCTTGATAGTACGACATCTAGCATGTAAACCGGTCTCCGTACTAAACCATGAGACTGGTAAAAGGGAAACCCTATCAAGAGCAAACCTTAACATTACGTATTCAACTTGAGCTCGATGAGGACGATCTTGACCGCAACAAGATGGAACACATTTCTTGATTGTGCTTGCTTGATGAAGTCTCACGGATTGCTCCCTCATAATCCACTATGGGAGAGCTTCTTCTTCGGTGTATCTTCACATATCCATGAACACAATATAAATGACAAGATTCAAGCATATGTTCTCTTCGAGTTGGCTTATCTTGAACCTGCACTTCATTTTTTCTTATTGCAACCTTGAAGCCAACTTATGGTTCATGCATTTCCTATGGATAACTCCTACAAATAAAACTCAATGCAAACATTAGTCCGTAGAGATTATCATTACACTAGTAGGAAACTAGCTATAGGTGGACTCCATGCTCTTTCAACTGCCCCCATCTATCATGAGTACATTACTGATATAAGGAGTGATGTTTTGGAACATGGGAGTATATGCTCCCTTTAGTTTAAAATGCATCTTACACATATTTTGAATTTCAAAAAAATTGAAACGAAAAATTCGCACGTACATCTTCACGTGCTACACGCTTACAAAGTTGTTTCATAAAAAATCAACTTATCATGTGACGTGTGTAAAAAAGACAAAACTCAGTGCTAGAAATAATGCTTTTTACAAGATAAAATTTCTCTTTTTTACATAGTCCACAAAAAATGTTTGTTTTTCTTGAAACTTGACGAACACACACATATTATGAAGATGTACATGTAGAATTTTTTGTCAAATTTTTTTAACACTTCGAAATAATATTTTTTGGTAGAGGGAGCATACGCACCCGGGAGCCGAATTGAATTTCTGATATATATACTTTTAGTACCACATTGGATATGCAGTTGAGCAAATAAGTCCAAAATCATTCTGGAGCTGACACATTGTGTTGTAATTTTTGCATAAACACCCATGTGTATATTTTTCCCATATGAATGTCAAGTTGGTGCTTTATTCCATGCGGGTCCAACATGTCAACAACACTAAAAATAATGAAAAGCAATGTCGTGATATGTGACCTTCGAACACAAGACAAAACTATTTATTCATTACTACTTTGCCACTGCGCCGCACATCTTATGTGTTAACTACTAAGAGACGTTATATTTTTATTCTCTTTGAACTAAAAAATAAACAAACATTAATTTTATTTTAATTTTACATTCCAATATTTGGAAATTTTTGGTATGTGACATAGCATGCATATATTATTGATTGACCCAGGTCAGACCCATCATGGAACGACATCTGCACATATACGAGGATGCCGTGCTGGGCGGCTTGACTTTTTTTTGAGAACCACATATTTCATTAATCGAAAATCAAGTTACATGAAGCAACACATCATGTGAAAACTAAAAGACAAAACGGGATAAAATGATCATCCTGAATTTGCAGATAAAATCCTAAAAGATCGAGAAATACAAAATGATCTCTAGGGTTTCCTGCAACCACCGTAGCCAGCGGCCGCCGCCCAATTCCATTGCCGACGAGACGGACGCAAGAAGTGACGCCGAGCCTCCACCATTGCAAGATCCAAAAAAATACCATCGCCAACGAGGCTTTGTGAGTCGATGAACGGGCCAAGCAGCGAGGCACATGTCGATGTGGCACGTCGACCGGGGGACGTCCCTGTGCTATCTTGGACCAATATACGCCGCCTCCCATCAACGAAATCGGATAAGAATCGCATATCCACCACCTCCGGACCAACATCTTCGCTCCAGAAGAACCACCTCACCTGCCACGTTGCATTCGAAGGATCTAGCCTTGGCCACGTGTTTTTGGCTTACAACTACGAACGTGAGAAGTGCTTGTTCGGTCCACTGCTACTTGTCATACCCACCATTGCTGCAGCGCTCGGCAATGTTGCTATGGTGGGAGCACGAGCTCCACAATGAGCTCCATGACCATGAATACTTCAGCAACCTAGTGGGAGCAAAGTATGAGCTTAAAAGAAGAAAAACATGAGCTCCAAGCGATACACGCCGAGGAGTTAGATGCAATGAGGGAATAACTACATTCTTATATATATTTGACAACAGGAGCTGTTCTAGCTCTTAGGTGCATATGATCTTTTTATTTTGAATACATCTTTGGTACATTTTTTACTGTTAAAAAATTTAAATGAAAAATTCACGTGTACATCTTCACATGCTAAGTGCGCACAAATTCTTTCCATGAAAAAATGACTTTATGTTTGGGTTGTGTAAAAAAGAAATAAAATGTTGCGAAAAATAAGGCTTTTTTGTGAGACATATTTTGTATTTTTTTTCATCAACCATAAGAAATCAGGTTTTTGTGAACTATATGAACACACATTGATTGACCACATGTACATTTGAAATTTTTTGTTGGAACATTTCGAAACTAAAAATACGTTTTTGGGTGGCGGAAGCATATGAACCCGAGAGCCAAATTAAATTTCTCAAGATGACCTCCTTTTGAAGTTCAGAGTACCTCAAAACCTTGTAGACGACATCAATAGTCTATCGATAATAGATACCATTTAGATCTTTCAAGTTTATAAAAGGGATTTACACCAAACTATGTAAATGTCTATGTTTTAGTATAGGGATTTCTATTTTCGTGCCCTCGGTTCCTTAGTTGTGCTCAGTTTTCCCCAGCTCATTTTCCTCAGTTTTCCCCAAGTCCTTGTTTGAAACCCGCAGAAGCAACTCAGACGGCAGGATTCCCGTTTAGTTGACCGTTCCGTGCTGACGTGTGGGGCCGCGTCGTGTGGGCCCGCGTCGCGTGGGGCTGGTAGAAAGAGACCGCGTGGGACAGGACGAGATAGCGTTTGGTTGCACGTGAGCAGGAGCTGGGTTTGTCTCTCTCGGCCCAAATTAGCATTTTCCTTTTTAAGAGTACCTTTTCCGCCTCCTTCTCTCTGCCTTTTTTCACCTAATTAGTATCAAATCTAGAGAAGCTTCTATTTCTGCCTTTTGGCCCTCGTTTTTTGCCCAATATGGCAGCAAATCTAGAAGCTGGTATATGATAAATTCACAGCAGCATAATCAGAAAACTAAGTATAATACATAAACTGCATACAACAGCCAAAAGCAGCCAATAACGTTGTTAATGTTCACGAAAAACTAAGCTGAAAAAAATACAAGACGCACGCAATGTATGGCCAACAAGAAGATTCCTCATTGCTCATATATTTCTTCGTCGCCCCATTCGTGCATTACCCCAAGAAAATATTCATTGAACTCCTTCCGTCTGCAGTGTGCGGCCAATACATCCTCCAGATGGTATGACCTGTGTTCATTTCTCAGACCGTCGTTTCCCATTCTATCCGCATATCGTGGCCACTCATCCCAGACCTTTGTATCATGAATGTACTCTCTGATATAACCCAAATCGGCGTAGTAGATGCAGCCAGGTCAAAGTGTCGGGTGCACTCTGGTGTCGACGGAGATACACCGGATATAATGCACGAAGAAGGCATGACTGTCAATGTTACTGACCGGATGGAGAGAGCGGCTCTGAGTGTCCACACGGTACACCAATGGTTGGTCCTCCAAAAGCATGTTGTCCAACAACACAAGCAGCAGATCACCATCCAACTTCACAAGATAGAACTTGTCATTTCCAAGTTGTGGAAATGAAATTAGTGTCTCCATCTTGACAGTGCTCGCGCGTCGCTGCAAGCTCGTACATTGGTGCACACTATTCTTCCGGACTCAAAATTGTCCACGGCTATTGCATACAGTTCACCATTGAACGGGGTAATGCAACGCAAACCATGGTTCTCGATCGAAAAACTTCCATCTCCCCAATCTTCATATATATCCTTAGTTGGAGTGCTCTCATCGACCCAACTAATTTTGTTCGGGTAATGTGAGAAAACGAAGACCATAGTCGGAGATTTGATTACATCGACTGAATCCAGAAAAAAAGATGGCATCTGCGCCTCAAACATAGTGTTTGATGCCTTTGTGAGTGGGTTCAGAAGCCGTATCTTGTGCGGCGGGTTCTTCTGGGCAATCACGATGACGCCACAGCAACAGTCGACGAAGTAGTATCTAAAATATATTGATGAAGATAACATTCAGCACTAAGATTGAAAATAAGAATAGATTAACCCTATAGATATGGAGGAATTTGGAGGAATTTGAACCTTGCACGAACTTCCGATAGATCTATGGTGACGTAGCGGGATGTGCCGAGTTGGAGGAAGGTGAACTCAGCGGCGCGTGGAAGGGCGTGGTCTACCATGATCCATTCGTGCAGGTGCACGTCGGGCTCAGGTAAACCTGAGCGTCAATTTCTACAGACTTGCCTCATAGCAGAGTAGGCGTCCACGTACTCCTCATTCTCCAGTAAGCATTCGCCGATCTTGTGAAGTGGTCCGTCACCCATGAGAGAGGCCCAGCCGCGCTTGGATGCGCCGCCCTCGGAGGCGACGGGCTCGGAGGCGATGGGCTCTGAGGCGACGGGCTCTGAGGCGACGGGCTCGGCGGCGACGGGCTCGGCGGTGACGGGCTCTGAGGCGATGGGCTCGGAGGCGACGGGCTCGGATGCGACGGGCTCGGAGGCGATGGGCTCGGCGGCGACGGGCTCGGATGCGACGGGCTCGGAGGCGACGGCCTTGGAGGCGACGGGCTCGGGGGCGATGGCCGCCGGCGCATTCTTCTTCTCCATCGCCGGCGAGGGCTCGTACGGCGGTTGGGGTTTTTCCTTCGATTTGGAGAAGTTGATGGGACGTGAGAGGCGTGGTTTCGTGCGTGAGCGAGAATGAGACGTACTGTGTGCAGAGGGAGGGAGAGAGGGGCTTATGCGTCCTAAATGCGACCCGCGTCCTACGCATCCACTAGTGCACGTTTGCACCGCGACACGCGTCAACAATGGCACGTCTTCCACTTCTGCACCGCAACACGCGTCCTCGAGTCTAACCCTGGAAATTTAGATATACTCAGGTATACCCTCGAGTCATATACTAGCATTTTTTGTGTGCTCGAGTTTTCTCCTTGAGTGCTAATACTGGCTAGTGCAATATACTCAGTTTTACCCTCAAGTGGCTGGTCAACAGAGAGTCAACAAATGGGATTAACCAGTTAAATGAGTTATTAATGTGCAAAAAATTCCGAAAAAGAGTGGCACTTACTCATGGAGTCTTTACCACAAATTGCCACTTCTCAAATCATAGATAAATCAAGTTTTACCACAAATTGCCACTTCTCAAATCACCTAGTAGCTATGAAGGTGCATGGTTTTCCACAATAAGTCCTACCCAAAACAACTTTCCCCAAAACATACTTTGTCTGAATGAGGCCATAATTTTCACACTCATGTATATTTGTATTGCAAATAGTTTGAGGTAGGCCAAGATGGGTTTCATTGTACAAAACACGCATTTTTAAATTTTTTAATCTCATATTTGAATCCCTTAGTCTGTTTACTACTCACTTGCCCTTGGTTTCTTGTTACTACTCAGTTTTGCCCTCTTCCTTCACAAATTCTCACAGACGCCCAACATTGCCCTGATTGGTCTAGCCCATATCACGCGGATCGTGCCCGCCGACCGTTGATCGTATGATTAAATGGGCAGGATAACCCCTATCTCTCTCTGGTCGGGGCCACCACCCTCTCTCTCTCTCTGTCGGCGGTTAGCTTCCACCCTCTATGTATGCTAAAGGGCGGTTACCCAGTATGCTAAAGTTTGGTTTTCTGCATTATTTTTCACGAGCTAAATTATAAACTCTTTTAGGCATTATTTTTCACGCAAAAAATGATAAACCATCATCGATTTGTACTTTTCACGCAAAAAATGATACACCATCACCCATTTCTTGTAGCCATTACTTTTCACGCAAAAAATTATACACCATCACCCATTTGTTGTAGCCATTACTTTCCACGCAAAAAATGATGAACAATCACCGATTTCTTGTAGCCATTACTTTCCACGCTAAGTGTACTTTTAGCTTTTGTACTAAGTCAAATATTTTAAGTTTTGACCAACCGTAAATAAAAAAGTAGCAACATATATGATGAGATTTTAGTATAATTTGAAACTACATTTCAAAACGAATCTCGGGATACCAAATTAGTGTCATAAATGCTACTACTTTTTCCTATATATGTGGTCAAAGTTTGACTAAACACAAAACCTAAATGACTACCCCCACAACAGTCATGTCCTCCTTAATTTATTGTGTAAACCCCCACAACGGTCACCTCCTCCTTAATTTATTGTGTAAACCCCTACAACGGTCATCCCTCCCTTATAAACACCCACAACGGCCATCCCTTGTGTCAATAGGTTCTGCCTCCCTCTTCTTCGTTCAGATACACTTGATCCATTGCCATGGCTTCCACGTCTCGGATGCGGACCGGAAGGGGAAGGGGAAGGGGCGGCCGGGGTGGTGGATCATCATCATTGCCACCACCACCGTCAACACTGCCACTGATCATAGAGGAGTTCTTCATCGTCGTATATGAAGACCCTTTGGTCAAGAAAGTACGTACGCGTTGATGCGTGCAGTCGACACGTCCGTTGGGAACCCCAAGAGGAAGGTGTATTGTGTACAGTAGCAAGTTTTCCCTCAGAAAGAAACCAAGGTTTATCGAACCAGGAGGAGCCAAGAAGCACGTTGAAGGTTGATGGCGGAGGAGTGTAGTGCGGCGCAACACCAGGGATTCCGGCGCCAACGTGGAACCTGCACAACACAATCACAGAACTTTGCCCCAACGTAACAGCGAGGTTGTCAATCTCACCGGCTTGCTGTAAACAAAGGATTAGATGTATAGTGTGGATGATGATGTTTGTTTGCGAAGAATAGTAAAGAACAATTGCAGTAGATTGTATTTCAGATGTAAAGAATAGGACCGGGGTCCACAATTCACTAGCGGTGTCTCTCCCATAAGATAGCAGATGTTGGGTGAACAAATTACAGTTGGGCAATTGACAAATAAAGAAGGCATAACAATGCACATACATATATCATGATGAGTACTATGAGATTTAATCGGGGCATTACGACAAAGTACATAGACCGCTATCCAGCATGCATCTATGCCTAAAAAGTCCACCTTCGGGTTATCATCCGAACCCCTTCCAGTATTAAGTTGTAAACAACAGACAATTGCATTAAGTATGGTGCGTAATGTAGTCAACACAAATATCCTTAGACAAAGCATCGATGTTTTATCCCTAGTGGCAACAGCACATCCACAACCTTAGAACTTTCTGTCACTGTCCCAGATGGAGGCATGAACCCACTATCGAGCATAAATACCCCCTCTTGGAGTCACAAGTATCAACTTGGCCAGAGCCTCTACTAGCAACGGAGAGCATGCAAGAACATAAATAACATATATGATAGATTGATAATCAACTACATAGTACTCAATATTCATCGGATCCCAACAAACACAACATGTAGGATTACAAATAGATGATCTTGATCATGATAGGCAGCTCACAAGATCTAACATGATAGCACAATGAGGAGAAGACGACCATCTAGCTACTGCTATGGACCCATAGTCCAGGGGTGAACTACTCACACATCGATCCGGAGGCGATCCTGGCGATGAAGAGACCTCCGGGAGATGATTCCCCTCTCCGGCGAGGTGCCGGAGGCGATCTCCTGAATCCCCGAGATGGGATTGGCGGCGGCGTCTCCGGAAGGTTTTCCGTATCGTGGCTCTCGGTACCGGGGGTTTCGCGACGAAGACCTTAAGTAGGCGGAAGGGCAGAGTCGGGAGGGTCACGGGGGCCCCACATAACAGGGCCGCGCGGGCCCCTTGCAGGCCGCGCCGCCCTACTGTGGCGGCGCCCCGTGGCCCCACTTCGTTTCCTCTCCGGACTTCTGGAAGCTTCGTGCAAAAATAGGACCCTGGGCATTGATTTCATCCAATTCCGAGAGTATTTCCTTACTAGGATTTCTGAAACCAAAAATAGCAGAAAACAGCAACTGGCTCTTCGGCATAATAATGACATATAATGTGTATAAAACATGTGAGTATCATCATAAAAGTAGCATGGAACATAAGAAATTATAGATACGTTTGGGACGTATCAAGCATCCCCAAGCTTAGTTCCTACTCGCCCTCGAGTAGGTAAACGATAACAAAGATAATTTCTGAAGTGACATGCTGTCATAATCTTGATCATACTATTGTAAAGCATATGAGATGAATGCAGCGATTCGAAGCAATGATGAAGATAATGAGTAAACTAATGAATCATATTGCAAAGACTTTTCATGAATAATACTTTCAAGACAAGCATCAATGAGACTTGCATAAGAGTTACTCATAAAGCAATAAATTCAAAGTAAAGGCATTGAAGCAACACAAAGGAAGATAAAGTTTCAGCGGTTGCTTTCAACTTCAACATATTTATCTCATGGATAATTGTCAACACAAAGCAGTATAACAAGTGCAATAAGTAAACATGTAAGAATCAATGCACACAGTTAATACAAGTGTTTGCTACTGAGATAGAAAGAATAGGCAAACTGACTCAACAATAAAGTAAAAGATAGGCCCTTCGCAGAGGGAAGCATTGATTACTATATTTGTGCTAGAGCTTTTCATTTTAAAAACAAGAAACAATTTTGTCAACGGTAGTAATAAAGCATATGAGTTATGTATAAGACATCTTATAAGTTGCAAGCCTCATGCATAGTATACTAATAGTGCTCGCACCTTGTCCTAATTAGCTTGGATTAACACTGATTATCATTGCATAGCATATGTTTCAACCAAGTGTCACAAAGGGGTACCTCTATGCCGCTTCGTACAAAGGTCTAAGGAGAAAGCTCGCATTGGATTTCTCGCTTTTGATTATTCTCAACTTAGACATCCATTCCGGGACAACATAGACAACAAATAATGGACTCCTCTTTAATGCATAAGCATTCAACAACAGTTAATATTCTCATAAGAGATTGAGGATTAGCTGTCCACACTGAAACTTCCACCATGAATCATGGCTTTAGTTAGCAGCCCAATGTTCTTCTCTAACAGTATGCATACTCAAACCATTTGATTGTGAGAACCGCCCTTACTTCGGACAAGACGAACATGCATAGCAACTCACATGATATTCAACAAAGGTAAAAGAGTTGATGGCGTCCCCAAAAAACATGGTTACCGCTCAACAAGCAACTTACTAAGAAATAAGACACATAAGTACATATTCTTCACCACGATAGTTTTTAAGCTATTTGTCCCATGAGCTATATATTGCAAAGGTAAAGAATAGAAATTTTAAAGGTAGCACTCAAGTAATTTACTTTGGAATGGCGGAGAAATACCATGTGGTAGGTAGGTATGATGGACACAAATGGCATGGTTATTGGCTCAAGGATTTGGATGCACGAGAAGAATTCCTCTCAATACAAGGCTAGGCTAGCAAGGTTGTTTGAAGCAAACTCAAGTAAAAAAAGGTGCAGCAAAGCTCACATATGAACATATTGTAACTATTATAAGACTTTACATTGTCTCCTTGTTGTTCAAACACCTCAACCGAGAAAATATCTAGACTCTAGAGATCAATCATGCAAACCAAATTTTAACAAGCTCTATGTAGTTATTCATTAATGAGTACAAGGTACATGATGCAAGAGCTTAAACAAGATCTATATGAGCACAACAATTGCCAAGTATCACATTATTCAAGACATTAAACTATTTACCACATGCGGCATTTTCCGTTTCCAACCATATAACAATGAATGAAATAGTTCAAATTTCGCAATGAACATTAAAGATGAAGCTAAGAACACATGTGTTCATACGAAACAGCGGAGCGTGTCTCTCTCCCAAACAAAGAATGCTAGGATCTGATTTTATTCAAACAAAACAAAAACAAAAACAAACAGACGCTCCAAGTAAAGCACATAAGATGTGACGGAATAAAAATATAGTTTCACTAGAGGAACCTGATAAGTTGTCGATGAAGAAGGGATGCCTTGGGCATCCCCAAGCTTAGACGCTTGAGTCTTCTTAAAATATGCAGGGATGAACCACGGGGGCATCCCCAAGCTTTGACTTTTCACTCCTCTTGATCATATTGTATCATCCTCCTCTCTTGACCCTTGAAAACTTCCTCCACACTAAACTCGAAACAAACTCATTAGAGGGCCAGTGCATAATTCATATATTCAGAGGTGACATAATCATTCTTAACACTTCTGGACATTGCACAAAACTACTGAAAATTAATGGAACAAAGAAATCCATCAAACATAGCAAAAGAGGCAATGCGAAATAAAAGGCAGAATCTGTCAAAACAGAACAGTTCGTAAAGACGAATTTTAAAGTGGCACCAGCCTTGCTCAGATGAAAATGCCCAAATTGAATGAAAGTTGCGTACATATCTGAGGATCACGCACGTAAATTGGCAGATTTTTTTGATTTTTCTACAGGGACTACTGCTCAAATTCGTGACAGCAATAAATCTGTTCCTGCGCAGTAATCGAAATCTAGTATTGGCTTTACTATCAAAGACTTTACTTGGCACAACAATGCAATAAAATAAAGATAAGGAGAGGTTGCTACAGTAGTAAACAACTTCCAAGACTCAAATATAAAACAAAGTGCAGAAGTAAAATAATGGGTTGTCTCCCATAAGCGCTTTTCTTTAACGCCTTTCAGCTAGGCGCAGAAAGTGTGTATCAAGTATTATCGAGAGATGAAGCATCAACATAGGTGTTGGGAGTTTTCTCAACTATGCATTTTATCTTATCTATGTGAGTTTCAGAGGCTCCTTTTTCATTACTCTTAGGTTTGCTATCCTCGTCAAACAAATTTTCAGGGACAAGCCAACCATAGTTATTTTCTAGAGCGTCGCTCATTCCTAGGAGCTTACAAGGTATTGTTGTCTTAATCTCCCCACCATCATTAATATTATTAGTGTACCTTACTCTCTCCATGTCCATCTTTTCAAGGATACTAACAAAATTGGTATAAGAGCCAAGCATATTGTATTTAATAAAGACCTTTCTAGCCTCTCTTGCTACACCACCAAATTCTTTAAGAAGGGTTTCTAAAATAAAATCTTTCTTTTCCCCTTCTTCCATATCACCGAGTGTGAGAAACATGTGTTGGATTATAGGATTGAGATTAACAAATTTAGTTTCCAGCATGCGAACTAAAGAAACAACAGCAATTTCATAAGTAGGAGCAAGTTCTACCAAGTGTCTATCTTCAAAATCTTCAGCGGTACTAACATGAGTGGAAAAATCTTCTATATTATCTCTCCCAATTATAGACCCACGTCCTACCGGTATGTCTTTCAGAGTGAACTTAGGAGGAAACATGATGAAACAAACTAAAGGTAAATAAAGTAAATGCAAGTAACTAATTTTTTTTGTGTTTTTGATATAGAGAACGAGACATTAAATAAAGTAAAGCTAGCAACTAATTTTTTTTGTGTTTTTGATATAAGAAGCAAACAAAGCAGTAAATAAAGTAAAGCAAGACAAAAACAAAGTAAAGAGATTGGAAGTGGAGACTCCCCTTGCAGCGTGTCTTGATCTCCCCGACAACGGCGCCGGAAAAAGAGCTTGATGCGTGCGGTCGACACGTCCGTTGGGAACCCCAAGAGGAAGGTGTGATGCGTACGGTAGCAAGTTTTCCCTCGGAAACGAAACCAAGGTTTATCGAACCGGGAGGAGCCAAGAAGCACGTTGAAGGTTGATGGCGGAGGAGTGTAGTGCGGCGCAACACCGGGGATTCGGCGCCAACGTGGAACCTGCACAACACAATCACGGAACTTTGCCCCAACGTAACGGCGAGGTTGTCAATCTCACCGGCTTGCTGTAAACAAAGGATTAGATGTATAGTGTGGATGATGATGTTTGTTTGCGAAGAACGGTAAAGAACAATTGCGGTAGATTGTATTTCATATGTAAAGAATAGGACCGGGGTCCACGGTTCACTAGCGGTGTCTCTCCCATAAGATAGCGGATGTTGGGTGAACAAATTAGAGTTGGGCAATTGACAAATAAAGAAGGCATAACAATGCACATACATATATCATGATGAGTACTATGAGATTTAATCGGGGCATTACGACAAAGTACATAGACCGCTATCCAACATGCATCTATGCCTAAAAAGTCCACCTTCGAGTTATCATCCGAACCCCTTCCGGTATTAAGTTGTAAACAACGAGACAATTGCATTAAGTATGGTGCGTAATGTAATCAACACAAATATCCTTAGACAAAGCATCGATGTTTTATCCCTAGTGGCAACAGCACATCCACAACCTTAGAACTTTATGTCATCTGTCCCAGATTTAATGGAGGCATGAACCCACTATCGAGCATAAATACTCCCTCTTGGAGTCACAAGTATCAACTTGGCCGAGCCTCTACTAGCAACGGAGAGCATGCAAGAACATAAATAACATATATGATAGATTGATAATCAACTTGACATAGTATTCAATATTCATCGGATCCCAACAAACACAACATGTAGGATTACAAATAGATGATCTTGATCATGATAGGCAGCTCACAAGATCTAACATGATAGCACAATGAGGAGAAGACGACCATCTAGCTACTGCTATGGACCCATAGTCCAGGGGTGAACTACTCACACATCGATCCGGAGGCGATCATGGCGATGAAGAGACCTCCGGGAGATGATTCCCCTCTCCGGCGGGGTGCGGAGAGCGATCTCCTGAATCCCCGAGATGGGATTGGCGGCGGCGGCGTCTCCGGAAGGTTTTCCGTATCGTGGCTCTCGGTGCGGGGGTTTCGCGATGAAGACCTTAAGTAGGCGGAAGGGCGAGTCGGGAGGGTCACGGGGGCCCCACACAGCAGGGCCGCGCGGACCCCTGCGGGCCGCGCCGCCCTAGCGTGGCGGCGCCCCGTGGCCCCACTTCGTTTCCTCTCGGACTTACGGAAGCTTCGTGCAAAAATAGGAGCCCGGGCGTTGAATTCGTCCAATTCCGAGAATATTTCCTTACTAGGATTTCTGAAACCAAAAACAGCGAAAACGACAATCGGCTCTTCGGCATCTCGTCAATAGGTTAGTGCCGGAAAATGCATAATAATGACATATAATGTGTATAAAACATGTGAGTATCATCATAAAAGTAGCATGGAACATAAGAAATTATAGATACGTTTGGGACGTATCACGCGTTCCCACATATATGATGCATGTGATTAATTATGGGCATGTTCTAAAAAATCTTTAATTTCAAACGATCGGCGCTCGATCTCTTTGCAGGCACTCCCAAAAAAGTTTGCGGACTATCTTGACGGCCAGGAGCCAGCTAAGGTGTATCTGCGAGCAGCTGACTCGTGGTCCTCGTCTCTCGGACCGTGGAGGTCCTATTTGACGGTCTAGGTCGGATGTACCTCGACAAGGGCTGGGAGGAATTTCGCCATCGCGCACGAGTGTGGATTT
>NC_061511.1:151996416-152008087 GCF_022539505.1 Lolium rigidum
CATCATATGCTTTGCACCTATTAATGAAGAAATACTTAGAGCTTGTTAATTTGGTTTGCATATTTGGTTTCTCTAGAGTCTAGATAATATCTAGTATTGAGTTTGGAACAACAAGGAAGACGGTATGGAATCTTATAATGTTTACCATATGTCTTTTATGTGAGTTTTGCTGTACCGTTCATCCTTGTGTTTGTTTCAAATAACCTTGCTAGCCTAAACCTTGTATCGAGAGGGAATACTTCTCATGCATCCAAAATACTTGAGCTAACCACTATGCCATTCGTGTCCACCATACCTACCTACTACATGGTATTTATCCGCCATTCCAAAGTAAATTGCTTGAGTGCTACCTTTAAAAATTCCATCATTCACCTTTGCAATATATAGCTCATGGGACAAATAGCTTAAAAACTATTGTGGTATTGAATATGTACTTATGCACTTTATCTCTTATTAAGTTGCTTGTTGTGCGATAACCATGTTTCGGGGACGCCATCAACTATTCTTTGTTGAATATCATGTGAGTTGCTATGCATGTCCGTCTTGTCCGAAGCAAGAGAGATCTACCACCTTCATGGTTGGAGCATGCATATTGTTAGAGAAGAACTTTGGGCCGCTAACTAAAGCCATGATTCATGGTGGAAGTTTCAGTTTGGACATATATCCTCAATCTCATATGAGAATAATAATTGTTGCCACATGCTTATGCATTAAAGAGGAGTCCATTATCTGTTGTCCATGTTGTCCCGGTATGGATGTCTAAGTTGAGAACAATCAAAAGCGAGAAATCCAAAATGCGAGTTTTCTCCTTAGACCTTTGTACAGGCGGCATGGAGGTACCCCATTGAGACACTTGGTCAAAACATGTGCATTGCAAAGATCCGGTAGTCCAAGTTAATTAGGACAAGGTGCGGGCACTATTAGTATACTATGCATGAGACTTGCAACTTGTAAGATATAATGTACATAACTCATATGCTTTATTACTACCGTTGACAAAATTGTTTCATGTTTTCAAAATAAAAGCTCTAGCACAAATATAGCAATCGATGCTTTCCTCTTTGAAGGACCATTCTCTTTACTTTTATGTTGAGTCGAGTTCACCTATCTCTCTCCACCTCAAGAAGCAAACACTTGTGTGAACTGAGCATTGATTCCTACATACTTGCATATTGTACTTGTTATATTACTCTATGTTGACTATTATCCATGAGATATACATGTTACAAGTTGAAAGTAACCGCTGAAACTTAATCTTCCTTTGTGTTGCTTCAATACCTTTACTTTGATTTATTGCTTTATGAGTTAACTCTTATGCAAGACTTATTAATACTTGTCTTGAAGTACTATTCATGAAAAGTCTTTGCTTTATGATTCACTTGTTTACTCATGTCATTACCATTGTTTTGATCGCTGCATTCACTACATATGTTTACAAATAGTATGATCAAGGTTATGATGGCATATCACTTCAGAAATTATCTTTGTTATCGTTTTACCCGCTCGGGACGAGACGGAACTAAGCTTGGGGATGCTTGATACGTCTCCGACGTATCGATAATTTCTTATGTTCTATGCCATATTATTGATGATACCTACATGTTTTATGCACACTTTATGTCATATTCGTGCATTTTCTCGGAACTAACCTATTAACAAGATGCCGAAGTGCCGGTTCTCGTTTTCTGCTGTTTTTGGTTTCGAAATCCTAGTAACGAAATATTCTCGGAATTGGACGAAACGAAGACCCGTGGGCCTATTTTTCCACGGAGCTTCCGGAAGACCGAAGAGCATAGGAAGTGGGGCCACGAGATGGCGACACCACAAGGCGGCGCGGCCAAGGGGGCCCGCGCCGCCTATGGTGTGGGCCCCTCGTCGGGCCCCGACTGCGCCCTTCCGCCTACTTAAAGCCTCCGTCGCGAAACCCCGATGCGAAAAACCACGATACGGAAAACCTTACCGAGACGCCGCCGCCGCCGATCCCATCTCGGGGGATTCTAGAGATCTCCTCCGGCACCCTTCCGGAGAGGGGATTCATCTCCCGGAGGGACTCTACACCGCCATGGTCGCCTCCGGAGTGATGAGTGAGTAGTTCACCCCTGGACTATGGGTCCATAGCGGTAGCTAGATGGTTGTCTTCTCCTCATTGTGCTTCATTGTTGGATCTTGTGAGCTGCCTAACATGATCAAGATCATCTATCTGTAATACTCTATGTTGTGTTTGTCGGGATCCGATGGATAGAGAATACCATGTCATGTTAATTATCAAGTTATTACATATGTGTTGTTTATGATCTTGCATGCTCTCTGTTACTAGTAGAGGCTCTGGCCAAGTTTTTGCTTTTAACTCCAAGAGGGAGTATTTATGCTCGATAGTGGGTTCATGCCCGCATTGACACCTGGGACAGTGACGAGAAAGTTCTAAGGTTGTGTTGTGCTTGTTGCCACTAGGGATAAAACATTGGCGCTATGTCCGAGGATGTAGTTGTTGATTACATTACGCACCATACTTAATGCAATTGTCTGTTGCTTTGCAACTTAATACTTGGAGGGGGTTCGGATGATAACTCTGAAGGTGGACTTTTTAGGCATAGATGCGGTTGGATGGCGGTCTATGTACTTTGTCGTAATGCCCAATTAAATCTCACTATACTTATCATGTCATGTATGTGCATTGTTATGCCCTCTCTATTTGTCAATTGCCCGACCGTAATTTGTTCACCCAACATGCTTTTATCTTATGGGAGAGACACCTCTAGTGAAGCTGTGGACCCCGGTCCATTCTTTAATACTGAAATACAAATCTGCTGCAATACTTGTTTTTACTATTTTCTCTCGCAAACAATCATCTTCCACACAATACGGTTAATCCTTTGTTACAGACAAGCCGGTGAGATTGACAACCTCACTGTTTCGTTGGGGCAAAGTACTTTGGTTGTGTTGTGCGGGTTCCACGTTGGCGCCGAATCTCCGGTGTTGCGCCGCACTACATCCCGCCGCCATCAACCTTCAACGTGCTTCTTGGCTCCTCCTGGTTCGATAAACCTTGGTTTCTTTCTGAGGGAAAACTTGCTGCTGTGCGCATCATACCTTCCTCTTGGGGTTGCCCAACGAACGTGTGAAATACACGCCATCAGTACAAGAGTTACATAAAACTAAAAAACGCCAAAGACTATATTTATGCGGAAGTTAGAGCTGAGCATCACTTCAAACATTACTATATCGCGGTTCATCAGAGTGAATTGTTCCAGCTGTTCAATCTGCGCGACCTCGACAAATCTATCATCAGTTGCTACGTTATGTAAGTGATTTATTAATTTCTACCCCATCTCGTTCATTGCCTGCACTATATATTGTCCTAACTATCTTGTTGTGTACGCTATTATGCGAGAATGAAGAAGCGGGAAATGCAAATAAGGAACATCCATGATGTTGGGTTCATTGACCCATACATCGTTAATTCATATGTGTTAGAACACCACCCCGCCGACGTGGAGGAAGACCTGTGGCGGTTTCTTAGAAAACAGGAACTCAAAAGTGATATTCTATTTCCTTACCATTTTGGGTGAGTGTTTACTGTCTTGAGCACATTCTCTTTTGTTTACTCCATGCATGGTATGTGGCTAATCGATGAGTTATATATGCATGATCTGTGCATGTATCGTGTCCGCGAGGTTCCACTCGGATTCCGATGGTAATTCAATTTCACACCTCCACGGTTCTCGTCCACGACTCTCTGAATATGGATGCGGCGCTTTGGGCCGACATGAGAAAAATGATGCAAAAGTAATTATTTTCATTCATTTGCGCTCTATATCGATTGGCCTATTTCGTTCATCATTTCCTAATATCAAGTAACTAATTAATAACTCTCTTGTTCATTTAATTTTCTTTGCCTCGTAGGGTTTGGAGACGGTTCGTAGATCAAAAGGTCGGTGAATTCAAAAAAGAGCTACATTTTAAAAGGGCGAGTGCGGACGATTGGGGATATTCAGCCACCGGGGACCAATCTATGTGGATACTATGTTTGTGAGAGGATCCGGAGATACACCAATGAGCGGGACCAGTCGGATGAGCTCAACATCAAGAGGAATAACCTCCGGAAGACGCTTAGTCCAGAAGCTCGCTTCCGACCACTTCGGGAGGAACTAGGCTGGATGGTTCGCGAGGGAAGTCATCGATCCTACAGGACAACACTACGTAGAGGACGTAGAACTATACATGCATTAAATTATGTATGGAAACTTGTTCAAACTTGTATATGGTCATCCGATGATATTGAATATATATTGTATATTCCTCTTGAATTCTTTTTGGTTCTAATTTCAAATTTGTTTGAAATTGTACATTCATATGCATGCATGTATGTAGTACCGTAGAATATGTGAAACGTACTCCTTCAAAATTACAAATAAAGCACAAAAGAAATAAAACAATACAAATTAAACGAGAAAACAGGTTTAGGGGGCAGGTTTAGGGGGGCCTAAAACCCTAAACCTGCGGCGGCCTTTAGTCGCGGTCGGCCAGAAGAACCGCGACTAAAGGGCCTCCGCCCCGACGGTTGCCTGGCGCCCACGTGGACGGGCCTTTAGTCGCGGTTCGTAAGCGACCGCGACTAAAGGGGGGCCTTTAGTCGCGCTACTTTGGTCGCGGTTGCGCAATCGCGACTAATGGCAGTTGCGAACCGCGACCAAAGGCCGTTTTTCTACCAGTGTCAGCAGCCACATTGGGGAAAAAATGCCAAGCTCCCGCCACGAAGTTTCCATTGTAATCGCAGATCACCACGCCACTGCCACCCTTCGATTTTGCTGACCTGATGGCACCGTCTAGATTAATCTTGAACCATCCAGGACTTGGCGAGAGCCAACGCTCCGGCACCCTGGTTTTTGACAAGGGGAAGTTATGAAGACAGAGCCATTCATGGATGCCTGCAACGGTCCTCATTGTGATCTGTTAGTAGTAATCTTGATCGTGCAGTCGTGGAGCCGAGTTGTCATTGAGCAGGCAACGATCAGAAGCTTCATGCAAGGAGATCACGCTGGAGTTGGTTGCTTAGGCATGTGGAGGAGCTGGTTGTGCGGCTGGACGTGCATGCGAGTGGGCTGATCAGCCGGGTGTGCTGTTGGCGCATGGAGTCGTTAGCCAATAGTTAAGATAAGCATGTGTTGTCCTGGTCGTGTGATAGTGGCATGTGTGCGTGCGTACGTGTGTTAGTGGCATGTGTGGCTGTTGGGGTGTGTGTGCGCGCAGCAGGTTATAAAGCCCCTCGTGTGATCAGTTGTAAGTACCGCGAGTTTAAGGAGTAAAGAAACTTGGGCGTTCGTGCGCCCGCGGCGGCGCTCCGTGCGCCGGCCGGCAAAATCCTTCTGTCTCTCCACTCCGGTCGTCGTCTTCCACCTCTAGAGCTTGTTAGTGCGAGTGCGAGGTGTAGGCGAGAGAGGTGCAGCCGAGGTGCTGCACCAACACTTGGTATCAGAGCCTCATGGTTCGAGGCCGTGGCGCGTGGTCAGTCCGCGACGAGCACGGCGGACGCGGAGGCGTCACAGCGCGCCGTACGTGCGGCGAGTGTGGAAGCCCCGGAGGCGCTGCGTGGTGGCCGCGGCTGCGTGGCGGCATGGAGGTGCTGTGCTGCGGCTGAGGCTGCAGCGGCGCAGCACAACGGCCATGGAGCATGGCCATGCCGTGCGTGCAGGAGCGCGGCGTCCGCGGCGGACCTGCGTGGTGGCGCAGAGGCTGCGGTGGCGCGGCGTGGCTGGGCGGCGTGGAGGAGAAGCCGTTCGTGCGGCGGGTGAGGCAGCTCGAGCGGCCATGTTGCTTGCGTCAGGGCGCGGCATGTGCGTGAGCCGAGGGCGTGCGGATCACCGGAGGAGAACACGCGGAGCGCAGGACGGCCGCGTCGATCACGTCAGTGCGTGGTCGTGTGCGCGAGCCGGGGCGTGCAGGGCGTGGCGCCATGGAGGAGCTCGGCGTGTGTCGCCGAGGAGCTCGGTGGCGGAGTCGGGCGTGTGTCGCCGGCGGAGAAGAAGCTCGGCGTGTGTCGCCGAGGAAGAAGATGATGGCTGCGACGATCTGTGGTGCTGTCCCATGACCACGAGTCAAGATTAGGAATGAAAATGTTAGTAGTAATCTTGATCGTGCAGTCGTGGAGCCGAGTCGTCGTTGAGCAGGCAACGATCAGAAGCTTCATGCAAGGAGATCACGCTGGAGTTGGTTGCTTAGGCATGTGGAGGAGCTGGTTGTGCGGCTGGACGTGCATGCGAGTGGGCTGATCAGCCGGGTGTGCTGTTGGCGCATGGAGTCGTTAGCCAATAGTTAAGATAAGCATGTGTTGTCCTGGTCGTGTGATAGTGGCATGTGTGCGTGCGTACGTGTGTTAGTGGCATGTGTGGCTGTTGGGGTGTGTGTGCGCGCAGCAGGTTATAAAGCCCCTCGTGTGATCAGTTGTAAGTACCGCGAGTTTAAGGAGTAAAGAAACTTGGGCGTTCGTGCGCCCGCGGCGGCGCTCCGTGCGCCGGCCGGCAAAATCCTTCTGTCTCTCCACTCCGGTCGTCGTCTTCCACCTCTAGAGCTTGTTAGTGCGAGTGCGAGGTGTAGGCGAGAGAGGTGCAGCCGAGGTGCTGCACCAACATGATCTCCATAGGAACCTTAATACACTTCGGCTCTCGGGCATCATTTCTTGCTAACCGGAGCAGATACACCATCATCATGGACAGTGACACCAGTTTGCTATCTGACTTCCCAATCCAATCCAAGAGCCATGCTTTGAGTTCGGAATGGTTAGCTAAGCGTGTTGGGGGTTTCTCCAGTGAGACACCCGCCTCCTCCATAAGACACTTCCACGCCAGCGCTGAATGGGAGCAATCCAAACCACGGTGCATTAAGCTCTCCTCTTTGCCGCATACTAGATAGGTAATATTGTCTTTGATTCGTCGGTGTTTGAGCTCAAAATGCACCGCAAGACCATTCTCCACCAGCCTCCAGAAGTGGACTTTAACTTTCCCTTGCACTTGTATCCCAAAGAGCTAACCAACCCTTATGTTGCTCACAGGACCCAGAGGATTCAGTTGTGACTCCGGCCAATCTTTTTCGCTGAACAACAAGGTGATAAGCCAACTTTACCAAGAACAAACTGTTCTTTGTGTAATTCCATCCATAAAATCTTCCGAGCCAGGGCGTCCGACCTGGGTGCTCAGAATATCCACCATATCCTGATGATGGAAGTAATCGTGCAGCTTTTGTTCGTCCCCGGCACCCCCACCCGGGAGAAGAAAGTTACAGACATATTCAGGGTATTCAGTTTTCTTGCACCCTACTGGATCATGTGCACTGGCCCTAGGAATCCACTTGTCATCCATAGTTTTAACACGAGAACCATCACCGATCCTCCGCATCAGGCCCAACCGAAGAAGATCCCTATAATTTATGTGATGCTCTTCTAGGTAAAGGATGCCGGCTGAGGACAACTTGCTGACAGGAAATCCCCATTTTTGAAGTAGCTAGCTTACACAAAGACTCTCAAGGACGAGAAATCTCAAGGTCACAAAGACTTGCTGACAGGAAATCCCCACTTGCCGTCTGTCAATAGCAACCACCCCTGCTTGGCTAAAAAATCCTGATTTAAACTCTCAAGGTCTCTAAATCCGAGCACACCACGGTCCTTGCTTTGACACATACAATCCCATGATATCCAGTGTAAATTCCGCTTCCCCTCGGCCTCTCCACACCAAAAGTTTGAGGAGACTGAACTGAGCTTCCTGCATTGTCGCTTGGTAAATTATCAACAACTCATCGTATATGCATCCACCGCTTGCAGGTCAGGTTTAACCAGAACACCTTTAAAACCCTTCACCTTGCCCCACGACCTCTAAATACTACTATTCTATTCCATCTTAATGAAACTAAATGCAGCTTTTTGTGCGTTATGAAAAAAATATACAATGTGAAAGGAAAAGGAAAAGATAAAGTTCGTATCACAAATAGGAAACCAAATGGCAAACTGGATTTGACTCTACAAGTTAACTATGGGATAACAACCCTAGTTATAATGGGACTATCATAACTAGGATCATGCATACCACATAAGCAAGAGAACTGATGTGACACAAAAATTAATGAAGAAAATGGTGATAGTGATATCATGATATAATACCGTATCATAGCATCTAGAACTACAAAGTTTTTTTTTTTTGATAAATACACCTTGTACATAAATTTCTATTAGAGTTATAAGAATAAATAAATTGATGAGACTATGATATTACCCGATGTTTCTATTCATTAAGTATATAATATCATAAAATAGTATCATATGCATGATACTTTGCACTATGATCAATCTTTCCACCAATACTGCGCCAAATGGGCACTTATGTGATCTTACTAAGATTGGTCTGGTGGTGATGCTGACGTGAACGATCGGCCCAATTAACGTGTTTTATCAAATATGGTTCCCACTCTTATTTTCTCCTTTTTAATTTTCTTTTTCTTTTTCTTTTTGTTGTAACCTTATATATGGATGTTTACGATGTATAAAGGCTTCAATTCATTTAGGCAACCCATGAGTACTAAAAAGAAAACCGATCGAGCAGTCTAACTTCTTAATTTGTAACAGTTTGTAGTAATATACTCATCTTAGTCCCCTCCACACCCCCACCTCCGATTAAAGAATTGGTATTAAGAAACAAAATACTTAAGCTGCAATCGTATGAAGACATGGCTACATTGGACTACCATCACTCTATACATGAGTAAAGCAATGTGATTATTGTTTTCATGAATAAACCACTCTTTTTTCATCATGTTGTTCTCCTCGAACCAAGTTGGATATTAAAATCGTAAAGCTGTAAATAAAAATAATAAAAATAACAACAACAAGAATAATAATAATAATAATAATATTTATTATTATAAAGCACACAAAAGGTTAAACATAACAAGAGAGAAAAATAAATAAATAACGTGTTTCAGTTCATTGAAAATTGAGAAAGCCAAACACAAAGCGAGAGGAAAAAACAAACAATGGAAAAAAGGACCAAATGAAATACTTTTTCTATAATTATTATTTTTAGGTAAGCAAGAAAACAAAGCTACATAATAAAAATGAATAGAAGAATTAATTATTATTTTTAGGTAACCAAGAAGATGCCAACAAAGTTCAAAGAAACTTTTTTTAATTCTCAGCTTTAGAAATGCAAAGAAGAACAAGTGAAACAATGAAAATATTGAAAGACTTAAGATCCAAAGAAGAATAAATACTTTTGCAGTTTTTATTTTCATGAAAAAAATCGAGCAAATAAAGACCATATAATTAAATGGGAAGAGGAATGAAAATATAACGGGAAAAATAAAAATGTGACAAGCAAAAGAAGCAAAGAAGAATGAATAGAGAATAAAAAATCTTTGTGATAGTTTCTTAAAACTGAAGAACATTTGATATAAAAAATAGCTAATGATCTTTGCAACAGAAAACAATATATTTTAGTTGTGATATTTCAGAAAATAAGAAAAACGATGTGATATACGGAAAATCCAAATAGAGGCCGAGCTACGTGTACCCCTTTATTTAAAAAAATTGGAAGTCATATAAATTTCAAAAAAATAATTTGAAAACATACTGGATGCAGCTAATGTTGTATACTCGAAAAGTGCAAAATCTCAATTCATAATAATTTATATTCTAAGCAACAAAAAATGATAATAATGTGGTTCGAAGTATAGTGAATACTGCATAGTTAGATTTTGTCTTGATTGAGTAGCCTACAATTTAAAGTAGTTCCTATTGAGATTTTGCACATTTTTGGTATGCATCATTCCCTACATCTAGGATTTTTCCATAAATTTATTAAAACTTGTAAATATGATTTTAAAAAATAAAGGGCTACATGTAGCTCGGCCTCCATTTGTACCAATGTCTTCTAGACATATTACAATTATTCCCTTATCCTCGATCATTGAAGCTCTATTTCCTAAAAGAAAAAAAGTCGACATCGAGGGCAATGAGCTAATGATCGGTCAAGACGTGTGTTGGTCAGAGAATGGATATGTTGGAGCATGGAGGTTGGGGCACAAGAAAAGCATCACATTTGTTGTTTTTTGTTCGAACCATCCAAAATTTTGTATGATTACTTTATATTAACAAAATAAACACCATGCACTCTGCAGAATAAAGTGATTTCAAGAAGAAAATGGCACGTGTAAAAAAAATTTAAGTTAAAAGATATAAAGGTTGATCAAGTTACAGAGAAAATTATTTGTGTCTAAAATATTAAATAATTTTTTCACAAAGAGAATATATAAATGTCGTGCAGATAATAACAAATATATATGATATGGACATATATATCATGATAAACCTAATAGTATGAATTCGGTATCGTAGATGTTCATATTTTATTGGAATCGCTAATTCTAAGGCTCCTATGATTTAATAAATCTCAGTTGACTTCTTAATCAATGGATATCCTCATAATTCGTGCTAATATAACCGTTGCAAATGGATTGCAACAGAGATTTTTCTAGTTACACCTTGGTTGTAACCGAGAAATATATCCAGATCATTGAATTTGCTTTGAGAGGCTTGGACGGGGTCACCTAATTGAGATTTAGTTAAATCTAAGTTGACTGAGATTTAGACATATCGTATTTTATTCTACGTGCTTGTTTAAACATTACATCGTTTGAACATTTTAAGTCTGTATGGGTGCGTTGTGTCTTCATTGTCCATTTCACATCCATGCTACGTACGTACATACGTCTCGCCAACACATATTCCTCCGTCCACATCACGGGCGATCCCACATCTCCACCACCAGGTCATGACGTCGCCATCGGTCTTACTCACACCCTCCTCCACTATCTCCAGTTACGTGATCAATCAATCAGGAGTAACCCCACAAGCTCACGCCGTCCTCATCCTCAGCTTCTGCGTAGTACGACGTCGCCGTGCCACCGTCCGCCGCCGTACCCAGCGCCGGCGGGCTGATCATGAGCCCCTCCGCCATGCTCACCATAAGCCGCGGCATATCGAAGACGTCGTCCTCATCCACGACACCCATCGCGTCGTCATGGCGCCGGTCCTGCTCGCCCTGCGCAGCTGATCACCGTGATGGCAGTATTGGTAGCTCCGATGAGTCGTCGTGGCGGCCACTGCGGCCGCTACCGCCGCGGCCCGAACGTCGTCGGCGGACATGGACGCCGGTGCCCACTACAGGAATGGCCGCTGACGCCGACGGCCAAACCCTACGCCGAGGGCTTTTTGTCGGGGCCGTCGGCGTACGGCCTCGCCGGGGCAGCGCCGGAAGCCGGCCGTCGGCGTTTAGGTACCGTCGGCGTACAGGTTCCTACGCCGAGGGCAGCCGTCGGCGTCTACCCGGCCTCGGCGTAGGTACCAGCATAGCTGCTGCCAGAGCGGCGACGCGACGGCGCGGTCACGGCGTCAGGTAAGACGCCGAGGGCTACCCTCGGCATAGGGCATGGCCACCCTATGCCGACGGCCACCCTCGGCATATAGATTTTTTTTTATTTTTTTCTTTTTTCTCTCTCTCATATTACTTTATATTATGTTTCTATTATTTATTTACTAGTATGCATTATGTAAAAAATGGTTCTATTTTTTAAGAATTCCCTAACCCTAACTCTAACCCTAACCCTAACTCTAACCCTAACCCTAACT
>NC_061511.1:152008187-152048425 GCF_022539505.1 Lolium rigidum
AACACCAATTATTTTACCATTGATAGTAGGAGGTGCAGCAACATGTGAATCATTAGCATTGCTAGTGGTGGTAATAGTCCAAACTTTAGCTACATTTTTCTCTTTAGCTAGTTTTTCATTTTCTTCTCTATCCCACCTAGCACGCAATTCAACCATTAATCTTATATTCTCATTAATTCTAACTTGGATGGCATTTGCTGTAATAACAATTTTATTTTCAATATCCCTATTAGGCATAACTTTCGATTTCAAAAGATCAACATCAGAGGCAAGACTATCAACCTTAGAAGCGAGAATATCAATTTTATTGAGCTTTTCCTCAACAGATTTGTTAAAGGCAGTTTGTGTACTAATAAATTCTTTAAGCATAGCTTCAAGTCCAGGGGGTATGTTCCTATTATTGTTGTAAGAATTCCCATAAGAATTAGCATAACCGTTACCATTATTATAAGGATATGGCCTATAGTTATTACTAGAATTGTTCCGATAAGCATTGTTGTTGAAATTATTATTTTTAATGAAGTTTACATCAACATGTTCTTCTTGGGCAACCAATGAAGCTAACGGAACATTATTAGGATCAACATTAGTCCTGTCATTCACAAGCATAGACATAATAGCATCAATCTTATCATTCAAGGAAGAGGATTCTTCAACAGAATTTACCTTCTTACCTTGTGGAGCTCTTTCCGTGTGCCATTCAGAGTAATTAATCATCATATCATCAAGAAGCTTTGTAGCCGCCCCCAAGGTGATGGACATAAAGGTACCTCCAGCAGCTGAATCCAATAAATTCCGCGAAGAAAAATTTAGTCCTGCATAGAAGGTTTGGATGATCATCCAAGTAGTCGATCCATGGGTTGGGCAATTTTTAACCAAAGATTTCATTCTTTTCCAAGCTTGAGCAACATGTTCTTTATCCAATTGTTTAAAATTCATTATGCTACTCCTCAAAGATATAATTTTAGCAGGGGGATAATATCTACCAATAAAAGCATCCTTGCATTTAGTCCAGGAATCAATACTATTCTTAGGCAGAGATAGCAACCAATCTTTAGCTCTTCCTGTTAATGAGAAAGGAAACAATTTCAATTTAATAATGTCACCATCTACATCTTTATACTTTTGCATTTCACACAATTCAACAAAATTATTAAGATGGGCAGCAGCATCATCAGAACTAACACCAGAAAATTGCTCTCTCATGACAAGATTCAGTAAAGCAGGTTTAATTTCAAAGAATTCTGCTGTAGTAGCAGGTGGAGCAATAGGTGTGCATAGGAAATCATTATTGTTTGTGGTTGTGAAGTCACACAACTTAGTATTTTCAGGGGTGGCCATTTTAGCAGTAGTAAATAAAACAAACTAGATAAAATAAATGCAAGTAACTAATTTTTTTGTGTTTTTGATATAGAGTGCAAGACAATAAATAAAGTAAAGCTAGCAACTAATTTTTTTGTGTTTTGATATAATGCAGCAAACAAAGTAGTAAATAAAATAAAGCAAGACAAAAACAAAGTAAAGAGATTGGGAAGTGGAGACTCCCCTTGCAGCGTGTCTTGATCTCCCCGGCAACGGCGCCGGAAATTTGCTTGATGCGTGTAGCCGACACGTCCGTTGGGAACCCCAAGAGGAAGGTGTGATGCGCACAGCGGCAAGTTTTCCTCAGTAAGAAACCAAGGTTTAATCAAACCAGTAGGAGTCAAGAAGCACGTTGAAGGTTGATGGCGGCGGGATGTAGTGCGGCGCAACACCAGAGATTCCGGCGCCAACGTGGAACCTGCACAACACAACCAAAGTACTTTGCCCCAACGAAACAGTGAGGTTGTCAATCTCACCGGCTTGCTGTAACAAAGGGTTAACCGTATTGTGTGGAAGATGATTGTTTGCAAGAAAACAGAAAAACAAGTATTGCAGCAGATTTGTATTTCAGTATAAAAGAATGGACCGGGGTCCACAGTTCACTAGAGGTGTCTCTCCCATAAGATAAAAGCATGTTGTGTGAACAAATTACAGTCGGGCAATTGACAAATAGAGAGGGCATAAAAATGCACATACATGTCATGATAAGTATAGTGAGATTTAATTGGGCATTACGACAAAGTACATAGACCGCCATCCAGCATGCATCTATGCCTAAAAAGTCCACCTTCGAGGTTATCATCCGAACCCCTTCCAGCATTAAGTTGCAAAACAACGAGACAATTGCATTAAGTATGGTGCGTAATGTAATCAACAACTACATCCTTGGACATAGCATCAATGTTTTATCCCTAGTGGCAACAAGACATCCACAACCTTAGAACTTTCCGTCACTCGTCCCGGATATCAATGGAGGCATGACCCACTATCGAGCATAAATACTCCCTCTTGGAGTTAAGAGCAAAAACTTGGCCGGAGCCTCTACTAATAACGGAGAGCATGCAAGATCATAAACAACACATAGATAATAACTTGATAATTAACATAACATAGTATTCTCTATCCATCGGATCCCGACAAACACAACATATAGTATTACAGATAGATGATCTTGATCATGTTAGGCAGCTCACAAGATCCGACAATGAAGCACAATGAGGAGAAGACAACCATCTAGCTACTTCTATGGACCCATAGTCCAGGGGTGAACTACTCACTCATCACTCCGGAGGCGACCATGGCGGTGAAGAGTCCTCCGGGAGATGAATCCCCTCTCCGGCAGGGTGCCGGAGGAGATCTCCGTAATCCCCGAGATGGGATTGGCGGCGGCGGCGTCTCCGGAAGGTTTTCCGTATCGTGGTTCTCGTGCACGGGGGTTTCGCGACGGAGGCTTTAAGTAGGCGGAAGGGCAACGCGGGGGCCACACGAGGGCCCCACACCCTAGGTCGGCGCGGCCGGGGCCTGGGCCGCGCCGCCCTAGTGTGGCGGCGCCTCGTGGCCCCACTTCGACTCCTCTTCGGTCTTCTCGGAAGCTTCGTGGCAAAATAGGACCCCGGGCGTTGATTTCGTCCAATTCCGAGAATATTTCGTTACTAGGATTTCTGAAACCAAAAACAGCGAGAAAACAAGCAATCGGCTCTTCGGCATCTTGTTAATAGGTTAGTTCCAGAAAATGCACGAATATGACATAAAGTGTGCATAAAACATGTAGATATCATCAATAATGTGGCATGGAACATAAGAAATTATCGATACGTCGGAGACGTATCAAGACGCATTTCATAAACACCCCGTTTGCGCTTCGTTTGTAGAGCTGTCCATCAATTATTGTGTAGGATCTTGCTCGTCTGATGATCTGTCGTGCGAGGACTTCATCCTCAGGCAACTTATTGTGGTCCAAAAGGTAGTACAGGAAAGGCTTAGTCCAAGCCGGAGTGATTACCATCACTTCCTTAACCGGAGAGACCGCCACATCTGGGTTTTTCGGGCTAGCACCCTTTACCGAGGGTATCCGTAAGTGCTCAAGGAAAATTCCGGGCGGAATGGGTTTCCTGCCGGATCCTAGTTTGGATATCATATTAGCCGTTGTGTTATCGTCTCTCCGGACGTACTTGACTTCGTATCCGAGGAAGTATTTGGCGATCTCATCAACTTCATCTGTGTAAGCCACCATAACGGAGTTTCTGGCGTTCCAGGTTCCGGCTACTTGTTGCACCACCAAGTCGGAATCTCCTCAGCATATGATGTGCTTGATCCCTATTTCCTTAGCGATGTGCAGACCGTGTACTAGAGTCTCGTATTCCGCCATGTTATTTGTAGCTTCGAAGTGAATCTGCAGAATGTATTGCAGTTCTTCTCCGGTAGGGGACTTCAGGGTGACTCCGGCTCCTGAGCCTTGATGCTGCTTGGATCCGTCGAAGTGCATGACCCATTTTTCAGGTTCTGGCTCCAGATCTGTATCCAGAGCTTCTGTCCAATCTGCGACAAAATCTGCCAGGATCTGGGACTTGATCGATGTCCTGGCTTTGTAATTGATGTCGAAGGCAGATAATTCAATGCCCCATTTTCCTGTGCGTCCTGTGGCGTCAGCGTTGTTAAGGATCATTGACAGTGGAGCCTTGCTCACGACTGTCATGGGATGCTCTTGGAAGTAGTGTCTCAACTTCCTGCTACCTAGGAATACGCCATAGGCTAGCTTCTAAAAGTGAGGATATCTTTGTTTGGATTTCATCACTACCTCTGGACTCCATATTCATGACCTTCTTTGTAGCGACCTCACCTTTTAAGGTGTCGATCTCTGTGCGTATCTGTGCTAGTCCCTGGATCAATCGCTAGCACACACAGTACAAGATGTAATACCAAGAAACAAAGGTCTTTATTACATCATATGATCCAAAATTTACATAAAGGATTACAAATTTCCTAGCATAGGGCTAGCATATCATCAGAGTTCCACAACGAATAAACATAGACAACATGGAGTCCTTCATCTTCATGTGCCACAGGCGAGCATGTTGAGGATAGACTCGTAACCCTAAACTTCGTAACTGACTCGTCTTTCAAAACATCTGCAACAGGTAAAGTTACAGCCAAAAACATTTGGTCAATACTTTGAATGTATTGGCAAGATGACACTATAGTGGACTCAAATGGCGACCTAACACTTAAGTGTACATTTGGCTGGTAGAGCTCAAGCATATTTGCATAAAGCCAGTTTTCTCCTATCATTTGACAAAACCTTTTCTTTCATACTAATTAAGCGGTACCAATGATAGAAATCAATGAACCTGGAACACCACAGTGGAAATCAGTGAATTCCTCCTACCCATGTGTTCACCCATCAAATTTTAATTTAAGAAATTGGGACGAGGAGACTTTCGAACATGATCCTTGTCAGTTTGCTCAAATTGTTCATAACCGGGGACACGGCTAAGTACTTAGATTTAACACTCGGCATAGGTTGTACAAATTTACCCACATGACCTAGTCTGTTCTTCTTCCATGATGCACATTTTTCTCAAATGGACAGATGTCGACTAGGACGAGACTTTTCCGAAGTGATCACCCAGACCATCCTCTACGGACCCGCTCCAACCTACATTCCCCTACATCATCATGTCGCGTAGGGCCCAGGTTCACACAACATACTCCGTCAAGCCAGAGCCCATATAGCATGTGGTTGTACGGTAAGCTAATGAGCAAGGTTGTCTATTATCTCTTTGTTCCTGGGTGGCCGTCCACAAGTGCGATACACCTGGCGGTTCAGAGGTTCGACGACATGACCCCAGGGAACCACTCAACATAACCCGAGCAATACCAATTCCACCCAGGTAGTTCATTAAACTTAGTTATTTTTCCATAACTCACTAAAAAAATCATTTCGTAGCATAGCTGAGCAACAACTAAATTTAGTGGCGACAAAATATGGTCAGGTGGAAGTAGCTATCTACTGGGATTATAAAATCAAAGCATATCCCTAGACTTACTACAAAAATTACTACGGTGCATGAATAAAATCTAGGACATTTGTGAGGGTGTGTCACTTGCCTTTTTGGTAGTCGAAGATCGTTCCCCTTTCTCTCAATCAAAAAATGTGGCTCTCCGCACAAACTATAAGAAAAAAAATAGCACAACATAAACACATCATTCATAGCAACATAATCAAACAAGACAACGATCAGATATCAATCTATGGTACTAAGGTGTGGCATGAGGTTTGGCTTGCAAGACATGGTTTGATAGATTGGAAAGGTCATGTACTTTGAAAGAAAAAGATTATCCAAGTCAAGTTCTTAGGAGGAAAAGATTGACAAGAGCATATGGTCAAGCGTTGTTTGCTACATCGAAATGAATAATTGGAATGATCCATGTGATAGAATCACATGAGTCTCACATGGCGTAAAGCAACAACACCCACCAATTAATGGCACAAGGAAAAAGATTAGTTAGAAACTAGTGATATGAAAATTTACTCAAATAACTTAATTGTTATTCGAATAATATAGACTAAGATAATATGATGTGGAGAGATGTGATCATGTAATATGATGAATGTGTCTAAATGATTTTCATAGCCGAAGAACGATATTGCGGACCATAGAAATACCGCGAAAACAAAGCGTGCGAATCCGACATGCAAAATGTTCAGAATGCTCTAGGGATTTTACTGATTCCAACGGTATAAAATTTATTGAAAACCAACATGTAAACTCAAGATATGGATTTTACGATACGCGGTTAAATTTTAGTGGTGTCTGAAAAGTCGTTCGAGAAGGATCGAAAAACTTTCTACATAAAAATTGTAGAGAATTTAATTACGAACTGAACGCAAAAGGAATCATCTGAAATGGAGCTATAGATCTAAAGATAGGAATTTCTAAAAAAATGTTCCTTTTTGTGAGCTAGTATAATCTGTACATGGATCGATTCGGCTGGTCACATGTAGTAACTCGAATAAACAGGGGACACAGGACATAGGGCGTTGGTACAACATTTATCTAATGACGGTCATATGCTACACATCCAACGACATTGGGAAGGTGGCGTCGTACCAGTTGCAGCAGCACGATGATGGCGGCGGTTTCGGAGGTGGTCGATGACGACACTCCGGCGATTCTTCGAGGCGTGCATGGCGTTCCGCTTGCCCTCTCGCCGGCATCGAGAACAAAAGACGCGGTGGCAGCGGTGAACTCCAGAGAGCTCTAATCCATGCAGCCTTGGGACTCTGGTTTAGGAAACGAAGTAGGAAAAAAAATCAGCATCAGCTCACCAACGAGAGTAGTTGTGTTTTCCGGAGAACTCGGCGTGACAGCGGCCACCATGCGAAGTGGTTCTGGCCGTCCTTGTACTGACCTCCGGTGACTAGGGGTAGGAGACGACGTAGGGGACATCGAGGTAAAGATAGTGGTGTCCTTGGCAAAGCTCCTAGCGGTGGCGGTATGCCGATGGTGCGACGGCGACGCGGTCAACTTCACAAGAATGATGTAGAACCATGTCCTGGAGGTTGGCGACGATTAGGACATCACACTGGTAAAAGGGAGGGAAGAAAGGATCAACACACGCGAGGTGCCGATCCAATGAACTTCGATGATGTCTTGGCCAAAAGCGATAACATGATGCAGTCGACTGGTAAAAGGAATCGACCAAAAGATTACCGTACGCGACATACTTATCCGATGAACTCACCAAAAGGTTGAACTAAGACGTCGCTGGTTTGGGAAATAGAGAGATCCTCTGGACAAACTTTGTGAAGAAAAGTGGAGTAGAAGAACAAGGGTTTCCGCACGGTGCTCCTCTCGGTTTGCATCGATATGGACTGAGATGGGAGATCGGGAGGTCTATGCCGACCGGCGGCATTTGATGCACCTAGACGGTTTGGAAGATTAAGGCAATAAAATGGAGAGATAATTCTCTGAACGGATTCCCCATTTGATTTCCAATAACTTTCGTATTAAACGCGACAAGAAACTGTTGATAGAATTAACGGGGAAAGGAAGAGAAAGTAACAGCCATGGCTGTTACAGCTTCTGCTCTGCGTGCTCGTATACGTGAGGAAGGAGATGACATGTTGGCTGGGTCGATCGGTCTAGATGGGCCATGGGCAGGTGCGGCCCAAATAGAGAAAGGAGTGAAAATTATATAGAAAGAATGGAGATTGGGTGGGCTGGCCGGCTCACTTTTTTATTATCTGATTTAGGGCTCGAAATGAAGTAAAACGAAATTATAAAAACTTAAAAAAAAACAATATAATGTTTTGGGACATAAGGAACCTATTTATTATCCATATTGAAAATACAAAAATAATTTTATGCACTTTAGCCTATATGACTACATGGGCATCGATATCCAACGTTCATAAGGTTTGCGGCTTTTCTCTTAAAAATAAAATAAAAACATATATGATTGCAAAACCTTAAAAGAAATAGGTTTGGTTTGGAATATTTTTAAATCAAAAGGTTGTGAAAACTATATTTTGGAAAGTACTTCAAAAAATTTATTTCCTTGTGAAAATTCAACAAGAAAAATAAATCAAGCAATCTAATTTTTTTTAACATTCCAAAATTTGGATAATTTTGGGATGTTACAGACTACCATCCTTAAAAGAAATCTCGTCCCCGAGATTTGAAAAGGTTAGAAAGGAATTAGGTTTGGCATATGTCGAGGTGGGCTACCACCCTTAAAAGAAACTTTTGTAGGTAGTCTTAGGTCTTGGGTTTAGGTTAAGCTCAGCTTGGGTATGACTTGGCAGATCCGAGGATATTGGCGTGACACCAGGTCATCTTTTGAAAGCATCTATGGCTTCGGAGTTAAAAACCAATAGGTGGTTGTTTATTCACGTGTAGTGAACAACATATCTCTTCACAGTGACAGGAGTAGGTTTTTCCTCATGGTTGGATTTCTAATCCATACGTGCTGGCTGTTGAACTACTTTTGACACTGAGGGGTCACTCTTTAGGTCAAACGGAAGACCAAGGTGGGAGTATGATGACGCGTAAAGCACACGCCCGTTGGGAACCCCGAGTGGAAGGTGTGATGCGTACAGCAGCAAGTTTCACTCAGTAAGAAACCAAGGTTTATCGAACCAGTAGGAGTCAAGAAGCACGTTGAAGGTTGATGGCGGAGGAGTGTAGTGCGGCGCAACACCAGGGATTCCGGCGCTAACGTTGAACCTGCACAACACAATCACAGAACTTTGCCCCAACGTAACAGCGAGGTTTTCAATCTCACCGGCTTGCTGTAAACAAAGGATTAGATGTATAGTGTGGATGATGATGGTTGTTTGCGAAGAACAGTAAAGAACAATTGCAGCAGATTGTATTTCAGATGTAAAGAATAGGACCGGGGTCCACAGTTCACTAGTGGTGTCTCTCCCATAAGATAGCATATGTTGGGTGAACAAATTACAGTTGGGCAATTGACAAATAAAGAAGGCATAACAATGCACATACATATATCATGATGAGTACTATGAGATTTAATCAGGGCATTACGACAAAGTACATAGACCGCTATCCAAGCATGCATCTATGCCTAAAAAGTCCACCTTCAGAGTTATCATCCGAACCCCTTCCAGTATTAAGTTGTAAACAACGAGACAATTGCATTAAGTATGGTGCGTAATGTAATCAACACAAATATCCTTAGACAAAGCATCGATGTTTTATCCCTAGTGGCAACAAGACATCCACAACCTTAGAACTTTCCATCATCTGTCCCGGATTTAATGGAGGCATGAACCCACTATCGAGCATAAATACTCCCTCTTGGAGTCACAAGTATCAACTTGGCCGAGCCTCTACTAGCAACGGAGAGCATGCAAGAACATAAATAACATATATGATAGATTGATAATCAACTTGACATAGTACTCAATATTCATCGGATCCCAACAAACACAACATGAAGGATTACAAATAGATGATCTTGATCATGATAGGCAGCTCACAAGATCTAACATGATAGCACAATGGGGAGAAGACGACCATCTTGCTACTGCTATGGACCCATAGTCCAGGGGTGAACTACTCACACATCGATCCGGAGGCGATCATGGCGATGAAGAGACCTCGGGGAGATGATTCCCCTCTCCGGCAGGGTGCCGGAGGCGATCTCCTGAATCCCCCGAGATGGGATTGGCGGCGGCGGCGTCTCTGGAAGGTGTTCCGTATCGTGGCTCTCGGTACTGGGGGTTTCACGACGGAGGCTTTAAATAGGCGGAAGGGCAGGTCAAGAGGCGCCACGGGGGCCCCACACAACAGGGCCGCGCGGGCCCCTTGCTGGCCGCGCCGCCCTGTTGTGGCGGCGCCTCGTGGCCCCACTTCGTGACTCCTTCGGTCTTCCGGAAGCTTCGTGCAAAAATAGGACCCCGGGCGTTGATTTCGTCCAATTCCGAGAATATTTCCTTACTAGGATTTCCGAAACCAAAAACAGCAGTAAAACAAAGAATCGGCTCTTTGGCATCTCGTCAATAGGTTAGTGCCGTGAAAATGCGTAATAATGACATATAATGTGTATAAAACATGTGAGTATCATCATAAAAGTAGCATGGAACATAAGAAATTATAGATACGTTTGGGACGTATCAAGCATCCCCAAGCTTAGTTCCTACTCGCCCTCGAGTAGGTAAACAATAACAAAGATAATTTCTGAAGTGACATGCTATCATAATCTTGATCATACTATTGTAAAGCATATGAGATGAATGCAGCGATTCGAAGCAATGATGAAGATAATGAGTAAACTAATGAATCATATAACAAAAACTTTTCTTGAATAATACTTGCATAAGAGTTACTCATAAAGCAATAAATTCGAAGTAAAAGCATTGAAGCAACACAAAGAAAGATAAAGTTTCAGCGGTTGCTTTCAACTTCAACATGTATATCTCATGGATAATTGTCAACACAAAGCAATATAACAAGTGCAATAAGTAAACATGTAAGAATCAATGCACACGAGTTGATACAAGTGTTTGCTTCTAAGTTAGAAAGAATAGGCAAACCGACTCAACAATAAAGTAAAAGATAGGCCCTTCGCAGAGGGAAGCATTGATTACTATATTTGTGCTAGAGCTTTTCATTTTGAAAACAAGAAACAATTTTGTCAACGGTAGTAATAAAGCATATGAGTTATGTATAAGACATCTTATAAGTTGCAAGCCTCATGCATAGTATACTAATAGTGCTCGCACCTTGTCCTAATTAGCTTGGGTTAACACGGATTATCATTGCATAGCATATGTTTCAACCAAGTGTCACAAAGGGGTACCTCTATGCCGCCTGTACAAAGGTCTAAGGAGAAAGCTCGCATTGGACTTCTCGCTTTTGATTATTCTCAACTTAGACATCCATACTGGGACAACATAGTCAACAGATAATGGACTCCTCTTTAATGTATAAGCATTCAACAACAGTTATTATTCTCATAAGAGATTGAGGATTAGCTGTCCACACTGAAACTTCCACCATGAATCATGGCTTTAGTTAGCGGCCCAATGTTCTTTTCTAACAGTATGCATACTCAAACCATTTGATTGTGAGAACCGCCCTTACTTCGGACAAGACGAACATGCATAGCAACTCACATGATATTCAACAAAGGTAAAAGAGTTGATGGCGTCCCCAGAAAACATGGTTACCGCTCAACAAGCAACTTATTAAGAAATAAGACACATAAGTACATATTCTTCACCGCGATAGTTTTTAAGCTATTTTATCCCATGAGCTATATATTGAAAAGGTAAAGAATAGAAATTTTAAAGGTAGCACTCAAGTAATTTACTTTGGAATGGCGGAGAAATACCATGTAGTAGGTAGGTATGGTGGACACAAATGGCATGGTTATTGGCTCAAGGATTTGGATGCACGAGAAGAATTCCCTCTCAATACAAGGCTAGGCTAGCAAGGTTGTTTGAAGCAAACTCAAGTATAAAAGGTGCAGCAAAGCTCACATATGAACATATTGTAACTATTATAAGACTTTACATTGTCTCCTTGTTGTTCAAACACCTCAACCAGAAAATATCTAGACTCTAGAGATCAATCATGCAAACCAAATTTTAACAAGCTCTATATAGTTATTCACTAATGAGTACAAGGTACATGATGCAAGAGCTTAAACAAGATCTATATGAGCACAACAATTGCCAAGTATCACATTATTCAAGACATTAAACCATTTACCACATGCGGCATTTTCCATTTCCAACCATATAACAATGAATGAAGTAGTTCAAATTTCGCAATGAACATCAAAGATGAAGCTAAGAACACATGTGTTCATACGAAACAGCGGAGCGTGTCTCTCTCCCAAACAAAGAATGCTAGGATCCGAATTATTCAAACAAAAACAAAAATAAAAACAAACAGACGCTTCAAGTAAAGCACATAAGATGTGGCGGAATAAAAATATAGTTTCACTAGAGGAACCTGATAAGTTGTCGATGAAGAAGTGATGCCTTGGGCATCCCCAAGCTTAGACGCTTGAGTCTTCTTAAAATATGCAGGGATGAACCACGGGGGCATCCCCAAGCTTTCACTTTTCACTCTTCTTGATCATATTGTATCATCCTCCTCTCTTGACCCTTGAAAACTTCCTCCACACCAAACTCGAAACAAACTCATTAGAGGGTCAGTGCATAATTCATATATTCAGAGGTGACATAATCATTCTTAACACTTCTGGACATTGCACAAAGCTACTGAAAGTTAATGGAGCAAAGAAATCCATCTAACATAGCAAAACAGGCAATGCGAAATAAAAGGCAGAATCTGTCAAAACAGAACAGTTCGTAAAGACGAATTTTAAAGTGGCACCATACTTGCTCAGATGAAAATTCCTAAATTGAATGAAAGTTGCGTACATATCTGAGGATCACGCACGTAAATTGGCAGATTTTTTTGATTTTTCTACAGAGACTACTGCTCAAATTCGTGACAGCAAGAAATCTGTTCCTGCGCAGTAATCCAAATCTAGTATTGGCTTTACTATCAAAGACTTTACTTGGCACAACAATGCAATAAAATAAAGATAAGGAGAGGTTTCTACAGTAGTAAACAACTTCCAAGACTCAAATATAAAATAAAGTGCAGAAGTAAAATAATGGGTTGTCTCTCATAAGCGCTTTTTTTAACGCCTTTCGACTAGGCGCGTAAAGTGTGTATCAAGTATTATCAAGAGATGAAGCATTACCTCGGGCATTGCGCCCACCTTTCTTATTCTTTCTCTTACCCTTTGATTTAGGGAATACATGTCTACCTCCCGGTGTAGAGGTGAATTTTAGGGTGCCTTCTCCCACATCTATGACTGCTCCCAATAGTTTCAGCAGGGATCTTCCGAGTGTGATTTGTCCTGTTCCTACACATTCAATAACAAGATAATCAGTGGATATTGTTCTTCCAAGAATGGTTGTATGCACACCCTCGTCTATTCCCTTAGGAGTTATAACAGAGTTATCAATAAGAGTTATTCCTTCTCCCCCTTCAACGAGTCCCCAAAGTATCAAAGATTCATAAATACTCTTAGGCATAAGGCAAAATTCAGACATAATATCACAATTGGCATGAAAAGTTTCACCACCTATAACAATTTTAATAGTAGGGTCCCATATTGAAGGTTCAGATTTCACCAAAACTTGATCAAGACGGTTACGAACATAACTTTATTTTTTTTCCAAGCAAGATGCACTTGTCTCAAGAGTGTTTAATCTATTATAAATGCTAATAAGAGCTGAATCAAAGTTATTAGCTGAACTATGTGATGCAACAAATTTTTTTATGGCATTAAAAGCTTGATCACCGTCGCAATGAAGGAAATCTCCTCCCACTACAGCATCCAAGGCATATCTATAGCGAATCATAAGCCCAAAATAAGAGTTACTAAGGAGCAAACTTAGAGTCATTTGAGGTTCAGCTTTACGATAAGAATCAAAAATTCTGGACCAAGCATCTTTAAAACTCTCCTCATCCTCTTGTTTAAAAGTGAAGACTAATTCCTCAGGTGAATAAGTAACAGGTGCAGAGCTAGACATGATAACAGAAGTAAAAAATGCAAGTAACTAATTTTTTTGTGTTTTTAATATGGAAAACAAGACAGTAAATAAAGTAAAGCTAGCAAACTAATTTGTGTTTTGATATAATGCAGCAAACAAAGTAGTAAATAAAGTAAAGTAAAGCAAGACAAAAACAAAGTAAAGAGACTGGAAGTGGAAGACTCCCCTTGCAGCGTGTCTTGATATCCCCGGCAACGGCGCCAGAAATTTAGCTTGATGACGCGTAAAGCACACGCCCGTTGGGAACCCCAAGTGTTAGGTGTGATGCGTACAGCAGCAAGTTTCCCTCAGTAAGAAACCAAGGTTTATCGTACCAGTAGGAGTCAAGAAGCACGTTGAAGGTTGATGGCGGAGGAGTATAGTGCGGCGCAACACCAGGGATTCTGGCGCCAACGTGGAACCTGCACAACACAATCACAGAACTTTGCCCCAACGTAACAGCGAAGTTGTCAATCTCACCGGCTTGCTGTAAACAAAGGATTAGATGTATAGTGTGGATGATGATGGTTGTTTGCGAAGAATAGTAAAGAACAATTGCAGCAGTTTGTATTTCAGATGTAAAGAATAGGACCGGGGTCCACAGTTCACTAGCGGTGTCTCTCCCATAAGATAGCAGATGTTGGGTGAACAAATTAGAGTTGGGCAATTGACAAATAAAGAAGGCATAACAATGCACATACATATATCATGATGAGTACTATGAGATTTAATCGGGGCATTACGACAAAGTACATAGACCGCTATCCAAGCATGCATCTATGCCTAAAAAGTCCACCTTCGAGGTTATCATCCGAACCCCCTCCGGTATTAAGTTGTAAACAACGAGACAATTGCATTAAGTATGGTGCGTAATGTAATCAACACAAATATCCTTAGACAAAGTGTCGATGTTTTATCCCTAGTGGCAACAGCACATCCACAACCTTAGAACTTTCGTCACTGTCCCAGATTTAATGAAGGCATGAACCCACTATCGAGCATAAATACTCCCTCTTGGAGTCACAAGTATCAACTTGGCCAGAGCCTCTACTAGCAATGGAGAGCATGCAAGAACATAAATAACATATATGATAGATTGATAATCAACTTGACATAGTATTCAATATTCATCGGATCCCAACAAACACAACATGAAGGATTACAAATAGATGATCTTGATCATGATAGGCAGCTAACAAGATCTAACATGATAGCACAATGGGGAGAAGACGACCATCTAGCTACTGCTATGGACCCATAGTCCAGGGGTGAACTACTCACACATCGATCCGGAGGCGATCATGGCGATGAAGAGACCTCCGGGAGATGATTCCCCTCTCCGGCAGGATGCCGGAGGCGATCTCCTGAATCCCCCAAGATGGGATTGGCGGCGGCGGCGTCTCTGGAGGGTTTTCCGTATCGTGGCTCTCGGTACTGGGGGGTTTCGCGACGGAGGGTTTAAGTAGGCGGAAGGGCAGGTCAAGAGGCGCCACGGGGGCCCCACACAACAGGGCCGCGTGGGCCCCTAGCTGGCCGCGCCGCCCTGTTGTGGCGGCGCCTCGTGGCCCCACTTCGTGACTCCTTCGGTCTTCTGGAAGCTTCGTGCAAAAATAGGACCCTGGGCGTTGATTTCGTCCAATTCCGAGAATATTTCCTTACTAGGATTTCTGAAACCAAAAACAGCAGAAACAACGAATCGGCTCTTCGGCATCTCGTCAATAGGTTAGTGCCGGAAAATGCGTACTAATGACATATAATGTGTATAAAACATGTGAGTATCATCATAAAAGTAGCATGGAACATAAGAAATTATAGATACGTTTGGGACGTATCAGAGTACTTCATGACATTCCCCATCTTTTGTTGTTGATGTCTTTGGCAACCTTCCACTACTCTTCAAATAGTGGCGGGCCTTCAAACTCACTGTAGTCCTACGTTTGGCAACACTTGCCTACTATAAAGGTATAATATCTATTCACCCTATGGGTTAGGATTATCAGCGACATCTCTCTTTTATGTACGTCTCTCTAGATTTACCATTCCTCATAACAAGAGCGAACAATATGAGTAGTCGTCATGGGGGCCAATCCATGTCTCACCCAATCATTACCTTGTTTTCAGTTTGGTATATCTCGTATTCTAACTCTTGGTCAGCCTCACAAATTTGACAAAACTTCCATGGAATAATTGAATCAATATTTCAATCTCCATTATTGAACTATTTTGAAAACATTTCTATCGATCCTTAACTACGGTTTTGTGTATCTCACACTATATCCTTCTTCACCTTGATAGGAAACATCAGGGTTGGTTTCACTACTATTGTCTTCATGGAGAGTTGCCGAGAAAACACTCTTTGGGTTGGGTATAGATGAGAATAGATAGAAAGATTCTAAGAAAGGTCCCTGCCCAAACACAACAGATCAAGGCAATTTAGTAAACAACAATCATCTAACAAGCATCAAGCAACATGGTTCAAACACAAACAAACTAGTATGGTCATACCACAATTTGGTAAGATCAATACTTTGTTACGATATCGCCGGTTCAATAAAAGATAATTAATGGTGGTCTGGTCTATTTCTATTTTGGATGTTTCAAGTTTCTATTCTACTCCTTCGGTGTTTCTTCGTGTATTGTATAGTCTGCATCGAAGTATTCCTTCAAGTTCTTCGTTGGCCTTCCATGAAGTTGCATCATGCTGAGTCGAGTAATAACATATGAAGCATCGGTCTTCACACTTAAGGGACATGGTCATCATTAGTCCCTCCTTGATGGATTTCAAGAGTTAGGCCATCTAGGGTAAGAGGAAATACTTTTGAAGGTGAAATAGATGAGAATACAAGAAGTTCAAAATAGCACATCTTTTAGCAAAAAAAACTGGATTAGATATATTTCCATCCTATGGTCATCCTATTTCTAACCCAAACCTAGGGTCACGAACCTACGGTCAACACAATGCTCTGATACCATCTGTAGCGACCTCACCTTTTAAGGTGCCGATCTCTGTGCGTATCTGTGCTAGTCTCTGGATCAATTGCTAGCACACACAGTACAAGATGTAATACCAAGAAACAAAGGTCTTTTTACATCGTATGATCCAGAATTTACATAAAGGATTATAAATTTCATAGCATAGGGCTAGCATGTCATCAGAGTTCCACAACGATTAAACATAGACAACATGGAGTCCTTCGTCTTCATGTGCCACAGGCGAGCATGTTGAGGATAGACTCGTAACCCTAAACTTCGTAACTCACTCGTCTTTCAAAACATCTGCAACAGGTAAAGTTACAGCCAAAAACATTTGGTCATTACTTTGAATGTATTGGCAAGATGACACTATAGTGGACTCAAATGGCGACCTAACACTTAAGTGTACATTTGGCTGGTAGAGCTCAGGCATATTTGAACAAAGCCAGTTTTCTCCTATCATTTGACAAAACCTTTTCATTCATACTAATTAAGCGGTACCATTGGTAGAAAACAATGAACCTGGAATACCACTGATGGAAACCGGTGAATTCCTACCCTTGTTCACCCATCAAATTTTAATTTAAGAAATTAGGATGAGGAGACTTTCGAACAGGATCCTTGTCAGTTCGCTCAAATTGTCCATAACCGGGGACACGGCTAAGTACTTAGATTTAACACTCTGCAGAGATTGTACAAATTTACCCACATGACCTAGTATGTTCTTCTTCCATGATGCACATTTTGCTCAAATGGACAGATGTCGACTAGGACGAGACTTTTCCGAAGTGATCACCCAGACCATCCTCTACGGACCCGCTCCAACCTACATTCCCCTACATCATCATGTCGCGTAGGGCCTAGGTTCACACAATATAGTCCTTCAAGCCAGAGCCCATATAGCCTGTGGTTGTACGGTAAGCTAATGAGCAATGTTGTCTATTATCTCTTTGTTCCTGGGTTGCCGTCCACCAGTGAGATACACCTGGCGGTTCAGAGGTTCGACGACATGACCCCAGGGAACCACTCAACATAACCCGAGCAATACCAATTCCACCTAGGTAGTTCATTAAACTTAGTTGTTTTCCATAACTCACTAACACAATCATTTCATAGCATAGCTGAGCAACAACTAAATTTAGTGACGACAAAATATGGTCAGGTGGAAGTAGCTATCTACTGGGATTACAAAAGCAAAGCATATCCCTAGACTTACTACAAAAATCACTACGGTGCATGAATAAAATCTAGGACTTTTATGAGGGTGTGTCACTTGCCTTTTTGGTAGTCGAAGATCGTTCCCCTTTCTCTCAATCAAAACATGTGGCTCTCCTCACAAACTATAAGAAAAAAATAGCACAACATAAACACACCATTCATAGCAACATAATCAAACAAGACAACAATCAGATATCAATCTATGGTACTAAGGTGTGGCATGAGGTTTGGCTTGCAAGATATGGTTTGATAGATTGGAAAGGTCATGTACTTTGAAAGAAAAAGATTATGCAAGTCAAGTTCTTAGGAGAAAAAGATTGACAAGAGCATATGGTCAAGCGTTGTTTGCTACATCGAAATAAATAATTGGAATGATCCATGTGATAGAATCACATGAGTCTCACATGGCGTAAAGCAACAACACCCACCAATGGCACAAGGAAAAAGATTAGTTAGGAACTAGTGATATGAAAATTTACTCAAATAACTTAATTGTTATTCGAATAATATGGACTAAGATAATATGATGTGGAGAGATGTGATCATGTAATATGATGAATGTGTCTAAATGATTTTCATAGTCGAAGAACGATATTGCGGACCATAGAAATACCGCGAAAATAAAGCGTGCGAATCCGACATGCAAAATGTCCAGAATGATCTAGACATTTTACTGATTCCAACGGTATAAAATTTATCGAAAACCAACATGTAAACTCAAGATATGGATTTTACGATACGCGGTTAAATTTTAGTGGTGTCTGAAAAGTCGTGCGAGAAAGTTTCTCGGATCGAAAAACTTTCTACATGAAAATTGTAGAGAATTTAATTACGAACTGAACGCAAAAGAAATCATCTGAAATGGAGCTATAGATCTAAAGATAGGAATTTCTAAAAATGTTTCTTTTTGTGAGCTAGTATAACCTGTATATGGATCGATTCGGCTGGTCACATGTAGTAACGAATAAACCAACAATGCTACACGTACGGACTAAACAGCCTACGGACTCCTTACGCGCTGACGTGCGACGGACGTGGAGCCCGCGTGGATTACTTGATCAGAACCATGAAAGGGAAATAGAAAAAGGAAAATTAATCTCTCCCACCGGGGCACGAGATAGAACCATCTGTACAACCGCACTGCTCCTCGATCCCCATCTCCAACTCGCCGGTGGCTGCGCCGCGACGCTGGCGACGGAAGCTGCACGACCTCTTCGGAAGGAGAGCGGCGAGCTGCCCCTCTTATGAAGTGCCCCGGTGACCTCCCCTTCATCTGACGGCGGCGCATCGACCTCCAACTCATCGGAAGCGAATCGGCGAACTCTGGGTCGTCATTGGCGGCGTGGCGAGCTCGCCTCTACACAAGCAGCGCGGCGACGACCTCCTCCGCATTCGGAAGCGGCGCGGCGAGCTCGCCCTCTTCTGCAGCTGGGGGGCGACCTCCTCGTCCTCGGCGGCTTAGCGCTATTCATCATCAGTGGCGAACAGCTGAGCTCGCTATCTTCAGAAGCAGCAGTGTGACCTCCTCCTCTCCGGCTATGGTGGTCTCGCTGTGTAGATTACAAGAAGCAGCATCTCGTCAGATCACTTGTCAGAAGCATAAGCTTTTGGTCTCATTTGTGTGAATTTGAACTATCAAATGTATGAGAAATTGCAAATGCTGCAGCTGGTAGCTTTGTTCTGCTAAAATAAAGTGACATGATGTATGATGTGATCATGAATAAGAAACATGTTTGATTGGCAAATTTGTATTCTGTTATCTTGATTGGCAAATGTGATACATTGTAGATATGTTGGAGTTTGAATACTTGTCTAATTCTTCTCACTATTACCGATGGCTGAAAAGGCTTTGTTTTATCTCTTCTATTCTGAAGTACATTTTTCTCAGGGTATTCTTAGTGATAGTTGAGAAATCAGAAACTAGAAACTATAACTGTGTACTTCTTGTGTTTCGTTGGTGGATGGAAGTTATCAAAGCAGATAGAATACAAGGGAATTATACGATTGGAGAAAATGATCAACCAAGTTAAGAAGATTATAACTGGAGAAATTAAAATTAAGATGTTAAGGCCAGTACACCTATTCTGAAGTAGCATTCGCTTCTCACACGTGATTCCAAAAGCATAGTACAATAGGAGACTGGAACATGCAAGCTAAGATTGCTGAAAGCTGAATTCCACACTATAAAATTAAATCAAACCATATTACATTTCTGAGGAACAAGAACCAGTAGAATAGGAGACTGGGCAGTATTGCCGATGAACTCTACTGGGCTGAACACTGATAGCAGCATTAAGTTGTCAAGTGCATAAAAAAGGGACTACGCCCAACATCTTTTTTATTACAAAAATCGTTCTAACTATGATCCATCGTATCGCTGGGCCCTCCAGTTCCATCAAAATGTAAGCGTGGAGATGTGGACAGAGCAGTGGAGCATTGCTGAACTTGAAACAACATGCTCGTATATTTTCCGAGAATAGGAGGAGTAGCAAGAGTCGATGAACCTCCGAATGGTAATGTAGCTGTCATGATTGGATTTATGTTGTTGACGCCAAATTCAAACGATTCCTGCACGAAGCAAATTCATATGGTGAATTGGATGTAGAAGTACTTATTAGAAATAAAGAAATGGAAATAAAGATACCTGAGTTGCTCCAGATGGGATAGTAGTTGTCATGGTTGGATTTATGTGGTCACTACTAGTGCCATATGGTACTAGAGTTGTGATGCACGGATTTATGTTGCCAGAACTAATGCCAAATTGAAAAGATTCCTGCTCCAAATAAAGCCATAAAATGACATGGATGCTCAAGTATGTACTGAAAATAAAGAAATGCATACTTGAATAGCAATGAAACTAAATTATGTACCTCATGTTCCATATTTTGTTGTTGTAGAATGTCATTCTCGAAGATTTTCTTTTTGCGTTGGATCTTTTATTTTTCAATTTCGTGGAGCGGGCCTGAAATAAGTACCAAATTAGTAAACTTAAAATATGTAGAGCTTTTCAATGAAACAAGATATTGGCATAAATACTTCTTTTTCAGCTTTCTTCTTCTCCCTTTGTGCATCTTTCTTTTTCTCCCTTTGTTAGGCCTTTTTCTTCTTTTCTCTTGCTTCACGAATAAGCTTATCAACCTTAGATTATTTTCTCAATGAAGGAGGACGTCCAGCACATCTAACAGCTATTGGACTCAGTATAGTTTTACTTGTTTCCCCAATAGATGGTGCACCACCTTCCTCTGTACCAAGATGTTCGTTGCTATTTTCAGAACTTGAGTTACCAGATGGTTTTATTTTCAGATTGCGAAGTTGTTCAATCAAATCATTGCATGACTCCTCTGACATGGAGCCTGTCTCTGCAAGTGGGAAGAAAAAATTGCACAACTTATCAAAACGTTTTGCAACAGGAGTGTCTTCCATGCCTCCATATGTGCACCGGATAAAATTGTGCTTTCTTTTTACATTTTTTCTCCACCGATCAAGGATGTACTGTGAAGGAACCTGCTTGATTTTCTTGTGAGTCAGCACACATAACACATGCGTACAAATAATACCTCTGAACTCAAAATGGCGGCATGAACACTTAACTTCAAACTCTTCCACATTGAAATATACATGGTACACATAATCTTTTCTCCATCCTTCTTCTTTGTCAATAAGCACATCCTCGACTATTTTGTACGTTTCTACTGCCCCTTCTTTTTGTATGAAATTACGGTCACAATACATAATGTTTGTTAGCTCCTCTTGAAACTCTTTGAACTTTGAATTTGTATAGACCGATTGAAACTGCTTCTCGATGTCAAAGTGTGTGATTCTTGGTATGGTTGAATTGAAAGAATTAAAATCAGCAAGTATCTCTTTCTCAACTTTATCACGAAGAGCATTCTCATATTGGATGGTAAAATGCTTCAATGTTGTCTTGGCATTAACATAACCATCAAAGAATGCATGCATACTCTCACTACGTTGTGTAGTGGACATACCCGCCCAAAAGGCATCTTTCACAAATGCTGGAACCCAACGGTGCCGATTTTCATAGAGCCCTTTAAGCCATTCATTATCAGCAATATTATACCTCTCAAGCATACCCATCCAAGAATCTTCAAAATCTTTAATTGTTAACGAATCATAAACTGCTTTGCCAATTGCAGTCTTGATATACTCATATTCATCATATCCGCCTAACTTCTCAGGTAGCTTCTTCATTATATGCCACAAGCACCACCTGTATCGGGCATCTGGAAAAACTTTTTCTACGGCATTCTGGATAGCTTTTGCTTGATCGGTCACAATAGCTTTTGGTTGACGATTTGACATACATGCCAGCCATGCTTCAAATAACCAAACAAATGTTGGAGTATCTTCATTTGATAATAAAGCACATCCTAGCAACACAGATTGTCCATGATGATTCACTCCAACAAAACAAGCAAATGGCATATCATATTTGTTGACCAAGTATGTGGTGTCGAAAGTTATGACATCATCAAAGGAATCATATACTGCTCTACTTCTTGCATCAGCCCAAAAGACATTCCTAAGTCGGGATTCATCATCAAGATCCATGACACTAAAAAAGTTTGGATTGTCTGATTGCATTTTCATAAAATAGTTACGAACGGCCTCGGCATCACCACTTCCAAGTTTCAATCTTCTAGTTTTCTCTAGATAATTGCGACATTCTTTCTCACCAAAGGTCAAATTCTCATGACCATCCGCTGCCACAACAAGAGAATTGAAATTCTTGTTTACTCGTATTCCAGCCCGGTCATTCAACTCAAGCCTCCGTTTAACACTGTAGTCCAACCTTTTGTTGCATCTGAATAACCGAGATTTATGCGGACTTAGTGTATGATTATGATCCAAAATGACCGTCGAAATATGGAACTTTCCTTCCGGACCACGAACAATATTAACTTTAGCTTTACATCCTAACCCAGCTGTTGGCTTTGGCTTCAATATATTTCTTGAGTTGGACTCAGTCTTACCATGACGAGAGCAACAAATTGTGAGGTACCTCAGCTCTCCATTTTCGTCTCTGTTTGAGCTTCTTCTCGTCACACCGAACCCTTTTGCTTTGGCATAATTTTTGTAGTACTCTCGCACATCATTCTCAGTGTCAAATGTCATCCCCAATTCTGGATCTTCAAGTAACACATCTGCTTGAGTTGCACTCTGGTCCTCTTCAAGTTCCAAGCTGCTTTTCTTCTGATGCTCAATGCCATCATCATCACTTGAAATAGACATGTCACTTGAATCTTGAACACTACAAGTTTGATCATCCATTCCTACAAATCATAAAGTAAATTTCAGCTCATGAAGGATATTACATGACACACTTTAAGCTATTTATATGGACATCAAACCTGCAGATTTTCAGTTTGGGTTGATCTGGATGATGGCAAACCTTCTTGATCAACTCGAGCAGCTTGGCCGTCTATGAGTCCGGGTACTTGGATGGGCGTCCGTCAACAACGAGCAGCTCGGCCGGCGGCACGACACGGCGAGGTCTACCTGCATGCGGTTTAAAGAAAACAGTGAGCTACCGATATGTGGCCTTGCATTGACGACAGCATGGAGGCGGGCAGCTCTGTCTTCCCCGATCTGAATCAGGTGCCAAACTTACGTTGCAGTTTCTCTTTCTCACATAATTAGTGGCAAGTCCGGTGTTCGGGGAGCAGCTCGGCCGGCGGCACGACGGCGAGATCTACCTGCAGGTTGAGGTTGAGGAAGACGGTGCTCTCCGTATGCGCGTTCGGCCGATCACGACGAAGGTGCAGTTTCCGATCTCAAAGAAGGGCAAAACATACGGAGCAGTTTGAGCTTTTCGTTGCAAAATTAGCGGCAGCTCCTTCCTTTTTTCCGCGGTTGTTTTTTCCGTTCAGCCTCCACGTAGGATCCAGGCCTCGTCAGCCCGGAAGTCGTCCGTAAACATCCGTAGGTTTAGGGGACACAGAACATAGGGCGTTGGTACAACATTTATCTAATGACGGTCATATGCTACACATCCAACGACATTGGGAAGGTGGCGTCGTACCAGTTGCAACAGCACGATGATGGCGGCCGTTTCGGAGGTGGTCGATGACGGCACTCCGGCGATTCTTCGAGGCGTGCACGGCGTTCCGCTTGCCCTCTCGCCGGCATTGAGAACAAAAGACGCGGTGGCAGCGGTGAACTCCAGAGAGCTCTAATCCAAGCATCCTTGGAACTCTGGTTTAGGAAACGAAGTAGGGAAAAAAACAGCATCAGCTCACCAACGAGAGTAGTTGTGTTTGCCGGAGAACTCGGCGTGACAGCGGCCACCATGTGAAGTGGTTCTGGCCGTCGTTGTACTGACCTCCGGTGACTAGGGGTAGGAAACGATGTAGAGGACATCGAGGTAAAGATAGTGGTGTCCTTGGCAAAGCTCCTAGCGGTGGTGGCATGCCGATGGAGCGACGGCGACGCGGTCAACTTCACAAGAATGATGTAGAACCATGTCCTGGAGGTTGGCGACGATTAGGACATCAGACTGGTAAAAGGGAGGGAAGAAAGGATCAACACACGCGACGTGCCGATCCGATGAACTTCGATGATATCGTGGCCAAAAGCGATAACATGATGCAGTCGACTGGTAAAAGGAATCGACCAAAAGATTACCGTACGCGACATACTTATCCGATGAACTCACCAAAAGGTTGAACTAAGACGTCGCTGGTTTGGGAAATAGAGAGATCCTCTGGACAAACTTTGTGAAGAAAAGTGGAGTAGAAGAACAAGGGTTTCCGCACGGTGCTCCTCTCGGTTTGCATCGATATGGACTGAGATGGGAGATCGGGAGGGCTATGCCGACCGGCGGCATTTGATGCACCTAGACGGTTTGGAAGATTAAGGCAATAAAATGGAGAGATAATTCTCTGAACGGATTCCCCATTTGATTTCCAATAACTTTCGTATTAAACGCGACAAGAAACTGTTGATAGAATTAACGGGGAAAGGAAGAGAAAGTAACAGCCATGGCTGTTACAGCTTCTGCTCTGCGTGCTCGTATACGTGAGGAAGGAGATGACATGTTGGCTGGGTCGATCCGTCTAGATGGGCCATGGGCAGGTGCGGCCCAAATAGAGAAAGGAGTGAAAATTATATAGAAAGAATGGAGATTGGGTGGGCTGGCCGGCTCACTTTTTTATTATCTGATTTATTTTTCAACTTTTGATTTAGGGCTCGAAATGAAGTAAAACGAAATTATAAAAAAATTTAAAAAAAATAATGTTTTGGGACATTAGGAACCTATTTATTGTCCATATTGAAAATACAAAAATAATTTTATGCACTTTAGCCTATATGGCTACATGGGCATCGATATCCAACGTTCATAAGGTTTGCGGCTTTTCTCTTAAAAATAAAATAAAAATATATATGATTGCAAAACCTTAAAATAGAAATAGGTTTGGTTTGGAATATTTTTAAATTAAAAGGTTGTGAAAACTATATTTTGGAAAATACTTAAAAAAATTTATTTCCTTGTGAAAATTCAACAAAATAAATAAATCAAGCAAACTAATTTTTTTTAACATTCCAAAATTTGGATAATTTTGGGATGTTACATTCTTCCTTTCGCTCCACCACAATGACGAGGCTGATGTCTTTGTTGGAAGCCGCCAGGTAAAGGAGCATAGGCTCTGACTCTTCTGGAGCTGCTAGAATAGGTGGGAGGTGAGTATTTCCTTCAAACCCTGGAGTGCTGCATCTGCTGCGTCGTCCCAGACAAATTTGTCTGTTTTCTTTAGCAGTTTGTATAAAGGTAGTGCCTTCTCGCCAAGACGGCTAACAAACCTACTGATTGCTGCAACACAGCCAGTTAGTCGTTGCACATCTTTGAGACAAGTTGGTCTTTTGATGCACATAATTGCCCTGATTTTTTCCGGGTTAACTTCAATACCTCTGTGAGAGACAACGAAGCCAAGGAGTTTTCCGGCTGGCACGCCAAAGACGCACTTCAGCGGATTTAACATCATCTTGTACCGTCAGAGGTTCTCAAAGGTTTCTGTGAGGTCGCTGATCAAGTCGGATCCTTTCCGGGTCATGACCGCGATATCGTCGACGTAAGCGTGTACGTTCCGGTCAATTTGGAACTTCAAGCACTGCTGCATCGTACGCTGGTAGGTGGCACCTGCATTTTTCAAACCAAAAGGCATTGTGACATAGCAGTAAGTGCCGAACGGAGTGATGAACGAGGTTGCCTTTTGGTCGGACTTCTTCATCCGGATCTGGTGATACCCGGAATATGCGTCAAGAAAACACAGAAGTTCCGCCCCTACCGTCGAATTAATGACTTGGTCAATGCGCGGCAAGGGGAATGGATCCTTCGGACAATGCTTATTCAAGCCGGAGTAATCGATGCACATTCTTAGTATTTCGGAATTCTTTTTGGGTACAAGGACGGGGTTTGCGACCCAATCAGTATGGATAACTTCTACTACAAAACCTGCCTCTAGTAACTTTGCTAGTTCCATTCCTATGGCACAGCGCTTCTTATCTCCAAAGCGTCGCATAGCTTGCTTCACCGGTTTAGCCCCCGGGTTTATGTTGAGGTAGTGCTTGACGAGTTCCCTTTACTCCAGACATGTCAGAAGGTTGCCATGCGAAGATGTCCATGTTAGCGCGGAGGAACTCGACGAGCATCTTCCTATTTGGGGTCCATGCTGGCTCCGACCGACACCTGCTTAGAGCTATCTCCTTCCTTGAAGTCGATTTTCTTGATGTCTATCGCGGCCTTGAACGAAGTTTTCTGTTCGGAGATCTGCTTCTTGGTGGTATGCATCTCTTTTGGATCCACCGCGGCTCTGTAGCCTTGCAGCTCCTCTCCAGATATCACGGACTCTGCGAAGGCGGCTTCGCCTAACTCGCACTCGTGAGCTTTCTTGTAGTCTCCGGATATGGTGATCATACCATTGGGACCTGGAATCTTGAGCTTGTTGTAGATGTAGCACGCTCTTGCGTGAAACTTGTGGTAGGTGGGTCTGCCGAAGATGACGTGATAGGAGCTCTTGAAGGGCATGACCTCAAACATGATCATTGATGTCTACGCACGCTTCTATTCCTGTAGACAGTGTTGGGCCTCCAAGAGCAGAGGTTTGTAGAACAGCAGCAAGTTTCCCTTAAGTGAATCACCCAAGGTTTATCGAACTCAGGGAGGTAGAGGTCAAAGATATCCCTCTCAAGCAACCCTGCAATTACGATACAAGAAGTCTCTTGTGTCCTGATAACGCGTGAAGCACACGTCCGTTGGGAACCCCAAGAGGAAGGTGTGATGCGTACAGCAACAAGTTTTCCCTCAGTAAGAAACCAAGGTTATCGAACCAGTAGGAGTCAAGGGCCACGTGAAGTTTGTTGGTGACGGAGTGTAGTGCGGCGCAACACCAGGGATTCCGGCGCCAACGTGGAACCTGCACAACACAATCAAAATACTTTGCCCCAACTTAACAGTGAGGTTGTCAATCTCACCGGCTTGCTGTAAACAAAGGATTAAACGTATGGTGTGGAAAATGATGTTTGCTTGTGAAGAACAACAGAGAACAGCGTTTGCAGTAGATTGTATTTCAGATGTAAAAGAATGGACCGGGGTCCACAGTTCACTAGTGGTGTCTCTCCGATAATAAATAGCATGTTGGGTGAACAAATTAAAGTTGGGCAATTGACAAATAGAGAGGGCATAACAATGCACATACATATCATGATGACTACTATGAGATTTAATCAGGGCATTACGACAAAGTACATAGACCGCTATCCAGCATGCATCTATGCCTAAAAAGTCCATCTTCGGCAAACAACAGACAATTGCATTAATTATGGTGCGTAATGTAATCAACACAAATATCATTAGACAAAGCATTGATGTTTTATCCCTAGTGGCAACAGAACATCCACAACCTTAGAACTTTCTGTCACTGTCCCAGATTCAATGGAGGCATGAACCCACTATCGAGCATAAATACTCCCTCTTGGAGTCACAAGTATCAACTTGGCCAGAGCCTCTACTAGCAACAGAGAGCATGCAAGAACATAAACAACACATATATGATAGATTGATAATCAACTTGACATAGTATTCCATATTCAGCGGATCCCAACAAATACAACATGTAGCATTACAAATAGATGATCTTGATCATGATAGGCAGCTCACAAGATCTAACATTAGCACCATGAGGAGAAGACAACCATCTAGCTACTGCTATGGACCCATAGTCCAAGGATGAACTACTCACACATCAGTCTGGAGGCGATCATGGTGATGAAGAGTCCTCCGGGAGATGATTCCCCTCTCCGGCGAGGTGCGGGAGGCGATCTCCTGAATCCCCCGAGATGGGATTGGCGGCGGCGGCATCTCTGGAACTTTTTCCGTATCGTGGCTCTCGGTAATAGGGTTTTCGCGACGGACAGTTTAAGTAGGCGGAAGGGCAGAGTCGGAGGAGGCACGAGGGGCCCACACCACAGGGCGGCGCAGGCCCCTCCTTGGCCACGCCGCCTTGTGGTCTGGCCACCTCGTGGCCCCACTTCGTATGCTCTTCGGTCTTCTGGAAGCTCCGTGGAAAAATAAGACCCTGGGCGTTGATTTCGTCCAATTCCGAGAATATTTCCTTTGTAGGATTTACGAAACCAAAAACAGCAGAAAACAGAGACCGACGCTTCGGCATCTTGTCAATAGGTTAGTGCCGGAAAATGCATATAAATGATGTAAAGTGTGTATAAAACATGTGAGTATTGTCATGAAAGTAGCATGGAACATAAGAAATCATGGATACGTTTGAGACGTATCAAGCATCCCCAAGCTTAGTTCCTACTCGCCCTCGAGTAGGTAAACGATAACAAGGATAATTTACGAAGTGACATGCTATCATAATCTTGATCAATACTATTGTAAAGCATATGAGATGAATGAAGTGATTCGAAGCAATGGTAAAGACAATGACTAAACAAGCTGAATCATATAGCAAAGACTTTTCATGAATAGTACTTTCAAGACAAGCATCCATAAGACTTGCATAGGAGTTAACTCATAAAGCAATAAATTCTTAGTAGAAAGTTTTGAAGCAACACAAAGGAAGATATAAGTTTCAGCAGTTGCTTTCAACTTCAAAATGTTTATCTCATGGATATATCTCATGGATAATTGTCAACACAAAGTAATATGATGAATGCAAATAAGCAAGTATGTAGGAACCAATGCACACAGTTGACACAAGTGTTTGCTTATAAGATAGAAAGAAGTAGGTAAACTGACTCAACATAAAGTAAAAGAATGGCCCTTCGCAGAGGGAAGCATGGATTACTATTTTTGTGCTAGAGCTTTTCATTTTGAAAACATAGAAACAATTTTGTCAACGGTAGTAATAATTCATATGTGTTATGCATAAGACATCCTATAAGTTGCAAGCCTCATGCATAGAATACCAATAGTGCTCGCACCTTGTCCTAATTAGCTTGGATTTACATGGATTATCATTGCATAACATATGTTTCAACCAAGTGTCACAAAGGGGTACCTCTATGCCGCATGTACAAAGGTCCAAGGAGATAGATCGCATTTGATTTCTCGTTTTTGATAGATCTCAACTTAGGACATCCATACCGGGACAACATAGACAACACATAATGGACTCCTCTTTAATGCATAAGCATTCAACAACAGATAATATTCTCATAAGAGATTTGAGGATTAAAGTCCAAACTGAAACTTCCACCATGATTCATGGCTTTAGTTAGCGGCCCAATGTTCTTCTCTAACAATATGCATACTCAAACCATTTGATCATGATAAATCACCCTTACTTCAGACAAGACGAACATGCATAGCAACTCACATGATATTCAACAAAGGTGAAATAGTTGATGGCGTCCCCAGAAACATGGTTATCGCAACTTATAAGAAATAAGACACATAAGTAACATATTCAATACTACAATAGTTTTTAAGGCTATTTTCCCATGAGCTATATATTGGAAAGACAAAGAATGGAATTTTAAAGGTAGCACTCAAGTAATTTACTTTGGAATGGCAGAGAAATACCATGTAGTAGGTAGGTATGGTGGACACAAATGGCATAGTTTTTGGCTCAAGGATTTGGATGCACGAGAAGTATTCCCTCTCAATACAAGGCTTTGGCTAGCAAGGTTGTTTGAAGCAAACTCAAGTATGAACCGGTACAGCAAAACTTACATAAGAACATATTGCAAGCATTATAATACTCTACATTGTCTCCTTGTTGTTCAAACACCTCACCAGAAAATATCTAGACTTTAGAGAGACCAATCATGCAAACCAAATTTCAACAAGCTCTATGGTAGTTCTTCATTAATGGGTGCAAAGTACATGATGCAAGAGCTTAAACATGATCTATTTGAGCACAACAATTGCCAAGTATCAAATTATTCAAGACATTATACCAATTACCACATGAAACATTTTCTGTTTCCATATATATAACAATGAACGAAGCAGTTTCAACCTTCGCCATGAACATTAAAAGTAAAGCTAAGAACACTAGTGTTCATATGAACAAGCGGAGCATGTATCTCTCCCAAAGGATCCGATTTTATTCAAATAAAAACAAAAATAAAAACATACAGACGCTCCAAGTAAAGCACATAAGATGTGACGGAATAAAAATATAGTTTCACTAGAGGTGACTGATGCGTGTAGTTGACACGACCGTTGAGAACCCCAAGAGGAAGGTGTGATGCGCACAGCAGCAAGTTTTCCCTCAGAAAGAAACCAAGGTTTATCGAACCAGGAGGAGCCAAGAAGCACGTTGAAGGTTGATGGCGGCGGAGTGTAGTGCGGCGCAACACCAGGGATTCCGGCGCCAACGTGGAACCTGCACAACACAATCACAGAACTTTGCCCCAACGTAACAGCGAGGTTGTCAATCTCACCGGCATGTTGTAAACAAAGGATTAGATGTATAGTGTGGATGATGATGGTTGTTTGCGAAGAACAGTAAAGAACAATTGCAGCAGTTTGTATTTCAGATGTAAAGAATAGGACCGGGGTCCACAGATCACTAGTGGTGTCTCTCCCATAAGATAGCCGATGTTGAGTGAACAAATTACAGTTGGGCAATTGACAAATAAAGAAGGCATAACAATGCACATACATATATCATGATGAGTACTATGAGATTTAATCAGGGCATTACGACAAAGTACATAGACCGCTATCCAACATGCATCTATGCCTAAAAAGTCCACCTTCGAGTTATCATCCGAACCCCTCCAAGTATTAAGTTGTAAACAACGAGACAATTGCATTAAGTATGGTGCGTAATGTAATCAACACAAATATCCTTAGACAAAGCATCGATGTTTTATCCCTAGTGGCAACAGCACATCCACAACCTTAGAACTTTCACGTCACTCGTCCTAGATTTAATGGAGGCATGAACCCACTATCGAGCATAAATACTCCCTCTTGGAGTCACAAGTATCAACTTGGCCGAGCCTCTACTAGCAACGGAGAGCATGCAAGAACATAAATAACATATATGATAGATTGATAATCAACTTGACATAGTATTCAATATTCATCGGATCCCAACAAACACAACATGAAGGATTACAAATAGATGATCTTGATCATGATAGGCAGCTCACAAGATCTAACATGATAGCACAATGAGGAGAAGACGACCATCTAGCTACTGCTATGGACCCATAGTCCAGGGGTGAACTACTCACACATCGATCCGGAGGCGATCATGGCGATGAAGAGACCTCCGGGAGATGATTCCCCTCTCCTCAGTGCGAGGCGATCTGATCCCGGATTGGCGGCGGCGGCGTCTCTGGAAGGTTTTCCGTATCGTGGCTCTCGGTACTGGGGGTTTCACGACGGAGGCTTTAAGTAGGCGGAAGGGCAGGTCAAGAGGCCTGACAGGGGGGCCACACACTAGGGTGGCGCGGGACCCCCTTGGCCGCGCCGCCTTATTGTGTCGGCGCCCCGTGGCCCCACTTCGTGACTCCTTCGGTCTTCTGGAAGCTTCGTGCAAAAATAGGACCCTGGGCGTTGATTTCGTCCAATTCCGAGAATATTTCCTTACTAGGATTTCTGAAACCAAAAACAGCAGAAAACAACAACTGGCTCTTCGGCATCTCGTCAATAGGTTAGTGCCGGAAAATGCATAATAATGACATATAATGTGTATAAAACATGTGAGTATCATCATAAAAGTAGCATGGAACATAAGAAATTATAGATACGTTTGGGACGTATCAAGCATCCCCAAGCTTAGTTCCTACTCGCCCTCGAGTAGGTAAACGATAACAAAGATAATTTCTGAAGTGACATGCTATCATAATCTTGATCATACTATTGTAAGCATGAATGCAGCGATTCGAAGCAATGATGAAGATAATGAGTAAACAAATGAATCATGTAGCAAAGACTTTTCATGAATAATACTTTCAAGACAAGCATCAATAAAACTTGCATAAGAGTTACTCATAAAGCAATAAATTCAAAGTAAAGACATTGAAGCAACACAAAGGAAGATTAAGTTTCAGCGGTTGCTTTCAACTTCAACATATATATCTCATGGATAATTGTCAACACAAAGTAATATAACAAGTGCAATAAGTAAACATGTAAGAATCAATGCACACAAGTTGATACAAGTGTTTGCTTCTAAGATAGAAAAAATAGGCAAACTGACTCAACAATAAAGTAAAAGATAGGCCCTTCGCAGAGGAAGCATTGATTACTATATTTGTGCTAGAGCTTTTCATTTTGAAAACAAGAAACAATTTTGTCAACGGTAGTAATAAAGCATATGAGTTATGTATAAGACATCTTATAAGTTGCAAGTCTCATGCATAGTATACTAATAGTGCTCGCACCTTGTCCTAATTAGCTTGGATTAACACTGATTATCATTGCATAGCATATGTTTCAACCAAGTGTCACAAAGGGGTACCTCTATGCCGCATGTACAAAGGTCTAAGGAGAAAGCTCGCATTGGACTTCTCGCTTTTGATTATTCTCAACTTAGACATCCATACCGGGACAACATAGACAATGGATAATGGACTCCTCTTTAATGCATAAGCATTCAACAACAGATTAATATTCTCATAAGAGATTGAGGATTAGTTGTCCACACCGAAACTTCCACCATGAATCATGGCTTTAGTTAGCGGCCCAATGTTCTTCTCTAACAGTATGCATACTCAAACCATTTGATTGTGAGAACCGCCCTTACTTCAGACAAGACGAACATGCATAGCAAATCACATGATATTCAACAAAGGTAAAAGAGTTGATGGCGTCCCCAGAAAACATGGTTACCGCTCAACAAGCAACTTATTAAGAAATAAGACATATAAGTACATATTCTTCACCACGATAGTTTTTAAGCTATTTTATCCCATGAGCTATATATTGCAAAGGTAAAGAATAGAAATTTTAAAGGAAGCACTCAAGTAATTTACTTTGGAATGGCGGATAAATACCATGTAGTAGGTAGGTATGGTGGACACAAATGGCATGGTTATTGGCTCAAGAATTTGGATGCACGAGAAGAATTCCCTCTCAATACAAGGCTACGCTAGCAAGGTTGTTTGAAGCAAACTAAAGTATAAAAGGTGCAGCAAAGCTCACATATTAACATATTGTAACTATTATAAGACTTCACATTGTCTCCTTGTTGTTCAAACACCTTAACCAGAAAATATCTAGACTCTAGAGATCAATCATGCAAACCAAATTTTAACAAGCTCCATGTAGTTATTCATTAATAGGTACAAGGTACATGATGCAAGAGCTTAAACAAGATCTATATGAGCACAACAATTGCCAAGTATCACATTATTCAAGACATTAAACCATTTACCACATGCGGCATTTTCCGTTTCCAACCATATAACAATGAATGAAATAGTCCAACTTTCGCAATGAACATTAAAGATAAAGCTAACAACACATGTGTTCATACGAAACAGCGGAGCGTGTCTCTCTCCCAAACAAAGAATGCTAGGATCCGATTTATTCAAACAAAAACAAAAATAAAAACAAACAGACGCTCCAAGTAAAGCACATAAGATGTGACGGAACAAAAATATAGTTTCACTAGAGGAACCTGATAAGTTGTCGATGAAGAAGGGATGCCTTGGGCATCCCCAAGCTTAGACGCTTGAGTCTTCTTAAAATATGCAGGGATGAACCACTTGGGCATCCTCAAGCTTTGACTTTTCAATATTCTTGATCATATTGTATCATCCCCCTCTCTTGACCCTTGAAAACTTCCTACACACCAAACTCGAAACAAACTCATTAGAGGGTCAGTGCATAATTCATATATTCAGAGGTGACATAATCATTCTTAACACTTCTGGACATTGCACAAAGCTACTGAAAGTTAATGGAACAAAAAAATCCATCTAACATAGCAAAACAGGTAATGCGAAATAAAAGGCAGAATTTGTCAAAACAGAACAGTTCGTAAAGATGAATTTTAAAGTGGCACCAGACTTGCTCAGATGAAAATTCCTAAATTGAATGAAAGTTGCGTACATATCTGAGGATCACGCACGTAAATTGGCAGATTTTTTTGATTTTTCTACAGGGACTACTGCTCAAATTCGTGACAGCAAGAAATCTGTTCTTGCGCAGTAATCCAAATCTAGTATTGGCTTTACTATCAGAGACTTTACTTGGCACAACAATGCAATAAAATAAAGATAAGGAGAGGTTGCTACAGTAGTAAACAACTTCCGAGACTCAAATATAAAATAAAGTGCAGAAGTAAAATAATGGGTTGTCTCCCATAAGCGCTTTTCTTTAACACCTTTCAGCTAGGCGCAGAAAGTGTGTATCAAGTATTGTCAAGAGATGGAGCATTACCTCGGGCATTGCGCCCACCTTTCTTATTATTTTTCTTACCATTTGATTTAGGGAACACATGTCTACCTCCCGGTGTAGAGGTGAATTTTAAGGTGCCTTCTCCCACATCTATGACTGCTCCCAATAGTTTCAGCAGGGATCTTCCGAGTGTGATTTGTCCCTGTTCCTACACAATCAATAACAAGATAATCAGTCGATATTGTTCTTCCAAGAATGGTTGTATGCACACCCTCGGCTATTCCCTTAGGAGTTATAACAGAGTTATCAATACGAGTTATTCCTTCTCCCCCTTCAACGAGTCCGCAAAGTGTCAAAGATTCATAAATACTCTTAGGCATAAGGCAAAATTCAGACATAATATCACAATTGGCATGAAAAGTTTCACCACCTATAACAATTTTAATAGTAGGGTCCCATATTGAAGGTTCAGAGTTCACCAAAACTTGATCAAGACGGTTAGGAACATAACTATAATTTTTTTCCAAGCAAGATGCACTTGTCTCAAGAGTGTTTAATCTATTATAAATGCTAATAAGAGCTGAATCAAAGTTATTAGCTGAACTATGTGATGCAACCAATTTTTTTATGGCATTAAAAGCTTGATCACCGTCCCAATGAAGGAAATCTCCTCCCACTACAACATCCAAGGCAAATCTATAGCGAATCATAAGCCCAAAATAAAAGTTACTAAGGAGCAAACTTAGAGTCATTTGAGGTTCAGCTTTACGATAAGAATCAAAAATTCTGGACCAAGCATCCTTAAAACTCTCCTCATCCCCTAGTTTAAAAGTGAAGACTAATTCCTCAGGTGAAGAAGTAACATGTGCAGAGCTAGACATGATAACAGAAGTAAAAATGCAAGTAACTAATTTTTGTGTGTTTTTAATATGGAGAACAAGACAGTAAATAAAGTAAAACTAGCAACTAATTTTTTTGTGTTTTTGTTTAAGTGCAGCAAACAAAGTAATAAGTAAAGCAAAACAAAGCAAGACAAAAACAAAGTAAAGAGATTGGAAGTGGAGACTCCCCTTGCAGCGTGTCTTGATCTCCCCGGCAACGGCGCCAGAAAAAAATGCTTGATGCGTGTAGTTGACACGTCCGTTGGGAACCCCAAGAGGAAGGTGTGATGCGCACAGTAGCAAGTTTTCCCTCAGAAAGAAACCAAGGTTTATCGAACCAGGAGGAGCCAAGAAGCACGTTGAAGGTTGATGGCGGCGGAGTGTAGTGCGGCGCAACACCAGGGATTCCGGCGCCAACACAATCACAGAACTTTGCCCCAACGTAACAGCGAGGTTGTCAATCTCACCGGCTTGCTGTAAACAAAGGATTAGATGTATAGTGTGGATGATGATGGTTGTTTGCGAAGAACAGTAAAGAACAATTGCAGTAGTTTGTATTTCAGATGTAAAGAATAGGACCGGGGTCCACAGTTCACTAGCGGTGTCTCTCCCATAAGATAGCAGTATGTTGGGTGAACAAATTACAGCTTGGGCAATTGACAAATAAAGAAGGCATAACAATGCACATACATATATCATGATGAGTACTATGAGATTTAATCGGGGCATTACGACAAAGTACATAGACCGCTATCCAGACATGCATCTATGCCTAAAAAGTCCACCTTCAGGTTATCATCCGAACCCCTCCAGTATTAAGTTGTAAACAACGGACAATTGCATTAAGTATGGTGCGTAATGTAATCAACACAAATATCCTTAGACAAAGCATCGATGTTTTATCCCTAGTGGCAACAAGACATCCACAACCTTAGAACTTTCTCGTCATCGTCCCAGCATTTAATGGAGGCATGAACCCACTATCGAGCATAAATACTCCCTCTTGGAGTCACAAGTATCAACTTGGCCGAGCCTCTACTAGCAATGGAGAGCATGCAAGAACATAAATAACATATATGATAGATTGATAATCAACTTGACATAGTATTCAATATTCATCGGATCCCAACAAACACAACATGAAGGATTACAAATAGATGATCTTGATCATGATAGGCAGCTCACAAGATCTAACATGATAGCACAATGAGGAGAAGACGACCATCTAGCTACCGCTATGGACCCATAGTCCAGGGGTGAACTACTCACACATCGATCCGGAGGCGATCATGGCGATGAAGAGACCTCCGGGAGATGATTCCCCTCTCCGGCAGGGTGCCGGAGACGATCTCCTGAATCCCCCGAGATGGGATTTGCGGCGGCGGCGTCTCTGGAAGGTTTTCCGTATCGTGGCTCTCGGTACTTGGGGTTTCGCGACGGAGGCTTTAAGTTGGCGGAAGGGCAGGTCAAGGGCCTAACATGGGGGCCACACACTAGTTCGGCGCGGGCCCCCCCTTGGCCGCGCCGCCTTATTGTGTCGGCGCCCCGTGGCCCCACTTCGTGACTCCTTCAGTCTTCTGGAAGCTTCGTGCAAAAATAGGACCCTGGGCGTTGATTTCGTCCAATTCCGAGAATATTTCCTTACTAGGATTTCTGAAACCAAAAACAGCGAGAAAACAACGAATCGGCTCTTCGGCATCTCGTCAATAGGTTAGTGCCAGAAAATGCATAATAATGACATATAATGTGTATAAAACATGTGAGTATGATCATAAAAGTAGCATGGACCATAAGAAATTATAGATACGTTTGGGACGTATCAGTGACCTGATAAGTTGGCGATGAAGAAGGGGATGCCTTGGGCATCCCCAAGCTTAGATGCTTTAGTCCTCTTGAAATATGCAGGGATGAACCACGGGGGAATCCCCAAGCTTAGACTTTTCACTCTTCTTGATCCTATTGTATCATCCTCCTCTCTTGATCCTTGAAAACTTCCTCCACACCAAACTCAAAACAAACTCATTAGAGGGTTAGTGCATAATCAAAAATTCACATATTCAGAGGTGACATAATCATGTTAACACTTCTGGACATTGCACAAAGCTACTGAAAGTTAATGGAACAAAGAAATCCATCCAACATAGCAAAAGAGGCAATACGAAATAAAAGGCAGAATCTGTCAAAACAGAACAGTCCGTAAAGACGAATTTTTCAGGGGCACTTAACTTGCTCAGATGAAAAAGCTCAAATTTAATGAAAGTTGCGTACATATCTGAGGATCACGCACGTAAACTGGCAGATTTTTCGGAGTTACCTACATACGGGGCTACTCAATTTCGTGACAGCAAGAAATCTGTTTCTGCGCAGTAATCCATATCTAGTATCAACCTTACTATCAAAGACTTTACCTGGCACAACAATGCAATAAAATAAAGATAAGGAGAGGTTGCTACAGTAGTAACAACTTCCAAGACTCAAATATAAAACAAAAGTGCAGAAGTAAAATAATGGGTTGTCTCCCATAAGCGCTTTTCTTTAACGCCTTTCAGCTAGGCGCAGAAAGTGTGAATCAAGTATTATCAAGAGATGAAGCATCAACATTATTACCAGGGGAGTTGGGAGTTTTCTCAACAATGCATTGTATCTTGTCTATGTAAGTTTCAGAGGCTCCCCTTTCATTACTTTTAGGCTTACTATCCTCCTCAAATAAATTTTCAGGAACAATCCAATCAAAATTCTTTTCTAGTGCCTCATGCATTCCTATGAGCTTAAGAGGTATTGGTACTTTAATCTCCCCCTCACAATTGGTTTTATTAGTGTACTTTATCCTATCTTTTTCCATCTTTTCAAGGGTATTTGCAAAATTGGTAAAACACCCAAGCATCTTATGTTTAATAAAGACTTTCCTAGCTTCTCTAGCTACATCTCCAAATTCTCTAAGAAGGGTTTCTAAAACAAAATCTTTCTTTTCTCCTTCTTCCATATCACCGAGTGTAAGAAACATATGTTGCATTATAGGATTAAGATTAACGAATCTAGCTTCCAACATGTGTACTAAAGAGGCAGTAGCAATTTCATAAGTAGGAGCAAGTTCTGCCAAGTGTCTATCTTCAAAATCTTTAACCGTACTAACATGAGTGAAAAATTCTTCTATATTATCTCTTCCAATGATAGACCCACGCCCTACCGGTATATCTTTCAGAGTGAACTTAGGAGGAAACATGATGAAACAAAAGGTAAATAAAGTAAATGCAAGTAACTAATTTTTGTGTGTTTTTAATGCAAACAAGACAGTAAAGAAAGTAAAGCTAGTAACTAATTTTTTTATGTTTTTTGATATAGAAAGCAAACAAAGCAGTAAATAAAGTAAAGCTAGTAACTAATTTTATTGTGTTTTTTATATAGAGAGCAAACAAAGTAGTAAATAAAATAAAGTAAAGCAAGACAAAAACAAAGTAAAGAGATTGGATGTGGGAGACTCCCCTTGCAGCGTGTCTTGATCTCCCCGGCAACTGCGCCAGAAAATATGTGCTGGCGTGCAGTTGACGTGGGAGTTAGAAATCTTTGTGGTGTAACTTTTCTTCAGGTCCCCGGCAACGGCGCCAGAAAATATGCTTGATAACGCGTGAAGCACACGTCCGTTGGGAACCCCAAGAGGAAGGTGTGATGCGTACAACAGCAAGTTTTTCCTCAGTAAGAAACCAATGTTATCGAACCAGTAGGAGTCAAGGGCCACGTGAAGGTTGTTGGTGACGGAGTGTAGTGCAGCGCACCACCAGGGATTCCGGCGCCAACGTGGAACCTGCACAACACAATCAAAATACTTTGCCCCAACTTAACAGTGAGGTTGTCAATCTCACCGGCTTGCTGTAAACAAAGGATTAAACGTATGGTGTGGAAAATGATGTTTTCTTGTGAAGAACAACAGAGAACAACGTTTGCAGTAGATTGTATTTCAGATGTAAAAGAATGGACCGGGGTCCACAGTTCACTAGTGGTGTCTCTCCGATAAGAAATAGCATGTTGGGTGAACAAATTACAGTTGGGCAATTGACAAATAGAGAGGGCATAACAATGCACATACATATCATGATGACTACTATGAGATTTAATCGGGGCATTACGACAAAGTACATAGACCGCTATCCGAGCATGCATCTATGCCTAAAAAGTCCACCTTCGGGTTAGCATCCGCACCCCTTCCAGTATTAAGTTGCAAATAACAGACAATTGCATTAAGTATGGTGCGTAATGTAATCAACACAAATATCCTTAGACAAAGCATTGATGTTTTATCCCTAGTGGCAACAGCACATCCACAACCTTAGAACTTTTTGTCACTGTCCCAGATTCAATGGAGGCATGAACCCACTATCGAGCATAAATACTCCCTCTTGGAGTCACAAGTATCAACTTGGCCAGAGCCTCTACTAGCAACGGAGAGCATGCAAGAACATAAACAACACATATATGATAGATTGATAATCAACTTGACATAGTATTCTATATTCATCGGATCCCAACAAACACAACATGTAGCATTACAAATAGATGACCTTGATCATGATAGGCAGCTCGCAAGATCTAACATGATAGCATAATGAGGAGAAGACAACCATCTAGCTACTGCTATGGACCCATAGTCCAAGGATGAACTACTCACGCATCAGTCCGGAGGCGATCATGGTGATGAAGAGTCCTCCGGGAGATGATTCCCTCTCCCAGCAGGGTGCCGGAGGCGATCTCCTCGAATCCCCGGGATGGGATTGGCGGCGGCGGCGTATCTGGAACTTTTTCCGTATCGTGGCTCTCGGTAATAGGGTTTTCATTTACTTCCGAGAGCTGGCAGGGGCGAAGGGCGTGAGCCTGAGGA
>NC_061511.1:152048525-152219437 GCF_022539505.1 Lolium rigidum
GGGATGCCCGGGCATCCCCTTCTTCATCGACAACATTATCGGGTTCGTCCCACGAAACTATATTTTTATTCCATCACATCTTATGTACTTTGCTTGGAGCGTCGGTTTGTTTTGTTTTGTTTTTGTTTGAATAAAATGGATCCTAGCATTCATTGTGTGGGAGAGAGACACGCTCACATTGTTGCATATGGACAAATATGTCCTTAGGCTTTACTCATAGTATTCATGGCGAAGGTTGAATCTTCTTCGTTAAATTGTTGTATAGTTGGAATTAGGAAAATGCTACATGTAGTGATTCTAAAATGTTTTGAATAATTTGATACTTGGCAATTGTTGTGCTCATGTTTAAGCTCTTGCATCATATACTTTGCACCCATTAATGAAGAAACACTTAGAGCTTGCTAATTTGGTTTGCATATTTGGTCTCTCTAAAGTCTAGATAATTTCTAGTATTGAGTTTTGAATAACAAGGAAGGCGGTGTAGAGTCTTATAATGTTTACAATATGTCTTTTATGTGAGTTGCTGCTGCGGAGCCGTCGCTGTGCTTGTGTTTGCTGCTAACTGAAGCTTCTCATGCCTCAAATCCTTGTATGGGGAAGATACTTCTCATGCATCACCATCCTTGTGCCATACCACTATGCCACTTCATGTATTACCATACCTGCCTACTAAACTCTTGCGAGCAAGTCTGTTTCCAGTGCAGCTGAATTGACAACTCCGCTGTTAAGGCTTTCAAGTATTCTTTGTCTCCCCTTGTGTCGAATCAATAAATTGGGTAATACTTCCCTCGAAGACTGTTGCGATCCCCTATACTTGTGGGTCATCACATGTCCGTCTTGTCTGAAGTAAGAGAGATCTACCACCTTAATGGTTGGAGCATGCATATTGTTAGAGAAGAACGTTGGGCCGCTAACTAAAGCCATGATTCATGGTGGAAGTTTCAGTTTTGGACACATATCCTCAATCTCATATGAGAATAATAATTGTTGCCACATGCTTATGCATTAAAGAGGAGTCCATTATCCGTTGTCCATGTTGTCCCGGTATGGATGTCTAAGTTGAGAATAATCAAAAGCGAGAAATCCAAAATGCGAGCTTTCTCCTTAGACCTTTGTACAGGCGGCATGGATGTACCCCATTGTGACACTTGGTTAAAACATGTGCATTGCAAAGATCCGGTAGTCCAAGCTAATTAGGACAAGGTGCGGGCACTATTAGTATACTATGCATGAGACTTGCAACTTGTAAGATATAATTTACATAACTCATATGCTTTATTACTACCGTTGACAAAATTGTTTCATGTTTTCAAAATAAAAGCTCTAGCACAAATATAGCAATCGATGCTTTCCTCTTTGAAGGACCATTCTTTTACTTTTATGTTGAGTCAGTTCACCTATCTCTCTCCACCTCAAGAAGCAAACACTTGTGTGAACTATGCATTGATTCCTACATACTTGCATATTGTACTTGTTATATTACTCTATGTTGACAATTATCCATGAGATATACATGTTACAAGTTGAAAGCAACCGCTGAAACTTAATCTTCCTTTGTGTTGCTTCAATGCCTTTACTTTGATTTATTGCTTTATGAGTTAACTCTTATGCAAGACTTATTGATGTTTGTCTTGAAGTACTATTCATGAAAAGTCTTTGCTTTATGATTCACTTGTTTACTCATGTCATTACCATTGTTTTGATCGCTGCATTCATTACATATGATTACAAATAGTATGATCAAGGTTATGATGGCATGTCACTTAGAAATTATCTTTGTTATCGTTTTACCTGCTCGGGACGAGCGAGAACTAAGCTTGGGGATGCTTGATACGTCTCCGACGTATCGATAATTTCTTATGATCCATGCCATATTATTTATGATACCTACATGTTTTATGCATACTTTATGTCATATTCGTGCATTTTCCGGAACTAACCTATTAACAAGATGCCGAAGAGCCGATTCTTTCGTTTCTGCTGTTTTTGGTTTCAGAAATCCTAGTAACGAAATATTCTCGGAATTGGACGAAATCAAGACCCAGGGTTCTATTTTGCCACGAACCTTCCAGAAGACCGAAAGGGATACGAAGTGGGGCCACGAGGGGCTGCCACCATAGGGCGGCGCGGCCCAGCCCTTGGCCGCGCCGACCTGTGGTGTGGGGCCCCCGTGTGGCCTCCCACGTTGCCCTTCCGCCTACTTAAAGCCTCCGTCGCAAAACCCCTGAGGCGAAAAACCACGATACGGAAAACCTTCCAGAGACGCCGCCGCCGCCAATCCCATCTCGGGGGATTACGGAGATCTCCTCCGGCACCCTGCCGGAGAGGGGATTCATCTCCCGGAGGACTCTACACCGCCATGGTCGCTCTCGGAGTGATGAGTGAGTAGTTCACCCCTGGACTATGGGTCCATAGCAGTAGCTAGATGGTTCTCTTCTCCTCATTGTGCTTCATTGTTGGATCTTGTGAGCTGCCTAACATGATCAAGATCATCTATCTGTAATACTCTATGTTGTGTTTGTCGGGTTCCGATGGATAGAGGATACCATGTTATGTTAATTATCAAGTTATTACATATGTGTTGTTTATGATCTTGCATGCTCTCCGTTATTAGTAGAGCCTCTGGCCAAGTTTTTGCTCTTAACTCCAAGAGGGAGTATTTATGCTCGATAGTGGGTTCATGCCTGCATTGACACCTGGGACAGTGACAGAAAGTTCTAAGGTTGTGTTGTGCTGGTGCCACTAGGGATAAAACATTGGCGCTATGTCCGAGGATGTAGTTGTTGATTACATTACGCACCATACTTAATGCAATTGTCTGTTGCTTAGCAACTTAATACTGGAAGGGGTTCGGACGATAACCTGAAGGTGGACTTTTTAGGCATAGATGCGAGTTGGATGGCGGTCTATGTACTTTGTCGTAATGCCCAATTAAATCTCACTTGTACTTATCATGACATGTATGTGCATTGTTATGCCCTCTCTATTTGTCAATTGCCCGATTGTAATTTGTTCACCCAACATGCTTTTATCTTATGGGAGAGACACCTCTAGTGAACTGTGGACCCCGGTCCATTCTTTAATACTAAATACAAATCTCGTTGCAATACTTGTTTTACTTGTTTTCTCTCGCAAACAATCATCTTCCACACAATACGGTTAATCCTTTGTTACGGCAAGCCGGTGAGATTGACAACCTCACTTGTTTCGTTGGGGCAAAGTACTTTGGTTGTGTTGTGCAGGTTCCACGTTGGCGCCGAAATCCCTGGTGTTGCGCCGCACAACATCCCGCCGCCATCAACCTTCAACGTGCTTCTTGGCTCCTCCTGGTTCGATAAACCTTGGTTTCTTTCTGAGGGAAAACTTGCTGCTGTGCGCATCATACCTTCCTCTTGGGGTTCCCAACGAACGTGTGAAATACACGCCATCAACCACCTGCACCAACGGCTCCTGCAGCGGCAACGCCTCCTCCACCTCCGGATGGGGAGCGCCGCACCGATCTGCGCGTCGGTGACGACGAATGTCACGGGCCTGCTGGCCGCCGCGTCGACATCTTCGCTCGGGGTTCGATTATGGGGCCGCATCCCCAATCGACCCCGGCCAAGGGTACGCTCCCGTGACACACTCCTGAGTCTTCATCTAGTGTCGGGTTTAGGGATCGTGATAGGGAGAGGTTTGGAAAAACTCCGAGAGTGGATTGCCCCGGATTCAATGGGGAAGGGCCACTGGAGTGGAAAATCAAATGTGAGTCCTATTGCCGTGTGTGTCGGGTAGATCAGGAATTGTGGATCGACACAGCTGTGGTGTATTTCACTGGGGAGGCTGCTCTTTGGCTCCAATGGACCAATGCGCACTGCGTCGCTCAAGATTGGAATGATTTCGTGTCGATGGTGTGTGCTAAGTTTGGTCGTCGCGAGTTTGAGCAGCTGTTGCGTCAGTTCTCGAGGTTGCGTCAAACGGGTACGGTAGCTGAATATGCTGTTCAATTCAACACTGCCATGAACTGTCTCCTAGCGCACCATCGCTCGTGGGATCCCCTTTATTTTGTCACTCAATTTGTTGATGGCTTGCGTGCTGACACTAAAGTGGTGGTTATGGTTCAACAACCCAAGGATTTGGACTCTGCGGTTTCTCTTGCTCTCTTACAGGAGGAAGCGATGGAGTTGACAAGGGAGGCCACGCGTATGAGTAGTGGGCATGGCTCCTTTCCCAAGGCTCAAACGCGCACGGCGCTGCCATTGCCGCCGCCGCCTGTTGGAAGGCCGCCGGGCATGGCCAAACCCTCGTCTCGCGCGGAGGACAAGCGTGGAGTGGCCAGCAACCAGATGCCATCCACGGACGACAAGGTGCGGGCGCTGCGAGCATACCGCCGTGCTCGCGGGGAGTGCTTCGACTGCGGCGAGAAATGGGGGCGCGATCATGTGTGCGCTGCCACTGTTCCTCTCCATGTTGTTCAAGAGCTTCTGTGTCTCTTGGAGGGTGAGATGGAACCGCATTCATCACCTGTTGACTCGCGCAGTGAATTAGGCATGATATCTGCAGCAGCTTTACAAGGAATCGAGCCTCCACAGACAGTTCGAATCAAAGGAGTTGTACAAGGGCAAGAGGTGCTCATGCTAGTGGACTCTGGCAGCACTCACAGCTTTATCAGTGAGGCAATCACCGCATGTTGGTCAGGTGTATGCCAGTGTAAGCCTATGCAGGTTAAGGTGGCCGGTGGTGGGACACTCAAGTGTGATTTGGAGATTCCAGAGTGTAAGTGGCAATCACAGGGGACTGAATTCCGGACTACTCTTCGGTTATTTCCTTTGGGTTGTTATGACATCATCCTCGGCATGGACTGGCTGCAGAGTCTGGGTGATATGAATGTGAATTGGCGCAAGAAACAGCTATTCTTCCATTATCAAGATCGTCCAGTGTTTCTACAAGGCATGATGACTGATACTACTACCTGTCAGCAGATAACTGCCGAGGAACTCCAAACCTTGAATGCAAGCAATGCCATTTGCCATGTGGTCCAGTTGAGTGAGCTGAAGGAATCAGAGGAGCAGGTGCCATATTCGCAAGATATTCAGAATCTCTTGTCTGAATTTGAGGGTTTGTTTGCTGAACCACACGGGCTGCCACCGAGGAGGGAATTCGACCATGTCATCTCACTGTTACCAGGTGCAAAGCCAGTCAACATTCGTCCTTACCGATACAATCCAAGTCAGAAGGATGAAATCGAGAAGCAAATTGCAGATATGCTTAAGCAGGGGATTATTCGATTCAGCACCAGCCCGTTCGCTTCGCCTATTCTCTTGGTGCAAAAGAAGGACGGCACATGGCGATTCTGTATTGACTACAGATATCTTAATGCCATGACACTAAAGAACAGATATCCACTACCCATCATCGATGAGTTTCTCCATGAGTTATCGGGTGCGGCATGGTTCACAAGCCTGGACCTCCGGGCGGGCTACCATCAAATCAGGTTGGCTGAAGGGGAAGAGTTCAAGACGGCATTTCAGTCTCACCAAGGTCATTACGAGTTTATGGTGATGCCTTATGGCCTGACAGGAGCTCCAGCCACCTTTCAGAATGCGATGAACAAGATATTCGCACCCCTCCTCAGACGATGTGTGTTGGTATTCATCGACGACATCTTGGTCTATAGTAAGACGATGGCAGAGCATAGGGATCATTTGAGGACAGTTTTCTCGCTCTTGAAAGATCACCAGCTGAAGGTTAAGAAGACCAAGTGTTCCTTTGCTCAACCTAAGCTCAAGTATCTGGGGCACATCATCTCTGCTGACGGTGTGTCAACCGATCCGAAAAATCTGGAGGCAGTACACAATTGGCCGGTGCCTACCAATGCAAAAGATGTGAGGAAATTCCTGGGACTCACTGGATATTACCGCAAGTTTGTCCGCAACTTTGGACTCATCAGCCGGGTGCTTACAGATCTGTTGAAGAAGAATGAGCTGTTCGTGTGGACAGTCAACCATCAAGAAGCCTTTGACACCCTGAAGCAGGCCCTGCTGCAGGCTCCAGTGCTAGCCTTACCTAATTTTGCTAAAACCTTCGTGGTGGAAACAGACGCCAGTGAAAAGGGATTGGGTGTCGTGCTGATGCAGGATCAACATCCTTTGGCCTTCTTGAGCAGAGCTCTCGGGCCGAGACTACGTGGCTTGTCGACATATGAGAAAGAAAGTCTCGCAATCCTTTTGGCAGTTGATCGCTGGCGACCATACCTGAGACAATCCCAATTTGTTATTCGGACTGACCAACGTGCCCTCGCCCACCTAGACGAGCAGCGACTCACTACTCCATGGCAACACAAAGCACTGACAAAACTGCTTGGCCTACAGTACACAATCGAGTATAAGAAAGGGTGTACCAATCAAGTTGCTGATGCTTTGTCTCGTCACCCAGCTCTATCAATTGGGGAAGTGCTCTCCATTACAATGGGTACCCCGGCCTGGCTGGACGACATTGCTGCGGGATATGGTAAGGATACAATCACTCGGCGGATTATCCGACGAGTTGGGCAAACCGGACTCTACGGTGAAGCACATGTCTTGGGATGGACACTGCTTGCGCTTCAAAGGGCGTGTATGGGTGGGCAGCAACCTTGCCATGCGACGACAAATCCTCCAAACACTGCATGCAAGCGCCATTGGCGGTCACTCAGGGATCCAGGCTACTTTACAGCGGATAAGGCAGTTGTTTGCCTGGCCACATATGAAGTCGGCGGTGCAGCGGTTCATTGATCAATGCAGCATCTGCAAGCAAGCTAAGACAAAGCGAGTGAAGTACCCCGGCCTACTTCAGCCCTTAGCAGTGCCTGACTCTGCCTGGCAGGTGGTGTCGCTCGATTTTGTTGAAGGGTTGCCCAGATCGTCGGGTTTTACAACCATTCTGGTCGTGGTGGACAAGCTCACCAAATATGCACACTTCTTGCCTCTCTCTCACCCTTATACAGCGGCTCAAGTTGCCCAGCTCTACTTCGATCAAGTCTTTCGCTTGCACAGCATGCCTGCGGCACTCATCTCGGACCGGGACAAGGTTTTTACCAGCAAATTTTGGCAGTCCTTGTTCGAGGCGAGCAAGACGAGATGAGAATGAGCACGGCTTATCATCCGCAAACGGATGGGCGGACGGAGCGGGTCAACCAATGCCTCGAGACTTACTTACGTTGCTTTATCGGCACCTGCCCCGCAACGTGGAGCAAGTGGCTTCCGCTAGCAGAATTCTGGTATAATACGGCCTACCACACTGCGATCAAGACCAGTCCATTCCAAGCTCTGTATGGCCATGCTCCGAGATATCTGGGGATCACGGCAGAGTCGGTGCCGGTCACGGATCTGCAGCTATGGCTTCAGGAGCGCCAATTGGCAACAACAGTGCTCAAGCAACATTTACACCGTGCTAACAACCGTATGAAGCAATTTGCTGACAACAAACGTTCAGATCGTGTGTTTCAGGTGGGCGACTGGGTGTATCTACGTCTCCAGCCATACATTCAGACGACGTTGGCCATGCGAGCCAACGCCAAGCTTGCCTTCCGCTACTTTGGGCCATTCCAGGTGGAGCAAAAGGTTGTGGATCGTTCCTACCGCCTCAAGTTGCCGGACAAGTCGAAGCTACATCCAGTCTTCCATGTTTCGCTGTTGAGAAAAGGTATTCCACCAGAAGAAGTGCATGATGAGTTGCCGGTGATCGACGATGAACACCCTCCCCGACACATACCGGAGCAAGTTCTACAACGTCGTCAAGTGCAGCGTCGTCACAAGACCAATGACTAGGTCCTGATTCAATGGTCAGGACTGCCAGTGTCACTCGCCACTTGGGAGAATGTCGCCGAGCTGAAGGCCAGGTTTCCTCGAGCTCCGGCTTGGGGTCAAGCCGCTCCTGAAGGAGGGGGGAATGTCATGAGCCTACCAACCCACGACGCGTCAAGTGGGCCGTCTCCACGGCCCAAGAGAGCCCGCAAGGACAACCCACGCTACAGCCCAGAAGAATGGACTACTTGAGGACGAAGCGAGGAGCGTTCTGGGGCATCGAAGAAGAGAACCAAGCCTAGACGGCTCTCCTGTATCTTCGTCTGTATCTCTCTCCCATACCAGGCTCCAATTCCCCTCCCCCTTCCTGCTGTATCTGATGAATCCTGAACCCTAGACCTATATTGGGAGGAATCGAGAGTATAGCTGTAACACGGAACGAATGCATCTGTGCGGACAACGCAAATGTCCTCCCGTGTCCCCTCGCGTGGACCGGGGGTTCGCATGGCAGTGGCCCAACAACCGTCTTCCTATAGCCATGAATGGAGGTAGGATGAGTACGTCTAGTCCGGCGCATGTGCACCTGCGCTGGCCGTGCCACCCGACTTCTGGGCTAGCCGTGTGCCTTCATCAATACCGGTGTTTCGGCCTCCGTGCTAGCAATGCCTTGGCCTTTTTAAGCAGGCCAACGGCAACTTTTTTTCCACAAAGCCATCTTCTTCCATTCCCACCACCACTATAGGCATCGCGGCAACCATGGCTGGCGGCATATGATTGGGGGGAAGGCGTCTAGGACGTCCAACGGGCCCGAGCCGTAGCCGAGGCTGAGGTCACCAAGGAAGGCATGTGGGAGAGGCCAGAGTCAGCCACCACCGTCTCCTTCCCCATCGCCACCATCGTCGCCCGAGTCTGTCGCCATCGACCTCTCCAGGTTTGAGTTTGGTGTCACCATCCACTTGGACATAGATTGGGATAGGCTGCGCCTCCCCCAGAAGTTCAAGTCGATCGTCGATGGACAAGAGCCCCACAAAATCGTACTACGGGTGGCTGGTGGCACGGCCTGTGGTCCGTGGAGGTGATGTTCGACTGCCTAGGCCAAATGTACCTCCACAACGGCTGGAGGCGGTTCGCCTGCGCGCACGCCATTGAAGTTGGGCACTTCGTCGTCTTCAAGTACGACAGCCACGACATGCTCACTGCCAGGGCCTTTGACGAGACCATGTGACGCCGCCACTACCACTCCAACGAAGATGACTAGGCGAGAGCAAGATGAAGACCCTAGGGCCTTTTACTATGTTTTCATTGATTTCTAGTTTATTGTATGTATTTGCTTCAAACAAATTGTTTCCATATATGTGGCAAATCTATCTAAATATGTATGCAATCAATTTGCTTCTAGCAAATTGATTCCCCGATTCAGTGGACCGAATGAATCATACCGCTGGACGCACTAACCTGGTCAGCTAAACCGCAACCCAAATTTTATCCACAGACCAACCTAAACAGATATAATTGGATTATTAGTATTTTAATTGCCGGTTTTAATCACCCTATTGGAGATGGCCTGAACGGTAAATCAATGTTGGCTAGGCGGACGAAACCACGGAGGGGACATGCGTGGAGCAATGTCCCCCGTACGTAGTGTAGCGGCGTCGAGCAGGCCAAGAGCATCACGGGGCACAGCTGGAGCGCGAATCTCGGCATACCATATACTATTCCCTCCACGCGTACAGGTCAACTATACTTGACTCGTGCTCAGGGTTACACGAGTGTCAAAGTCTGCGGAGGTATCCACTGCGATTCGATTCCACTCGCTGGAAACCGCGCCGAAGCTTCGCTGCTCTCCCTAGTTTAATCGCCGGAGACAAGAGCGATCGGCAAGTTGGCTCACACAGCTACTCCTCTGAGTTTTGGCAGGCTTACGGACAAAACAATGCCTAGCGTTATTTAGGCTGCACGTACAACCTAGAGGCAGTAGCCTTATTCGTGGCTGATTTTTTAAAAAGGAAAATACACAGTACATACGCATATACTCAATCATAAATGTACATATACACACCTTACGCTAGCTATAAGCACATCCGAATGACCAAACCACAGTTAGGTTCTTGAGATCAACGAAATCGCCGTATGAACGGTGGTTGGCTTGATCACCCCAACTTTTTGGTCCAACCATGTTTGTCGCAAGACGTGATCAGCTTGCAAATAGTACTACTCAAATTCATATGTACCAGGAGTTCTGGTCGCCCCGTGCTCAATAGCCCCGACCTAATCCTCTCCATCAACCACATAGGTCAACGCCACAACGCACCTTAGCAGTTCGCCGCCAACACCTTGAATCCCTCTAACACCTCCCGCTCCCCTACCGCCGCTGCCAAGAACGTCATCGGGCAAAGCTCGGGCTCGGTGGCGGTAGACCTTCACGGGGGTCGACCTGGGACACGGCGACGACGCCCACCACCACGGTGCAGTGGGTGGTGGTGGGCATGGTGTTTTGGCGGCGTGGACGGGTTCGATCTGGCCTAGATGGGCATGGGCCAGTGGCGCAACTACTCCTGCTACTGACGCGTCTCTCGTGGCAGCATGCTGCGGCGATCTTGGATGGGTGGCTTGTCCCGCGGCACAAGGACATCGAGGCAGCAACTCAGACATGGCGGTGGTGGTTTCCTTGATGGAGGAGGTCGGCCAGTTGGCAGCTAGCTGTGGCGGATCTCGGGATCCCAAATCTGGTCCAGGAACCGAGCTGGGAGGCGTGAATATCGGTGAAAACCGAGCTCCGACTCTACTCATTACCGGCGATGGAGGTGTATATGCGTCGTTGCCTTATTAAAAGCATCGTCATTTGCAGCCATTGCTTACTCGCTCGACTCCTCTGGGGAAACCATAGATTTGGGCTCTTAGATTGGACAATGACGATGCTCCTCGCTCTCCCTCTAGGGGCGTCGTTTTTGGAGCAGGTCTTTGGATGGAGGAGGCAGGAGGCGGAGCGATGTGGCATCTATCGCATAAAAAATAGCAGGTCTATGCAGCATGGTTCAGTGGGGTCTCAGAAGCGGGCGCGTGGTGATGGATGCGTGCAGGGCAGCTGTGTTGTCTTGCGTTGTAGCAGCGTCGACGACAAGCCTAGAAAGGTCAGTGCATTGTCATGTACTGAAGATGGGTCGGCGGAAGATGGTATATAGAGGTGCCGACTTCTGAAGCATGTGCAATGGTGCGCGCTCAGGTCTGTTGGATCAAGTTGTCCTCCCGGCTTCATGTGGAGCAGTTTGGTGAAGTCCCAATTTTAAGACAGGTGTGATGTCATGTGTAAAGTGATATTCGAGCCTGATTGTCTGAACCCGAAGCTCGCATTGACATGTCTGATTACTCCTTCTCTTCGATTAGTAATTTAATTAGTAATTTAATTAGCGATCTGAAGTTCCGACTTAAAAGTGAACTTATGGAGAATACAGTGGTTTACACTTTAAGAGTTTATAACAGTCCAGCTCACGAGCTTGCGGGCCATGGGTGTAGGCGAAGTTCATGACCACCATGCTATATGGGCGACGAACCCGTCTGGTGACCGACGATCATGCCGTGTCTTAATGGAATACAAGTGTTCCATGTTTTAAAAAAAAAGTCTGTAGGTGCACTCTGTTGGCTGCATGTACACATTATCTCGCAGCGCTACAAAATCCATTATAGACAGTGGCGTCGAGTACAAGACACAGCCACCCCAATAATCGAACTGGATTGATCGGTCCTAGATTGTCCCATGTAGCCAAGCATGGACCATGAACTAATTCCTCCTAGGCTCGTAGCCGTCCCTGGTGGGTGCGTGTCAATATTGCGGTATCGAAGGCAACGCACGTTTACCATTAACTGGTGGCTTCTGGAGCGAGGCAGGAGCCTGAAGCCGTGCGTGTATTTAGCCGGCGCCCACGCGCGGCGGCACGCACATCGTCCTTCCCATACACTCTCACAGTCTCCCTCCAACAGCTAGCTCTCGCATCCGCATCAAAACAAGCTTCAACTCGCCCATTTTCCTATACACCGATTGCACGGCCGAAGCTACCACGCAAGCCGCGCGCGCACGCAGCTAAGTACGAGCCAGTGACAGTACTTAACAGCTGCCAATTGAGCTTAGTGAGTGACTCGGCAAGCAGTACTCCTCTTCCGCTTCACTCTGCTAGTAAGTGTCACTCACAAGCGAGATCTCGGCGTAGTAGGGGCTGGGTGAGGCGCTGGACGCGGCAATGGCGGCGGTGGGGAAGCCGCTGAGGCTGAAGGATCTTCTGGAGCTGGACTGCGACTCGTGCAGCGCCGCCGGCTTCCGCTGCTACCCGCGCCACCTCTGCGTCGCCGTGCCGCTGCCGGCGCGCCACGAGGCGCCGGAGGCGCACAGTGTCTTCGGGCGGTCGCACTCTCTGCTGTCCATCAGGAGCCTCTCACGGCGGCTCAGGGGCAGCTTCAGCTGGGGGCGCCGCGACGAGGAGGCGCCGCCGCCTGTTCCCGCCGTCAGCAGCTGCAGCAGCTCCGACTCGGATACGTCGGTGTCAGGGTCGTCCGCGGCGGAGTCCGACTTCTCATCAGCATGCTCGGCGGAGAGCCGGAGCACCGGCGTGACCGCCGCCGCCGACGGACACGAGCACGAGGTAATTAACCGACTACCTTTCCGTTCTCGTATAATTTGGCACACCAGCTACGATTAGCGATGGCCCAACAGCAAATTGGGCGTTAATTCGGTTGCGGGCGCCGGCCGTCGCCCCACTGCCACAATTGCGGGCGCCGGCTTTAATTTGGTTGCATTTTTCTCGTAAGCTTTGGGTTGCCATGAAACACGAACCCCACGTATTCATTGCGCAAACCAAGGCACCTTGGAAGCATCTATCCGAGATTACTACACTCCAGGCTCGTATGTGCATGCATGGATGATGGATGCATGTACGAGAGTATCCGATGGAAGCTACCACGTACAACGACATTGATATCGTAGGCAACAACGGTACGTACGTGGTCCTGTGTACAGACTACAGTAGATTTGTCGTATCGTGCATTCGTACTCCTGAGCGTAAATCCGTGCTAGCCAGTTGCGTCCACTGGCCGGTTGATTGATCGATGGAAAGGAACGGTCCAGATTGTACCATGACCATCGACCAAGCAGCAAGCTATTGCTGCAACCTCAACTGTTTGACATTTCTCCAACTGGGTTGCTGGTAGTACGTACTCCTAGAATGAAGTTTACACGTACATTAATTGGACGAGTAAAATCCTTTAACATTGGTGAGCTTCCATGAAATAGAGTCGGGCAAAATTTCACTAGTTGGTGGGTCGTCCCAACTCCCAAGTACTGGCAGGTTGGTGCTGCAGCTTTAAGTAATAATGAAAAAAAGGTATCGTTTCAAAAATTCTACAGGATTGTGTCTAGACTCTGGAGCTCTGTGTTGGGCCTGTTCATTCCTGTTTACTCCCGCTGCATGCCCGACGTACTACAATCCATGCCTACGTTGTGGTCACCGAGAGAGAGAGAGACGCAGTGGTTGCCCAAGAAACATAAATTTAGTAGGCCGAGGCTCGTGGTTAGCGCGGCTTGTCGGGAAGTGATGAGGTCCAGTGAGCCCCAGAGTCGTCGCTGCGGTAGGCCGGCGCCGTAGCCTCGCCTCAACCGGAGTCGATATCCGCCTTGCATTATTCATCTGCACGCACGCTCGCTCGTACCAACCACGTAGCCGTACCGAGCCTTGTCCCCGTGCGCAACCGTCGCATGTGCCGGCCGTGGCCACGTTGCTGGTGGTAGCATGATCTTTGTCGGCGAGGCGCCGCGCGTTCTGCTATAGCTCGATGCTGGCATGAACCGTGTTTAATCACATTCTTCAATTTGCGTTTGTATCCTGGGAAAGGGTTAAGATCTGATCGCCATGCGCCACCAGCGAAGAGTCGCCGGGGAAGCCGGGCGCCGGGGCCACGGCTTGTCGTCGCACGGTGCTCTCGTGATCCGTACCTGATCAACGACCTGTTCTTCTTTGGCCTGTCGCGAGGTTGCTCGGCCGCCATGGCCGCGCGACGCCTCAGTCCTCACTACTCCTGCACATTTTCGAAAAGCTAACTGAGGTGCAATTACCGTTGCAGGCGATGGAGAGTGGATCGAAGGAGGAAGGCTCCGGCTCGGAGGCGGACGACAAGGAGCAGCTCAGCCCGGTGGCAGTCATGGACTTCCCGTTCCACGACGACGACGACGAGGACGACGCCGTGGAGGACGGAGGAACCAGCGACGGCGGGAGCGCGTGCTCGTCTTCTCCGTTCGGCGACAGCCTCGCGCAGCTCCACCAGAGTAAGTGTGCAGGCACTCGGCAGGACCCATTGGTGCAGTAACGGTCGGGAAAAGGCACGGAGTAATTTCCGGTTTAACTGACCGTTGTTTTGACCTGCAATTATCGTTGATGGAGTTGTCCAGTGATCCGGTGGTACTCACGCACGTTTTTCCTCTTTGTCGTGTGCGCAGGAAGAAATATACAGCTGAAACACAAACTCCGACGGCTCAGGAGCATCGGGGAGGCACCCGCCGCGGATCTCGGAGAGCGCTTCGCCGCCGCCTCGGAGTCCGACGGCCTCGGAAGCGTCCCGGCACCGGACCGCTTCCCCGAGGACGACGCTGCAAAACAACCATCCCTCGACGCCCTATGCCAATACCCCGACGAACACAGCCTCATCGCTCTACTGACGAGAAAAACATTCTCGGCCGCTAACGGCTCCGAGCGGCTCCTGCTCGACTTCTTCGCCGAGACACGACGGCTCAGCAGCACGACGGAGAGCTGTGAAGCCGCGGTGAGACTGGCCCAGGACTGGATCGAAGGCACGGGGGCGCGGTGGGGATTGAAGGAGGCACTGTGCGGCCGGGAGGACCTTCTGGCAGAGATGGACCGGGGCCGACGGTGGCCATCACGCGTAGGACAGGAGGAAGAGGAGCCGGAGGTCGGTGTGCTGGTGGCGGGATTGGTGGTCGACGACCTGCTGCGTGAGCTAGTCAACGATATGCTTCTGTAGGTTACACAAGTATATACCCGGACGTATTAGCTAGATATATAGTATAAGCGCCGAGGAGCCATGGAGAAAACACTTTCTTTCATTACATTTTGTGGTTCGTCCGTTTATCAGGGGCTGAAAGTGTGGTGTGTACATATTGGCAGTGCGGAAGCAAAAAAAAAAGTTTTATTTTCCTAGTCCTACAACAAGCGTGTAAATCTATAAGCCCATCAATTTGTTCAAAGTTTGGTGGGGTTTTCTAAACATACCTATGTAGTGGACTGGTGGCTTCTTGCATTCCAAATAAGACCTCTTGCGTTGTGAATTTTTAAAAACCCTATTATTTTTTGTGGTAGGTGTGAAAAGACAAAAAAAAAATACCATGAAAAAAGAAACTTATTTTAGCACAATAGAATCACAGAGGTTGACCTCCACCTTTCCCAGTGGTGGTTGGGGGTTCTGTTGTGTGTTAGATTTTGCTCTCCTCCACCTCCCTCCTTATATAAGTTAGCTCCCACATGGACTTGGCCATATTGGGCCACAATACTTTTTAACGTTCGGCAATCCCTCTCAAGATGGGTGGTAGATATCTATTTGTCTCATCCTGTCACATGCCAAGTTACAGTCCTTGTTTCCAATCCTTTTGTCAGACAATCTATAATGTACGGCCCAGAACTAACATGAGTAAGGCTGGTGATCCCATCATCAAGTTTCTCCTTAATGAAGAAGAAGTAATTTCCACAGGTTTTGTCAGACTGGACTATTTGTAATACTTATAGTTGGCTGATTGGTACACGACACTTTAGGGGTCCCTTCCTTAGAAGTTTCAACTCACTTAGAAGATATTTCACCCAGAGCATCTCACTCACCCGTTGGTATAAAGATCTATATACTGCTTCTGTTGTTGATCTAGATAAAACTGTTTGTTTCTTGCTTCTCCATGACACCAAGTTTCCTCCCAGAAACATACAATAGCCCGACATTGATCTTCTATCATCTTGACAATCATACCAATCGGAATCACTATAGCCATCCACCTCAAGATGTCCAACTTTTCAAAACCACAACCCTTTCCCGGTGTTCCCTTCAAGTGTCTTGGGATTATGTGCACTATATCAAGATGCCGAGTCATTCGTTCATGCATGTATCTGCTCACCACACCAACGGCATATGTAATGGAAGGCCTGGCTTGACACAAGTACAATAGCCTCCCAACCAGTTTCTGATAATCTCCTTATTCACTAACTCACCTGATTGTGCCATCACTTGATGATTTTGTTCAATCGGGGTAGGCGATGCACGACATCCCATCATACCCATGTCACTTAAGAGATCCAAGGTGTATTTTCGTTGACACATAGATATTCCCTTCTTTGTCTAGGACACTTCTATGACAAGGAGGTATTTTATGTTGCCCAAATCTTTCACCTAAAACTCGTTGCTCGGAAGCTACTTCAATATCTTTATTTCCTCATGGTCATCTCCAATGATGATAATGCCATCCCCATAAACTGCACAATGCTGATCTTTTGATTTGAGTGACTATAGAACACTGCGTAGTCACTGATGGTGCTCCGGTGATGGCGCTAGACAATCTTGTTGAGCGTTGTTGTGGAAACGATTGGGAAACCCCAAGAGGAAGGTGTGATGAGCACAACAACAAGTTTTCCCTCAGTATGAAACCAAGGTTTAATCGACCAGTAGGAGAAAGGCGTGACTTCTGAAGGTGTTGCTGGCTGACTATTGGCAATGACGCACTACTGACGTCAGCAACAACGTGGAACCTGCACACAACACAACCAAAGTACTTTGGCCAACTTGCAGTGAGGCTATCAATCTCACCAGTTTGCTGAACACAAAGGATTACACGTATCGAATGGAAGGAGATGTTTGCATAAAGTAAACAGAACATGATTGCGGTTGAATTTATCAGTAAAGGAAATAGGACCGGGGTCCACAGTTCACTAGAGATGTCTCTCCATAAAGAATAACATGTTGGGTGAATAAATTACAGCTGGGCAATTGATAGAATATCGACCAATACATGACAAGATGATTACTATGAGATTTGATATGGGCATTACAACATAATACATAGACTGTAATCCAACTGCGTCTATAACTAATAATCCACCTTCAAGTTAGCGTCCACACCCCTTTCAGTATTAAGTTGCAAGCAACAGACTATCGCATTAAGTAACGTGTGTAAAGTAAACAATAGAATTACCCTCGAATAAAATATTGTTGTTTTCTCCCTAGTAGAAACAACACATCTACAATCTTAGAAGTTATAAAGTAATCTCCCATAAAAATAGAGGCATGAACCTACTATCGAGCATAAATACCCCCTCTTGGAGTCACAAGTGTGCACTTGGCTAGAGTTTCTACTAGCAACGGAGAGCATGCAAGATCACAAATAACATACGATCAATCTCAACATAGTATACAATATTTATCGGATCCCAGCAAACCAAACATATAGGATTACATAAAGATGATCTTGATCATGTAGGGCAGCTCACAAGATAGATACATGAAGCATAAGTTGATGGGTTCGTTGCATGGAAAACAAAAAATTTCTACCGTGAACATGAGCAAAAACCAAGATCCAATCTAGGAAGAAGCAAGATCTAATATACCAAGATCGAAGCAACGAGAAGATTGCGAGACTAAACCTCGAAGATTCCAAAGCCTACGAGATTAGATCTCGTTGTTGATGTAGTCGATCGTCCGTGCTGCAATCCAGCAGCACTTCCGTACTCAGTCGTGCGTACGGTGTCGATGAAGCCCGTCCTCTCCCCATTCTAGCGGGCACGGAGGTGTGGTAGATCTCCTCGGAATCCCAGCAGCACGACGGCGTGGTGGTGGTGGTGGAGGAGAAAAGCTGCAGGGCTTCGCCTAAGCCGGACCAACGTATCGGTGGGAGAGAGAGGCGGCCAGAGGACAAGGTATGAAGGAGGGCTGCGGCCCCTGCCCCCTTCCCTATTTATATAGGGGGGGTGAGATCAGGGATGGCTTGGCCCCTCCTCCAAGCGCTATAGCCGGCGGCCAAGATGGGAAAAGGGGGAAACTCCCCCCCCCCAAGTTGATCCCCCTAGGGTTTTGGGGAAACCCTAGGGGTTTGGCCGGCTGGGCCTTGGGGGGCATGTGCCCCTGGCCCATTAGGCTAGGGAGCATCCCCTTGGCCCATGCTAGGCCTCCTAGGGTCGTGGTCCCACTGGTGGGACCCTTGGAACCTTCTAGAACCTTCTCGGTCTTCCACCGAAAAAATCCCAAACTTTTCCGAAACCTAGAAATCAACTTCTCTTATATGAATCTTATTCTCCGGACCATTCCGGACCTCCTCGTGATGTCCTGGATCCCATCCGAGACTCCGAAAAATCTTCGGTCTCCATCTCATATTCCGAATCTACTTATGCGACATCGAACCTTAAGCACGTCACCCTACGGTTCGTGAACTATGCAGACATGGTCGAGACTCCTCTCCGACCAATAACCAATAGCGGGATCTGGGAGATCCATAATGGCTCCCACACATTCAACGATAACTTAGTGATCGATTGAACCATTTACATATGATACCGATTCCCTTTGTCACGCGATACTTTACTTGTCCGAGGTTCGATCATCGGTATCTCCATACCTAGTTCAACCTCGTTACCGACAAGTACTCTTTACTCGTACCGTGGTATGTCATCTCTTGTGACTCAGTCACATGCTTGCAAGCTAATTAGACAACATTCCACCGAGAGGGCCCAGAGTATATCTATCCGTCATCGGGATGGACAAATCCCACTATTGATCCATATGCCTCAACTCACACTTTCCAAATACTTAATCCCATCTTTATAACCACCCATTTACGCAGTGGCGTTTGATGTAATCAAAGCATCCTTCTGGTGTAAGTGATTTACACGATCTCATGGTCGAAGGACTAGGTAACTATGTATCAAAATCTTATAGCAAGTTGAACTTAATGACTTGATCTCATGCTACGCTTATTTTCGGTGTGTCCATTATATCATTCATCCAATGACATAACCTTGTTATTAATAACATCCAATGTTCATGATCACGAAACCACGATCATCTATTAATCAACAAGCTAGTTATACAAGTGGCTTACTAGGGACTTCTTGTTGTTTACATAACACACATGTATCAATGTTTCGGTTAATAAAATTATAGCATGGTATGCAAACATTTATCATAAACTCAAAGATATTATAATAACCACTTTATTATAGCCACTTGGGCATATCTCCAGCACAAGGTGGAGAAGACAACCATATAGCTATTGTTATGGACCCATAGTCAATGGATGAACTACTCACGCATCACTTCGGATGCGGGCATGGTGATGTAGATGCCTCCGGCGATGATTTCCCCCTTCAGCAGGGTGCCGGGAAGAGCTTCAGAATCCTCCCCCCCGAGATGGGTTCTGCGATGGCGGCCACGACAGAACTTTTCATGGATGGAGGCTCGGGTATCCAAGGTTTTTCCGAGAAGATGTATAAATAGGCGGAAGATTTAGTTCGGTGGGGCATCTGGTGGGCCCAGACCTACCCTAGGCGCAGTCTAGGTCCAGGCCGCACCTAGGGGTGGTTTGGCCGCCCTGCTGCGCCTCTTTGACCCCCCATGTGGACTTCGTCTTTGTTTCTGTAAAATATTGACTTCGGCTTTTGTTTCGTCCAATTCCGAGAATATTTCATGTACAACTTTTTTGAAATAAAAAAATAGTACTCCCTCCGGTTCATATTAATTGACTCTAATATGGATGTATCTAGACAAATTTTAGTTCTAGATGCATCCATATTGCAGTCAATTAATATGAATCGGAGGGAGTAGAAAACATGGAACTGGCACTGTGGCACCTTGTTAATAGGTTAGTGTCGGAACTCGGAAATCATGTAAAAGTGCAACGAAGTGTAAGCAAAACATATATGAATTGGTGTAAAACAAGCATGGAGAATCAAAAATTATAGATATGTTTGAGACGTATCAGTCACCATTGCGTTGGACATACCGCATAGCACAAGCAAAATGTTTGAAGCTATCAAACCAAACCATCGACGATTGCTTCAGACCATACCAGGATTTTTTCAGCCCGCATAACTTTCCTGTTGTTTGTGAGGTACAAAAACCGGTGGTATGTCCATGTACACTTCTTCATGCGGGTCACCATGTAAGAAGGCATTCTTGACATGTACTTGATGCAACTTCCACTCAAATTTAGTAGCACAGAAAACCAATATTCTTACTATGTTCATATTTTCTACTCGAGAAAACGTCTCACCATAATCAATTTCATGAGTTTCCCCTGGCATATGTGTTCATCTTCCTGGCCGCTTCACGTCTCCTTTCGTGCAACACAATAGGAAGATTTTGTTGGAGATATTCCCGAGAGGCAATAATAAAGTAGTTATTGTTATATCTTTGTGTTCATGCTAAATGTTTACAGACCATGCTATAATTTTATTAACCGGAAACATTAATACATGTGTGTTGTGTAAACAACCAGAGTCCCTAGTAAGCCTCTCGTTTAACTAGCTTGTTGATCAATAGATGATCATGGTTTTCTGATCATGAACATTGGATGTTAATAATAACGATATCATATCATTAGGTGAATGATGTAACGGACACACACGCATAGTAAGCATAGCATAAGATCAAGTCATTAAGTTCAACTTGCTATAAGCTTTCGATACATAGTAACCTAGTCCTTCGACCATGAGATCATGCAAATCACTTACACCGGATGGGTACTTTGATTACATCAAACGTCACTGCGTAAATGGGTGGTTATAAATATGGGATTGAGTATTCAGAAAGTATGAGTTGAGGCATATGGATCAAGAGTGGGACTTGTCCATCCTGATGATGGATAGATATGCTCTGGGCCCACTCGGTGGAATTTCATCTAATTATCTTGAAAGCATGTCACAAGGTCACAAGAGATGACATGCCACGGTATGAGTAAAGAGTACTTGTCGGTAACGAGGTTGAACTAGGTATAGAGATAACGATGATCAAACCTCAGATAAGTAAAGTATCGCGCGACAAAGGGAATCGGTATCGTATGTTAATGGTTCATTCGATCACTAAGTTATTGTTGAATATGTGGGAGCCATTATGGATCTCCAGGTCCAGCTATTGGTTATTGATCAGAGATGAGTCTCGATCATGTCTGCATAGTTCACGAACCGTAGGGTGACACACTTAAGGTTCGATGTTGTATAGTAGATATGGAATATGAGATGGAGACCGAATGTTGTTCGGAGTCTTGTATGGGATCCAAGACATCATGAGGAGGTTCGGAATAGTCCGGAGAATAAGATTCATATATGGTAAGTCATTTTCAGGGTTACCGGAAAAGTTCAGGATTTTTCAGTATTGTACCGGAGGTTCTAGAAGGTTCCAGAGGATACCATAGTGGGGCCCACCTATCCCGGACGACCAACATGGACTGGAGGGGTCGCATAGGACCACATGGGCTAGGCACACCAACCCCCCAAGGCCCATGTGGCCGGATCAAGTGGATAAGATCAAATCTCTTGAAAATAGGGACTTAACTTGGGGGGGAGTTTCCCCCTTGTTTTGGCCGACCCTAGGGCTTGGAGGAGGGGCCAAGGCAGCCCCCCAAGCCTATATAAGAGGTAGGGGAGGGTTGGGGCGCAACACATGATTCACCAACCCCTAGCCGCCCCTCTCTCCCTCATCCTTCTTCCTGCGCAGGCTTGTTGAAGCCCTGCATAAATTTCTCCTCCACCTCCACCACCACGCTGTCGTGCTGCTGGGATTCCAAGGGGATCTACCACCTCCGCTGCCCGCTGGAACTGGGAGAGGAAGGACGTCATCGACACCATACGTGTGACCGAGTACGGAAGTGCTGCCGGATTGCAGCACTGGAAGGATCATCTAGATCAACCACAAGATCTAATCTCGTTAAGGCGTTGGATCTACGAGGGTTAGTTTCTCATCTATCTCGTTGCTCCGATCTCATAGATTAGGTCTTAGATTTTCCATAGATTGGATCTTGGGTTTATTAGTCTTTGAGATACAATTTTTTGTTTTCCATGCATGGAACCCATCAGTGGTATCAGAGCCGTGTCTATGCATAGATCTATTGCACGAGTAGAACACAATGAGTTTGTGGGCGTTGATGCTTTTATTGTCTCTTGTTATGTGTACTTTGCATCTTGCGGGATGGTGGGATGAAGTGACCCGGGCTAACTTTACATGACCGCGTTCATGAGACTTGCTCTACGCTTGACATGCAACTTGTATTGCATAAGTGGCTTTGCGGGTGTCTGCTCTCACCATAGTTAAGATTCAATTTACTATTTCAATCGACAACACTAGTGTCACCGTTGTGGTTCTTGTTCGTAGGTAGTTTGGATCTTACTCGAAAGCCCCAAACCACGTAAAACATGCAAAAACTTTTTAGAGGCATCTAACTTGTTTTTGCAGGGGGGCATGTGATGTGATATGGCTATATGATTGTGAATATATTTGATGTATGAGATGATCATTATTTTATTATGGCAACCGGAAGGAGCCTAATGGTTGTCTTTATTGTTTCATGACCTGCATGCCAATCACCATGTAATAGCTTTATTTCATTAGTATGAGTTAGTAGTTGTAATAGTTGCTATGGATGGTGGACAACCATGAAGCGGTGCCATGGACCTTGGCGCAATGCTGGTGATGATGGAGATCATGCTCATGTGCTTTAAAGATGGAGATCAAAGGCACACGAAGAAAAGGCCATATCATATCACATTATCCATGCATGTGATGTTAATCCTTTTATGCAACTTATTTTGCTTAGATCGCGACGGTAGCATTATAAGATGATCCCTCACATTAATATCAAGATAATAAAATGTTCTCCCCTCGTATGCACCGTTGCTAAAGTTCATCGTTTTGAAGCATCTCGTGATGATCGGATGTGATAGATTCTACGTTAACATACAACAGGTGTAATCCATGTTGCACACGTGGAAATACTTGGGTTTGCTTGACTAGCCTAGCATGTACAGACATGGCCTCGGAACACAGGAAACCGAAAGGTTGAACACGAGTCATATGGATGAAATGATCAACGTGTTGATGTTCACCATTGAAGCTACATCATCTTCCGTGATGATCGGACTTGGTGTAGTGAATGTGGATCGTGTGCCATTAAACAACTATGAGGGATGTTGTATTAAGTGGGAGTTCATTAGTAATTAGATTAAAACTTGAACTAATTATCATGAACATAGTCTGAATAGTATTTTGTATTATAATTGTAGAATTGACATTCGTTATCTACCATGCGCTAGTCTTGTAATTGAGATAGAAACCCTGTTAAGTCTGACAAGCAACTTTACAGACTGGTACTCTATTGTTAAAGAATTAAGAAACGATTAAGACCTATTGCAAACTTTTGGTAAACCTCACATTGCTAATTCAAAGAGCAATGGTTTCAATTAGTACCGAAAACAATCTTGTCTCCGTGAAATTTGAAGTTCAAATCCATTTGAAAAGTAAGGAGCTAGAAATTTTGTTTTCAGAAATAAGCAAGGTATGCGATATATGTGATATCTAAGACCTTATTGCAAGATGATAGAATATAATTTAGTGAGACTACATAAACTCATAAGTTTTATGGGAATGTACGAAGGTTGAAGACTATCCTCCAACTAGTTGGGCACTAACGATATGCGCATATCCATGAAGTGATCGTCCTTAGTATGCACCGTTGCTAAGACTCTTCATTTCGAAGAACCACGTGATGAACGGGTGTTATAGATTCTACCTGTGCATACAACGGGTGGAAGCCAGATTTGCACATGCGAATACTGAGGTTAAACTTTACGAGCCTCATGATTTGATTGATAAAAATTATGAGTGAAATTGTTCATCACATTAAAAAATTTACTAATAGTGAAATCCGGAACACTTGTCAAGTGATGATCAACTTCAAAGTAAGAACCTCAAGGTTATTGGTATTTGACCAACGGACCTAGAAGTTCTTGATGGTGAAGTGTTTTCTGAAAATGAGGAAAGCTAAAAGAGAAACTACAAAAAAAATTGGCGGAAAGAAAGAAAAGACTAGAAAGTCTAGCTGAGGTGTATATAGATGATATACATGTTATGAATGTATTCTTTATTTGGTCACACAATGAAATTCTTGGGTATTGGCACCATATTGGTTGGTATGAGGTATCATACAAAACAACGCAATACAAGAATACAATGGCCTAAGTAACTGACAAGGAATATGGTAGGAATGCACGTCTCGAACAAAATAAAGTGTTATTGTGTTCGTCGTTGGCATTCTACCTAGCCCTTCAGATTTATAATAAAGAACTTTATAATTGTTGTTTTGTTCTGGTCAAATGAAAAAAAAAGAGTTGTTCAAATTACGACCGTACTCCATGTACGATGGATACATTATTATAAATCTTAATGGTGAAACACACATGCATAACACTGACGCTAAAATGATAAGAATTCTACTTATTTGTGGAACCGCCATTTAGGTCATGTTAGAAAGGAACACATGAAGGAACTCCATGCAAATAGATTTTTGGAGTCATTTGATTTTTGAATCGTTCGGTATTTGTATATCTCTTCCAAAAATAATGATTGAAATACCGTTCATAGGTCAAGAGTTGAACGGTTAACTAGCTTAGTGGAAACATACATGATGATGTATATGGTTCTTAGGCATAGTTGTGTGCGGAAGATTCCTCTACTTCATGAAAACTTCCAACAATGAATTGAGTGTATATATAAGGATATATTCAATAAGGAAGAAGTTTGTAACATTTGAATAGATTCAAATAAATTTCAGCATGAAGTGGAAATCATCGTAATAGAAAAGTAAAATATCTATGATTGGATCATGGTGGAAATATTTGAATTACGAGTTTTAGCGAACATCTGAGAGAGTTACAAAATTGTTCCACAAATCACGTTTCTTGGAACACCATAGTTATGATGGAGTAATCGAAAGACGTATACAAACCTTGTTGGATTAATGATGAGATAAAATAAAATTATGCAATTATATTTTGTGGTTTATGCTTTAGAGACTACCACTTTTACACTAAATAGAGCGTCATCATAATCCGTTGAAATGACATCATATGAGTTATGGCATGGGTATAAATCCTAATAGTCATTTTTTAAATTTTGGTATGCATAGCATAAGTAAATGGGTTTACAACCAAAACTGCATAAATGTCTTTGTTGTTTTCTCAGAGAACAAATTGGGAATTCTTTCCACTATGAAGTCAAAGACAAAAGTGTTTGTCGATGTTACTTGCTTATTTCCAAGAAATTGTTTCTAGCAAAGTATTTGAGTGAGAGGACAATGGAACTTGATAAGGTTTATGAACCTGAGCATGATGATCAAAGTAGTGCAGCATCGGAAATGGTTCCGGAAGCGGCCACGACGATCATGGCTCCCATGTCTACAAAGTGTTATAGTCATGGATATCGAAGTACCTATTGAACTGTGTAGATGTGGTTTATTTTGTGATCAAATAAATTATTTGTGGACAAAGGATTGATTTTGAATAATGATAAACCAACTACATACAAAGAAGCTATGATGGGCCCTGACTCCATTAAAATGGCTAAATGCCATGAAATCCAATATAGATGAATACTTTTTGAAAGTAAATGGACCTATAAAATTAATGGACATGGATGCAATATCCTTGACGAAGCTCGACTTTTCAAAAAGTTGTTTACAACAAAGTTCAAAGAGTTGACAACGATAAGATTAGATCTTCCGTATCAATGTTTATAGTCTATGTGGATTATTCTAGTAATCGCTACATATTTCTTTTATGAGATATGTTAGTAGGATGGCAGAAATACATTCCTTACCAGAAGTGTGTATTAAGGATGTATACTAGATACAACCAAGAGTTTTGCTAGTCCGTGGAACACTAGATAGGTATACAAACTTCAACTGGATGAAGTAAGTATCACAGAGTTGGAATCTTCACCGGATGAAATAATCAAAGAGTTTTGATTTCACCAGAAACGATGAAGATGCTTGCATTTGCAAGAAATTAAGTGGAAGCATTGAGACATAGTTATAATATTATATGTGGATGCCATATCATTGATTATAAATGATGTAATTATGTACTTGATGTGATTAAAAGGTTTTATTGTGAATTAACTTCAATGAAAGGATATTGACTAAAACATATTTAGCATCAAGATCTATGAAGATAGATTGAATCGCATAGTAAGTTTAAGTCAAAGTACATAGAATGAATATTGAAATAGTTCAATACGAAAACATTAAGAAGGTGTTCTTTTCCATGTGAAGGTTTAACAAGACTTGAGTGTATTTGACACTCGGTGAGTAAAAACACATAAGGTGATTTTAGATCACAAATAATTTGTACATAATCAAATGTCCTATGCTCTAAAGAGTTAGGATCAAATATCAGAATGATCTATGCGATGATCATTGGAAAACAGTAAGAATATCCTTGAGTACTTTGGAAGAGCCAAGGATATATAGTTTTGTATGAAGTAATGACAAACAAATCGATGTAAGGCGTTGCACCGATATTAGTTTGGTCGCATATAAAAATAAATTTCAATCTCAATTAGGCTAAGTATTCATTGAAAGGTAGCAAAATGAGCTAGAAGAAGTCTATGCTAGATTTAGATGAGTTCTAAATATTGTGACGGATTCTACAAACGAAGGCAGAGTATGTCATTGTTTTGACAATGACCGAGAGTGTTTGAGTCTAGGAGTTCTTTGAGAACTTGGTGTAATTCCAACAGTGTCAGAACTTTGAAGCTATATTGTGTGTGACAATATTAGTGACATATTTCAGACCGCGGAATTAAGGTTCCACCAAAAGAATGAACATATACGATTAATGCCGACTCATTTGGAAAATGAGTGATGCGTGGAGACGCAAATGAATTGCAAAATACATACGTTTCTGAGCGTGTCGGATTCGTTGACTGAAACCTCTCCCGTGAGCAAAACATGGTAAGCACCAAAAGGCCAAGGTGTTATATATTTACAAATATAAACTAGATTATTGACTCTAGTGCAAGTGGGAGACTGTTGGAGATATGCCCGAGAGGAAATAATAAAGTAGTTATTTTTATATCTTAGTGTTCATGATAAATTTTTACACCCCATGCTATAATTTTATTAACCGGAAACATTAATACATGTGTGTTCTGTAATCAACCAGAGTCCCTAGTAAACCTCTCGTTTAACTAGATTGTTGAATAATAGATGATCATGGTTTCCTGATCATGAACATTGGATGTTATTAATAACAAGATCATATCATTAGGTGAATGATGTAATGGACAAACACCCATAGTAAGCATAGAATAAGATCAAGTCATTAAGTTCAACTCGCTATAAGCTTTCGATACATAGTAACCTAGTCCTTCGACCATGAGATCATGTAAATCACTTACACCAGATGGGTAATTTGATTATATCAAACGTCACTGCGTAAATAGGTGGTTATAAAGATGGGATTGAGCATTCGGAAAGTATTAGTTGAGGCATATGGATCAAGAGTGGGATTTGTCCATCCTGATGACATATAGATATGCTCTGGGCCCTCTCGGTGGAATGTCATCTAATTAGCTTGCAATCATGTGACAAGGTCACAAGAGCTGACATACCACAGTACGAGTAAAGAGTACTTGTAGGTAACGAGGTTGAACTAGGTATAGAGATACCGATGATCAAACCTCGGATAAGTAAAGTATCGCACGAGAAAGGGAATCGGTATCAAATGTTAATGGTTCATTCGATCACTAAGTTATCGTTGAATATGTGGGAGCCATTATGGATATCCAGGTCCCGCTATTGGTCATTGATCGGAGAGGAGTCTCGATCATGTCTGCATAGTTCACGAACCGTAGGGTGACACACTTAAGGTTCGATGTTGTATAGTAGATATGGAATACGAGATGGAGACCGAATGTTCGCAGTCTCGGATGGGATCCAAGACATCACGAGGAGGTCCGGAATAGTTCGGAGAATAAGATTCATACATGGGAAGTCATTTTCAGGGTTACCGGAAAAGTTAAGGATTTTTCGGTATTGTACCGGAGGTTCTAGAAGGTTCCGGAGGGTACCATAGTGAGGCCCACCTATCCCGGATGACCAAGATGGACCGGAGGAGTCGCATAGGCCCACATGGGCCAGGCAGTCCAGCGCTCCAAGGCCCATGTGGCTGAATCAAGTGGATAAGATCAAATCTCTTGAAAATAGGGACTTAACTTGGGGGAAGTTTCCCCCCTTGTTTTGGCCGACCCTAGGGCTTGGAGGAGGGGCCAAGGAAGACCCCCACGCCTATATAAGAGTGAGGGGAGGGTTGGGGCGCAACACATGATTCCCCAAACCCTAGCCGCCCCTCTCTTCCTCCTCCTTCTTCCTGCGCAGGCTTGGCTAAGTCCTACATGAATTTCTCCTCCACCTCCACCACCACGCCATCATGCTGCTGGGATTCCGAGGGGATCTACCACCTCCTCTTCCCGCTGGAATAGGGAGAGGAAGGATGTCATCGACACCATACGTGTGACTGAGTACGGAAGTGCTGCCGGATTGCAACACTGGAAGGATCGTCTACATCAACCACGAGATCTGATCTCGTTAAGGCTTTGGATCTACGAGGGTTAGTTTCTCATCTATCTCGTTGTTCCGATCTCATAGATTAGATCTTGGCATTTTCATAGATTGGATCTTGGATTTATTACTTGATACGTCTCAAACGTATCTATAATTTCTTATGTTCCATGCTACTTTATTGATGATACTCACATGTTTTATACATACTTTATGTCATATTTATGCATTTTCCGGCACTAACATATTAACGAGATGCCGAAGAGCCAGTTGCTGTTTTCTGCTGTTTTTGGTTTCAGAAATCCTAGTAAGGAAATATTCTCGGAATTGGATGAAATCAACGCCCAGGGACTTATTTTTCCACGAAGCTTCCAGAACACCGAAAGGGAAACGAAGTGGGGCGACGAGGCGCCCACACAACAGGGCGGCGCGGCCAAGGCTTGGGCCGCGCGGCCCTAGCGTGTGGGGCCCTCGTGGCGCCCCCTAACCTACCCTTCCGCCTACTTAAAGTCTTCATCGTGAATACCCCAGTACCGAGAGCCACGATACGGAAAACCTTCCAGAGACGCCGCCGCCGCCAATCCCATCTCGGGGGATTCAGGAGATCGCCTCCGGCACCCTGCCGGAGAGGGGAATCATCTCCCGGAGGACTCTTCACCGCCATGGTCGCCTCCGAAGTGATGTGTGAGTAGTTCACCCCTGGACTATGGGTCCATAGCGATAGCTAGATGGTCGTCTTCTCCTAATTGTGCTATCATTGTTGGATCTTGTGAGCTGCCTAACATGATCAAGATCATTTATTTGTAATGCTACATGTTGCGTTTGTTGGGATCTGATGAATATTGAATGCTATGTTATGTTGATTATCAATCTATCATCTATGTGTTGTTTATGATCTCGCATGCTCTCCGTTATTAGTAGAGGCTCTGGCCAAGCCGTTACTTGTAACTCCAAGTGGGAGTATTTATGCTCGATAGTGGGTTCATGCCTCCATTAAATCTGGGACAGTGACAGAAAGTTCTAAGGTTGTGGATGTGCTGTTGCCATTAGGGATAAAACATCAATGCTATGCCTAAGGATGTATTTGTTGATTACATTACGCACCATAATTAATGCAATTGTCTGTTGTTTGCAACTTAATACTGGAAGGGGTTCGGATGATAACCTGAAGGTGGACTTTTTAGGCATAGATGCATGCTGGATAGCGGTCTATGTACTTTGTCGTAATGCCCAATTGAATTTCACACTACTCATCATAACATGTATGTGCATTGTCATGCCATCTTTATTTGTCAATTTCCCAACTGTAATTTGTTCACCCAACATGCTATATCTTATGGGAGAGACACCACTAGTGAACTGTGGACCCCGGTCCATTCTTTTACATCGAATACAATCTACTGCAATACTTGTTCTACTGTTCTCTGCAAACATCATCATCCACACTATGCATCTAATCCTTTGTTACAGCAAGCCGGTGAGATTTACAACCTCACTGTTAAGTTGGGGCAAAGTACTTTGGTTGTGTTGTGCAGGTTCCACGTTGGCGCCGGAATCCCTGGTGTTGCGCCGCACTACACTCCGCCGCCATCAACCTTCAACGTGCTTCTTGGCTCCTACTGGTTCGATAAACCTTGGTTTCTTACTGAGAGAAAAACTTGCCGCTGTACGCATCATACCTTCCTCTTGGGGTTCCCAACGAACGTGTGCTTTACCGTCAAAAGCAGCAAAGCTTTTTCTGGCGCCGTTGCCGGGGAACGAAGAAAAGCTACACCGCAGAGATTTCTACCTCCCACGTCAACCACGCGCCAGTTGTGGACAGCAAAGCTTTTTCTTGCGCCGTTGCCGGGGAGATCAAGACACGCTGCAAGGGGAGTCTCCACTTCCAATCTCTTTACTTTGTTTTTGTCTTGCTTTATTTTATTTACTATTTTGTTTGCTGCATTATATCAAAATACAAAAAAATTAGTTGCTAGCTTTACTTTATTTGCTATGTTGTTTGCGTTCTCCATATTAAAAACACAAAAAAATTAGTTACTTGCATTTACTTTATCTAGTTTGCTTTATTTACTATTGCTAAAATGGGTACTCCTGAAAATGCTAAGTTGTGTGATTTCACAAACACAAATAATAATGATTTCTTATGCACACCTATTGCTCCACCTGCTACTACAGCTGAATTCTTTGAAATTAAACCTGCTTTACTAAATCTTGTTATGAGAGAGCAATTTTCTAGTGTTAGTTCTGATGATGCTGCTGCCCATCTTAATAATTTTGTTGAACTATGTGAAATGCAAAAGTATAAGGATTTAGATGGTGACATTATAAAATTAAAATTGTTTCCTTTCTCATTAAGAGGAAGAGCTAAAGATTGGTTGCTATCTTTGCCTAAGAATAGTATTGATTCATGGACTAAATGTAAGGATGCTTTCATTGGTAGATATTATCCTCCTGCTAAAATTATATCTTTGAGAAGTAGCATAATGAATTTTAAACAATTGGATAATGAGCATGTTGCCCAAGCATGGGAAAGAATGAAATCTTTGGTTAAAAATTGCCCAACCCTTGGACTGACTACTTGGATGATCATCCAAACCTTTTATGCAGGACTGAATTTTTCTTCGCGAAACCTATTGGATTCAGCTGCTGGATGTACTTTTATGTCCATCACTCTAGGCGCCGCAACAAAGCTCCTTGATGATATGATGATTAATTACTCTGAATGGCACACGGAAAGAGCTCCACAAGGTAAGAAGGTAAATTCTGTCGAAGAAACCTCCTCCTTGAGTGATAAGATTGATGCTATTATGTCTATGCTTGTGAATGGTAGGACAAATTTTGATCCTAATAATGTTCCGTTAGCTTCATTGGTTGCCCAAGAAGAACATGTTGATGTGAACTACATTAAAAATAATAATTTCAACAACAATGCTTATCGGAACAATTCTAGTAACAACTATAGGCCATATTCTTATAATAATGGTAACGGGTATGGTAATTCTTATGGGAATTCTTACAACAATAATAGGAATACACACCCTGGTCTTGAAGCCATGCTTAAAGAATTTATTAGTACATAAACTGCTTTTAACAAATCTGTTGAAGAAAAGCTTGGTAAAATTGAGATACTTGCTTCTAAAGTTGATAGTCTTGCTGCTGATGTTGATCTTTTGAAATCGAAAGTTATGCCTAATGAAAATAAAGATATTAAGTCATTTGCTACAGCAAACGCCATCCAAGTTAGAATTAATGAGAATATAATATTGATGGCCGAATTGCGTGCTAGGTGGGAAAAAGAAGAAAATGCTAAAGATAACAATATAGCTAAAGTTTGGACTATTACCACCACTAGCAATGCTAATGCTTCACATGTTGCTACACCTCCTACTATCAATGGTAAAATAATTGGTGTTGGCAATGTTTCCACTTCTAATGCAAAGTGTGCAAAACTGCCTGAAACTGCTAAAACTGCTGAAACTGCCTGTGATAAAACTGCTGAATTTTTTTTCCAATATTGGGGATAATGATTCCATTGCTTTAGATTATAATGGTTTAGACTTTGATGATTGTCACATCTCTGAAGTTATAAAGTTCTTACAAAAACTTGCTAAAAGTCCTAATGCTAGTGCTATAAATTTGGCCTTTACGAAACATATTACAAATGCTCTCATAAAAGCTAGAGAAGAGAAATTAAAACTTTAAACTTCTATTCCTAGGAAGTTAGAAGATGGTTGGGAGCCCATCATTAAGATGAAGGTCAATGATTTTTATTGTAATGCTTTATGTGATCTTGGTGCAAGTATTTCCGTTATGCCTAGGAAAATCTATAATATGCTTGACTTGCCACCATTGAAAAATTGTTATTTGGATGTTAATCTTGCTGATAATTCTACAAAGAAACCTTTGGGGAGGGTTGATAATGTTCGCATTACGGTTAACAATAACCTTGTCCCCGCTGATTTTGTTGTCTTGAATATTGAATGCAATGCATCTTGTCCCATTATATTGGGAAGACCTTTTCTTCGAACTGTTGGTGCTATTATTGATATGAAGGAAGGTAATATTAAATATCAATTTCCTCTCAAGAAAGGTATGGAACACTTCCCTAGAAAGAGAATGAAGTTACCTTTTGATTCTATTATTAGAACAAATTATGATGTTGATGCTTCGTCTCTTGATGTTACTTGATTCACACTTTCTGCGCCTAGCTAAAAGGCGTTAAAGAAAAGCGCTTATGGGAGACAACCCATAATTTTACTTCTGCACTTTTGTTTTATATTTGAGTCTTGGAAGTTGTAACTACCGTAGCAACCTCTCCTTATCTTAATTTTATTGCATAGTTGTGCCAAGTAAAGTCTTTGATAGTAAGGTTCATACTAGATTTGGATTACTGCGCAGAAACAGATTTCTTGCTGTCACGAATTTGAGCAGTAGTCTCTGCATGTAACTCAGAAAAATCTGCCAATTTACGTGATTAATCCTCAGATACGTACGCAACTTTTATTCAATTTGAGCATTTTCATTTGATCAAGTCTGGTGCACCGAAAAAATTCGTCTTTACGGACTGTTCTATTTTGACAGATTCTGCCTTTTATTTCGCATTGCCTGTTTTACTATGCTTGATGGATTTCTTTATTCCATTAACTTTCTGTAGCTTTGTGCAATGTCCAGAAGTGTTAAGAATTATTATTTCACCTCTGAACATGTGAATTTTGATTATGCACTAACCCTCTAATGAGTTGTTTTGAGTTTGGTGTGGAGGAAGTTTTCAAGGATCAAGAGAGGAGGATAATACAATATGATCAAGGAGAGTGAAAGCTCTAAGCTTGGGGATCCCCCGTGGTTCATCCCTGCATATTTCAAGAAGACTCAAGCATCTAAGCTTGGGGATGCCCAAGGCATCCCCTTCTTCATCGACAACATTATCAGGTTCCTCTAGTGAAACTACATTTTTATTCCGTCACATATTATGTGCTTTACTTGGAGCGTCTGTATGTTTTTGTTTTTGTTTTATTTGAATAAAGTTGGATCCTAGCATTCATTGTGTGGGAGAGAGACACGCTACGCTGTTGCATATGGACAAATATGTCCTTAGCTTTACTCATAATGTTCATGGCGAAGGTTGAAACTGCTTCGTTAATTGTTATATGGTTGGAAACGGGAAATGTTACATGTAGTAATTGGTTGAATGTTTTGAATAATTTGATACTTGGCAATTGTTGTGCTCATAAGGATCATGTTTAAGCTCTTGCATCATATACTTTGCACCTATAAGTGAAGAAATACATAGAGCTTGCTAAAATTTGATTTGCATGATTGGTCTCTCTAAGGTCTAGATATTTTCTAGTAAGGGTTTGAACAACAAGGAAGACAGTGTAGAGTCTTATAATGCTTGCAATATGTTTTTATGTGAGTTTTGTCTGTATCGGTTCATACTTGTGTTTGCTACAAATAACCTTGCTAGCCTAAGCCTTGTATTGAGAGGGATTACTTCTCGTGCATCCAAATCCTTGAGCCAAAAACTATGCCATTTGTGTCCACCATACCTACCTACTACATGGTATTTCTCTGCCATTCCAAAGTAAATTGCTTGAGTGCTATCTTTAAACACTTCAAAAATTATTACCTCTTATTTGTGTCAATGTTTTATAGCTCATGAGGAAGTATGTGGTGTTTATCTTTCAATCTTGTTGGGCAACTTTCACCAATGGACTAGTGGCTTCATCCGCTTATCCAATAATTTTGCAAAAAGAGCTGGCAATGGGATTCTCAGTCCCAAATTAATTAACCTTCATAATTTTACAAAAATAGACACTCCTCCATGGTATGTGATTGTTGGACGGCACCCGAGGATTCGGTTAGCCATGGCTTGAGAAAGCAAAGGTGGGGAGGAGTGTCATCTAAATAAAACTAAAATAAAAAGGCACTCCTTCATGGTATGAGATTGTTGGCAGGCACCCGAGGACTCGGTTAGCCATGGTTTGTGAAAGCAAGGTTGGAAGGAGTGCCACCCAAAAATAAAAATGTTTCATGGGAGCCACTCTTCGAAGGTTTGTCTGGCAAGGGGGTTAGAGTGCCCATTACCATTCGTTGACAACAACAAACACCTCTCAAAACTTTACTTTTATGCTCTCTCTATGTTTTCAAAATAAAAGCTCTAGCACAAATATAGCAATCAATGCTTCCCTCTGCGAAGGGCCATTCTTCTACTTTTATGTTGAGTCAGTTTACCTACTTCTTCCATCTTAGAAGCAAACACTTGTGTTAACTGTGCATTGATTCCTACATACTTGCATATTTGCATTCATCATATTAATTTGTATTGACAATTATCCATGAGATATGCATGTTACAAGTTGAAAGCAACCGCTGAAACTTATATCTTCCTTTGTGTTGCTTCAATGCCTTTACTATGAATTTATTGCTTTATGAGTTAACTCTTATGCAAGACTTATTGATGCTTGTCTTGAAAGTACTATTCATGAAAAGTCTTTGCTATATGATTCAATTGTTTAACCATTGTCTTTACCATTGCTTCTAATCGCTGCATTCATTACATGTGCTTACAATAGTATTGATCATGATTATGATGGCATGTCACCTCAGAAATTATCTTTGTTATCGTTTACCTACTCGGGACGAGTAGGAACTAAGCTTGGGGATGCTTGATACGTCTCCAACGTATCTATGATTTCTTATGTTCCATGCTACTTTATTGATTATACTCACATGTTTTATACATACTTTAAGTCATATTTATGCATTTTCCGGCACTAACCTATTAACAAGATGCCGAAGAGCCGATTCTTTGTTTTCTGCTGTTTTTGGTTTCAGAAATCCTAGTAAGGAAATATTCTCGGAATTGGACGAAATCAACGCCCAGGGGCTTATTTTTCCACGAAGCTTCCAGAACACCGAAAGGGAAATGAAGTGGGGCAACGAGGCGCCCACACAACAGGGCGGCGCGGCCAAGGCTTGGGCCGCGCGGCCCTAGCGTGTGGGGCCCTCGTGGTGCCCCCTAACCTACCCTTCCGCCTACTTAAAGTCTTCGTCGCGAATACCCCAGTACCGAGAGCCACGATACGGAAAACCTTCCAGAGACGCCGCCGCCAATCCCATATCTGGGGATTCAGGAGATCGCCTCCGGCACCCTGCCGGAGAGGGGAATCATCTCCCGGAGGACTCTTCACCGCCATGGTCGCCTCCGGAGTGATGTGTGAATAGTTCACCCCTGGAATATGGGTCCATAGCAGTAGCTAGATGGTCGTCTTCTCCTAATTGTGCTATCATTGTTGGATCTTGTGAGCTGCATAACATGATCAAGATCATCTATTTGTAATGCTACATGTTGCGTTTGTTGGGATCCGATGAATATTGAAAGCTATGTTATGTTGATTATCAATCTATCATCTATGTGTTGTTTATGATCTTGCATGCTCTCCGTTATTAGTAGAGGCTCGGCCAAGTCGTTACTTGTAACTCCAAGAGGGAGTATTTATGCTCGATAGTGGGTTCATGCCTCCATTAAATGCGGGACGGTGACGGAAAGTTCTAAGGTTGTGGATGTGTTGTTGCCACTAGGGATAAAACATCAATGCTATGTCTAAGGATGTATTTGTTGATTACATTACGCACCATACTTAATGCAATTGTCTGTTTTTGCAACTTAATACTGGAAGGGGTTCGGATGATAACCTGAAGGTGGACTTTTTAGGCATAGATGCATGCTGGATAGCGGTCTATGTACTTTGTCGTAATGCCCAATTGAATTTCACACTACTCATCATAACATGTATGTGCATTGTCATGCCATCTTTATTTGTCAATTGCCCAACTGTAATTTGTTCACCCAACATGCTATATCTTATGGGAGAGACACCACCACTACTAGAAAAAGGCTTATAGCCGCACTTCTTACCGCCGGCAAGTCCGTTTCGAGGTGGCCGGCGGTAAGTTACCGCCGGCGAGTTGGTTTGGGGTCGCCGGGGATATGCCCCTTACCGCCGGCGAATCATGACTGAAACTGCCAGGGGTAAATTGGGCCGAGAGCACCCAGATGCACCTCCCATTACCGCCGGCGAATTGGAATAAAAACGCCGGGGGTAATTTTAATACTGCCAACGAGGCTGGACCGAAAACGCCAAGGGTATTTGGTGGTCCTATGCCACCATCCCTTCCACCTCCACATACATATCCCCACGTATCCCCACGCACGCCCCAATCCCCAACCTCTCTCTCTCACCCCTCGTTCCCACGGCGCCGCACACCTACCAGCAGAGGGGAGGGATCTCTCCTCCCACCTCCTCATCCATGGCGCCGCCCAGCTGGATCCGGCTGCCGCGTGCCACCCTCATCCTCATCCTGCTCGCCCTCCACCTCTCCCTCTCCGTCGCTGCCTAGTTCGAGGCTTCGACTCCGACGAGCTCCCGCACACCGCCGCCGCCGATCTCGCGTCCCCGAACGACGATGACAAGGGACTCGACCTCGACGTCGACCTCTCGCCCCCGCCGCCCATCTCCATCTTCGTCTCCTCCTCCTCCCATCCCGTGACCACCACCACCGCGCCGGCCGAGTCCGCCCCGTCAGATCCCTCCGCCGCGGACTCCTGATCTGCTTCCTGCTCGGCACCGATGACGGCAGGGACGACTGCGTGCAGCGGCGGGATCGTGGCGTGCGGCCTGGTGCTGCTGATGCGCCGCTCGGTCTGCTTTTTTTTTATTTGCAAAATTTGATACCGCCGGCGAGTAACTGTGGAGTAGGGCAAAATGCCGGGGGTAATTTCATCTTACCACTGGCGAATACGAAAACGCTGGGGGTAGCCCATTACCACCAGCGAGGTTATCGCCGGCGAGCACAAAAACGCCGGGGATAGCCAAATCTGTGCGCCGATGGTAAGGTTATTCCTATGTCGGGGGGAAGACCCCGGATAGGGCAAGGGACGCGGAGTAGCCGGCTGGCCACTGGCCGGCTCACGGCAAAGGCCGACTGAGGAGCAGCCGGCTGGCGCCGTGGCCGGCTGGTCCGGAAGCCGGCTGGCTCTAGGTCCTAGTCGGCCTGGCTACGGCCACCAATGCCGTAGCCGGGCCGGCTTCTACAAGCCATATCCGATCGGGGTTTGTACCTCGGACCGACTCGAGGCCGGCGAGTCTTGCACTCGGAAGGAACCGGGTTGGTGGTTCGGGTCCCCAAAGTCCACGCTGACTTCATCTTCCGTAAAGCGCGGGGCACTCGTGGAGCAATAGTGCCACGCGCCGGACAGGCCGTCGGGGCTTACGACGATCCGTGCCGCTACGGTGGCTGACGGCGACGAGGGACACTTCCTCTCCATACCGCCGACCGTGGCAGCCGGATGGGACGAGGCCACGATGCCTCAACGGCTCCCGACGTCACCGCCTCGGGAAGGAGTGGAAGCCGGAGCCGGCCAAGCCGGCCGATAAACTATAGGGTCTTATATGTAAAAGTGCCGGCGCCTATATAAGCCGCACTACCCCCTCTCGTGCGGGGATCGATCATTCTTACTTCATTCCACCCATAGAGCTGCCCTGCGAGAGAGACCATCGTCTCCCTTAGCCTCCCAGGAGCAGCCGGCCACAGCTCTAGGAGCACCATTGTACTGTGTGATCATCGTATACACTCATAGCAGGAGTAGAGGTTTTACCTCCATCGGAGGGCCTCGAACCTGGGTACGTCGCCGTGTCGCTCGTGCCCATACCCGCATCCGGATACCGCCGTGAGATCCCTCAGGAACCACTTCGATTAGCCACCCTATGGCATATGCCGTGACGATACCCCGACATTTGGCTCCCACCGTGGGGCCTTCAGCATCCTCGGCCGGTGTCTTCATCCGGACGGGCCTCACCATCACCACCGGCGAGCGAGTCGCTTCAGGCTTGATCTGGAGATTCGGCTCCCTCGACCGCGTCAGCGACAACGCTCGGCTGCTTCGCCGACCGGCCCTTCCCAGCCGGCGGCAGCGTCATCTCCTTCGGCGGCCACGACGTCTACGTCGCCACCGTCGCACCGCCGCGCTACCCGCGGCAGGTGCTGCGCTGCGCAAGCCCTCCTCCGCGAGCCGGCAGCAGCGCTCCCGCCAGCCCCGCCGTCGTGCAAGTCATGATGGCTGGCGAGGAGCTCCCCACCAAGAACCCGCGCACCCGCGGCCCCAACCTGGAGCGCAACATCGACCCCAACGCCTCCGGCTCGGGCCCGAAAGCGCCACCACCACCGTCCCGGCTGGATGCAGTCCGGGCAAAACTGAGCACCCCGCTCACGCCTGGTGCCGACCCCACCGCCATCGAGGCGGATTTGGAGGCGCACCGCCAGCTCCTCCTCAAGCAAACAGAAGAACTGGCTGCTGCTAAGCGCCAGATGGAGATCACCCAGCGCGAGTACAACCGCGCCCACGGCCTCACTCCAGGCGGCGACGAGCCAAGCCGAGCCGGCCATGTCCGCCGCAGGGGCCGCGACCTCGGCGCCGAGATTGCCCGCGACGGCGCTCCTTCGCCGGCTCCGTCCGCGGAGCTCCCCGTTTACGACACCCCCGACAAGAACATGTGCGCGGCAGAAGCCGCCGCAGAAGAGCTGAACCGCCTTGAAGGCGAAGAGTTACGCCGCCGGACCAAGCGGGTGACTGAGCTGCTCAACGCAGCCAACAGGCAGATCGCCGACCCCAGGTATGTCAATGCCCCCAGAGCTTCTCACGCTCGTGGCGCTGCAGGCAACGACAGGGAAGGCGCCAGGGACTCGGCCGAGTCCGCCTCGCCAGCACCAAGCCGGCACCGTGACTCCCGGGCCACCCACGCAAGTTCGGGCCGGCCGAGCCACCAGCCGAGCGGCAGCAGCCGCAGCCGGCCTCCGCCAAGCCGAAACCAAGAGCACGACTCCGAGCCTCGCCGCCAGCACCGCCCGGCTCCAGAAGCAGCCGGCGCACGCCAGCCGGCACGTTCCCGGCTGGGCCCCCGCATCGAGCCCACCGATGCCAGAGACCGCCTTGACCGGCTGGTCGAATCCCGCATCGCGGAAGAGGAGGCGCCGGCTTGCCCCAAGTGCTTCGGGCCCCGCCAACGAGCCTGTGCTCGACGGCTTCCAGCTCCCCCGCGACACGCCCAAGTACGACGGCACCGCCAAGCCGGAGGACTGGCTGCAGGACTACTCCACCGCAGTCGGCATCTCTCGGGGCAACAAGCGGTGGGCGGTACGCTACTCCCCCCTGATGCTGGTCGGCTCCGCCCGCACTCGGCTCAACAACCTGCCAGCCGGCAGCATTAACGGCTGGCTGGATTTCGAAGAGGCCTTCGTCAGCAACTTCACCAGCACCTACCGCCGGCCGGGTCGCCCTCAGCAGCTTGAGATGTGCAAGCAGGGCCCGGACGAGACGGATCGCGCGTACCTGACGCGCTGGTGTGAGATGCGCAACTCCTGCGAGGGCGTGCACGAGATGCAGGCCATTAGCTTCTTCATGGGAGGCTGCCGGCCAAACACCATGTTGTGGCACAAGCTGCGCCGCAGCGACCCCAAGTCGATGGCCGCCTTGATGGCCATCGCGGACAAGTACGCGCTGGCTGAAGAAGCCGGCAAGGCGCCGGCTGACCCAGCACCGGCTCCCTCCAAGCGGGACCATCACAAGTCGGCTGAGCACAAGCCGGCAGACGGCGCCTCTCATGGCAGCCGGCGGGACAACTACCGCGGCAAGCATCACAGCGACCAGCCGGACCGCCGGTACGGCTCCGCCCACGTAGCCGCCGTGGCAGACAACGCGGCAGGCGGCAGCCGCCGCCAGAAGCAAGACCGGCAGTGGAAGCCGAAGTACACCTTTGAGCAGATGCTCGATTCGCCGTCCAAGTACCACAGCGGCAAGAACCCCTCCAACCACACCACCCGCGACTGCCACTTCATGAAGCGGCTGACAAGCGGTGAACCTCTCCCGCCTCCACCCCCGCCCCCACCAGCCGGCGGGCCGGGTGGCCAAGCCGGCGCAGAGAACGCCAACCTCGAGCACCACGAGGCTAACCAAGTGCACCATGGCGGCCGATATCTGGCCGAAGATGCCACCTACATCATCTTCACCTCCGAGCCCGAGGACAAGACGAGCCAGAAGAGCCGTTCCCTCGAGGTTAACGCGGTCATCCCGCCGGTCCCCCAGTACCTAAACTGGTCAGAGCAGGCCATCACTTTTGATCGCCGCGACACACCGGCTGTCCTGCCGAAGCCGGGCAGCTACGCCATGGTCCTCGACCCCACCATCGGCACAACCCGGCGCAGCGTGCGTTTTCGCGCGTCCTCATCGACGGCGGCAGCGAGCATCAATATCCTCTACCGCGACACCGCCCGCAAGCCGGGCATCCAGGAGGCCGAGTTGCGCCCCACCCCCACCGTCTTCCATGGCATCGTGCCAGGCCATTGCTGCCAGCCGATCGGCCGGATCACGCTGGAGGTGATGTTCGGGAAGCCGGACCACTTCCGCACCGAGAGAATCGAGTTCGAGGTGGTGGACCTCGTGAGTCCCTACCACGCGCTCCTAGGCAGGCCGGCCCTGACCAAGTTCATGGCGGTGCCCCACTACGGGTACCTGAAGATGAAGCTGCCTGGCCCCAAGGGGGTCATCACCGTAGCCGGCGACTATCGCTGCTCCATGGACTGCGCCACGCAGAGCTCCAAGATGGCCCAGACGCTGGTCATCGCCACCGAGAAGCAGCTCATCCACGACGCCGTCGCCCTCGCCAAGGCCGCGCAGACAGACATGCCGGCTGCAGGCAACCCGGCTGGGACAACTCACTTCCAGCCGGCCGACAACACGAAGAAGATCCTGCTGGACCCGGCGCAGCCGGACAAGTTCGTCACCATCGGTGCCGGCTTGAGCAAGAAATAGGAAAGCGAGCTCACCAGCTTCCTCCGTGAGAACCGGGACATCTTCGCATGGACTCCAAGAGACATGCCGGGTGTGCCGAGGGAGTTGGCTGAGCACCACCTCCACGTCCGGCCCGAAGCCAAGCCGGTGAAGCAGCCTCTTAGGCGCTTCGCCGAAGAACGAAGGAAGGCCATCGGTGAAGAAATCGCCCGGCTCCTAGCTGCCGGCTTCATCATGGAAGTGCTGCACCCGGACTGGTTGGCGAACCCGGTCCTGGTTTTGAAGAAGAACGGCTCCTGGCGCATGTGTATCGACTACACCAGCCCGAACAAGGCGTGCCCGAAGGACCCCTTCCCCCGCCGCGCATAGATCAAGTCATAGACTCGACTGCCGGCCGTGAACTGTTGTCTTTCCTAGATGCCTATTCGGGCTACCACCGCATTCCTTTGAATCCGGATGATCAAATAAAGACTTCGTTCATTACCCCGTATGGGGCTTACTGCTACACGACTATGCCTTTCGGCTTAAAAAATGCAGGCGCCACCTACCAAAGGTGCATGCAGAAATGCTTGCAGGATCAAATCGGCAGAAACGTTCACGCATACGTAGATGATGTCGTTGTAAAGACCAAGGAGACGACTACCCTCCTTGATGACCTGAGAGAAACCTTCACCAATCTGAGAAGATTCCGGATGAAGCTCAACCCGGCCAAGTGCACATTCGGTGTGCCGTCCGGCCAGCTCCTTGGCTACCTCGTCTCTCGGCGAGGGATCGAAGCCAACCCGGACAAGATCGGTGCCCCGGAAAAGATGGAACCGCCGCAGGTGCCTCAAGGATGTCCAGAAGTTTGCTGGCTGCCTGGCTTCCTTGAGCCGCTTCGTCAGCCGGCTGGGGGAGAAGGCACTGCCCCTGTATCAATTGATGAAGAAGGCGGACAAATTCGTCTGGTCACCGCAGGCGGATGAGGCTTTCCGTGACTTGAAGCGCGTGCTCTCAACCGCGCCAGATTTTGTGGGTGCGCATCTGGAGCGGCAGCACCCGGCGCTCGGCGATGGTGCAGAGGAGGTCTTCGGCGGTCAGCCCGCTCTGGACGGCTGCCGCCAGGAAATCCCAGAGCTGGTTCACCTCAGCGTCCGGGTCCGTTGAGCGGGCGTTGTGGCTCCAGTTGGGCAAGCCGACTGGAGGAGCCGGGTTGAACTCCGGCAGGTTGATCCGGTCGACGAGCTGCCCCTCGTTGCGCACATAGAAGAACGACATTTGCCAGTTCTTCACCGAGTCAACGGTGGGGATTTTGGGGAAAGGCGTACCGGGCCGAGTGTAGATCGAGGCGGTGCCGCAGGCTCGCATGTGGCCGTCGTTGGTTTGCGCCTTCAAGTAAAACAGCCGGCTCCAGAAGTCGATGTCTGGCCACAAGCCGGCGTAGGCCTCCATGAACGCCACGAAGCAGCTGAGGAGGACGCACGCGTTGGCCGGCAGGTGGTGCGGCTGCAGGCCGAAGTTGTCGAGGAAGTGCCGGAAGAAGGTGGAAGCCGGCAGACCCAGCCCGCGGTCAAGGTGCGCGCCGAAGACGACGCGCTCGCCGTCCCTCGGCGCCGGCTCCGTCTCCTCGCCGGGCACCCGCGTGACCACCGACCGCGGGATCCGCCGGAGGCGCACCAGCCGTTCAATGTCGTCCTCTTGCATGAAGGAGCCCCTCCACGATCCGCTGGGAGACGCCATTGTTGAAGCAGAGGAGGAAGACGACCAGGAGAGGCGAAATGGCGACGAAGAGCCTTGCGACGGCGGCGGTGACGGCGGCGGCTGAGGACGCTCCGTCGAAACGCGCGGCCCCGTGGCGCCGGATTGATGGAGTGGCGGCGGCGGCCCGGCGGAAGATCGTCGGGGCAGCTGCTCGCCTGAGTTCGCCAGGAGGCTGCCGGAGGAAAAGCTCTGGCACGCGGTGGAGCGCTCGAGCGAGGAAAAGAGAGAGTTGGGCGAAAGGATGAAGGGCGCGAGGAAGAAGAAGGGCGCCTCGGTGCCGCTACCGGGGGGCATTTATAGCCGCCTGGCGCGCCGGTTGCGCGGCCACGTGGCGATCGTGGGCCACGATCGGGATTTACTGCGCCGTAACTCCTCCCACGACCACGACGGTTACCGGAAACGGCCACACCACGTCGCCCACTACCGCACCGGATCCGGAGGGACATTGATGTGACCAGACGAACCGACCGCCAGGCCAGGCGTCAGACCGGTCAAGTCGGGCGCAGGGCCCGAGGCGGCGGAGACTCCGGCGCGCCGCAAGCCGGAGCCGGACAATAAGTTCCATTCGAACCAAAGTTCATCAGCAAGGCGGAGACGCCATCAGATCTTGCGAGAAAGCAAAAACTGTACAAGTGAAAAAAGCGGCCGGCTAGAAGTAGCCGGCGGGCACGAGCCGGATGAGGGCGCAGCCGGCTGAATGGAAATTCTCAGTCGGCCCCTCCAAGTGCCGTCAAATATATTCGAGGAGCCAGGAAAACCTGCCTAGGTCTTTCTAAACGCAGGACCTTGCCAGCTTCGGGGGCTAATGTCGGGGGGAAGACCCCGGATAGGGCAAGGGACGCGGAGTAGCCGGCTGGCCACTGGCCGGCTCACGGCAAAGGCCGGCTGAGGAGCAGCCGGCTGGCGCCGTGGCCGGCTGGTCCGGAAGCCGGCTGGCTCTAGGTCCTAGTCGGCCTGGCTACGGCCACCAATGCTGTAGCTGGGCCGGCTTCTACAAGCCATATCCGACTGGGGTTTGTACCTCAGACCGACTCGAGGCTGGCGAGTCTTGCACTGGAAGGAACCGGGTTGGTGGTTCGGGTCCCCAAAGTCCACGCTGACTTCATCTTCCGTAAAGCGCGGGGCACTGTGGAGCAATAGTGCCACGCGCCGGACAGGCCGTCAGGGCTTACGACGATCCGTACTGGCTACAGTGGCTGACGGCGACAGGGACACTTCCTCTCCATACCGCTGACCGTGGCAGCCGGATGGGACAGGCCACGATGCCTCAACGGCTCCTGACGTCACCGCCTCGGGAAGGAGCGGAAGCCGGAGCCGGCCAAGCCGGCCAGTAAACTATAGGGTCTTATATGTAAAAGTGCCGGCGCCTATATAAGCCGCACTACCCCCTCTCGTGCAGGGGATCGATCATTCTTACTTCATTCCACCCATAGAGCTGCCCTGCGAGAGAGACCATCGTCTCCCTTAGCCTCCCAGGAGCAGCCGGACACAGCTCTAGGAGCACCATTGTACTGTGTGATCATCGTATACACTCATAGCAGGAGTAGAGGTTTTACCTCCATCGGAGGGCCTCGAACCTGGGTACGTCGCCGTGTCGCTCGTGCCCATACCCGCATCCGGATACCACCGTGAGATCCCTCAGGAACCACTTCGATTAGCCACCCTATGGCATATGCCGTGACGATACCCCGACATCCTAGTAGTGCACTAGTGAACTGTGGACCCCGGTCCATTCTTTTACATCGAATACAATCTACTGCAATACTTGTTCTACTGTTCTCTACAAACATCATCATCCACACTATACATCTAATCCTTTGTTACAGCAAGCCGGTGAGATTGACAACCTCACTGTTAAGTTGGGGCAAAGTACTTTGGTTGTGTTGTGCAGGTTCCACGTTGGCGCCGGAATCCCTGGTGTTGCGCCGCACTACACTCCGCCGCCATCAACCTTCAACGTGCTTCTTGGCTCCTACTGGTTCTGGCGCCGTTGCCGGGGAACGAAGAAAAGCTACATCGCAGAGATTTCTACCTCCCACGTCAACCACGCGCCAGTTGTGGACAGCATTAGTATTTGCGATAGAATTTTTTGTTTTCCATGCATCGAACCCAACAGATTCATTGTGCTAGATGAGCTAGAAGAACTGCCTTGCTGCTCCCTTGGCATACGTGGTTACTGCCCCACTGTGCCAGATGGGCTCTGACCACCACCTTGTTGGTCCCCTACACATGTGGCTGCCCTTGAGACTACACTTTGATATTCTTCGTCCACTGGTCTTAAACAGGAACAGGGAGACGGCAAATCTGAATTGTACCCACTATCAGTTTGACCTAAACCTGCTCCTTATCGTCGGTTTTCGTGCCCACAGAATCATCCTGAGTATGAGACACTACCTTCTCCCCCACATGACCATCTTGCATTGAATGAAGATGGTCAAGCTTTGCAAATAATGGACTCAGATCAGTCGGCTCGCCATAGTATGGCTCGGATTGCCTGAAGGTGATATCCATACTTATAAACATGCATTATGTAGAGGGACTACAACACCTATACCCCTGCCGAGTAGAGGAATAGCCTACAAAGACACATTTTAATGCTTGTGATGTAGCCTGACCTTTGGTCTTCACCACATCATGTGCATCAATGCCCATAGGTCTCGCAAAGGTGAATCTTCTCCTTTATGCGTTTCTACAATTGCCTAAATTAAATGCTACTCTAATGTCATATGTCTATGACAGGGATACATCGACAAGTATGGAGGGAAGAGACGATGACACTAATGCCTGAGGACTGAAGGCTGACGTCATGGAAGAATGGATAAGAAGGAGGAAGAAACTCCAGGCGAAGCTACACCAAAGTTTCCGGGCTACCAGCACCGGAGTCTCCGGCCTACACGACACCGGAGTCTCCGACCCAAGCAGATCAAGCCCATCGACCCCAACTGTCTGGAGTCTTCACACGCCTACCGAATTCTTACACCAGAGTCTCTAGAACATGAATATGAAGACCGGAGTCTCCGACCTATATACACCGGAGTCTATGGACTAAGTGATGCGCCATCCACAAGTCAATTCGGTCCAAGGCCCATGTACATTTGAGATATTGTTGTTTAGCTCAGTGATAACAAGGGGACATGAGATACTCTTGTTTAGCTCAGTGGACAATGAGTAAATTGAGGTTATGGATATTTCGATACATATGCTCTAAGAAGGATGAAGGGAGAGGCATGCACCCAGAAAATTTGGTCAGCCATGGAAAGTGAAAGTAAAAAAAGGTTAAATAGAGCATATGATATGATTGAAAGATCCATAAATAAGATCTAACCTGTACACTAGGAAGCAAGACCGTCAACTGAACCATGAAAATGGTTAAAGTGTTCAACACAAGTTGAACTTCATGCCTATCTTGTTATTATAATTATCTCCTTTTAACTAGTTGTCTTATGAGAGTTTATCTAGGATGTAAACTCAGTAATAATTTAAGAATAGTACATTAGATACCTTGTAAAGTAAACAAAATAAAAGATGGTTTAATTTTCCAACATATAGTTGTTATTTTTGTTCAATGTAAGATGTGGTTGCTAGAGCTTCCATGTATGGTTCTATCATTTCCTTGGTTGTGAGTCTATGAATCTTCGGTGGTAATTGAACATGCATAAGTCGATGATACAATGATCATTTTTATTTTATCAACCATAAGCTCATTGATGCATGATATGATCTATTCGCTTATTTGCTTGATGACAAGCAAATGTTTAAAATTGGAGGAGTTGATACGTGCATTTTGTATCATCATCATATATGACTAGTTCATATGGTTATTTGCATTGTATTAGCATTATTTGTGCATTTTTAGATGATTTTTGGGACTTTCCTACAAAGTCCCTTTTATTGGTATTTAATTTTTGGTGAGACAAAAAACCTCCTTTTTCATATTTTGCTGTTTTAGGGACCTTCTGGACATCAATTAATTCGAGGAAAAATCCCACGGAAGTATTTTCATGAGGAGAAGGACACACAACTTTGAAATCATGCAAGAGGGTGACGAGGACCAAAAGGCACCAGGTGGAACGGCCCCACCTGTAGTCTGTGTCACCTAGCCACTTGGGGCCCTCGAGCATCGTCTCGGGCCCTCCTTTTTGTGGACACCTCCGTTATGAAAGAAAACCTAAGCTATATTTTTCCCACAATTTGTTGAGGCGGCGGAGGCGAAAGTCCTCTCCTACTCCGGGAGAGGGTAGATCCTGCTGCTCTAAGCACTCCGAAGAGGGGGGAATCGAAGCCATCGCCATCAGCACTCCTCCCAGTCGTAGGGGGGAGTCATCTACATCAACGTCTACATAAGCACCATCTCCATCTCCAAGATCCACCTTGTTACCCTCATAGTTTGTGGTAGATTGAACCATAGATATTGTGTAAGTGTTATTTAATTTTCATGATTGCGATTGGCAACTTGTCTCTATTTCGAGGTGAAGTTATACTCTCAGGTTGTCTAGTAATCCATATGCCACTGATCTATATCATTTTCCACTGCTGTAAGTAGTCCCCCATGTTCCTTAGGGCATAGGATGAATCGGTTATGATTTCTATATAATATGCAATTAGTATTTGGTCAAGTTTTAATCTCTATATGTGGTTCTATAATGATAATGTACGAACATCGACTACACGTTACTTCATCTTTATGGGTTCATAGGGCTGTACCTTAGAGTGATGAGAGGACATTTATGTCTTAATGATTCCTGAGTTAGTTCATTAATTTGACCTTGGGACCAATCTCAAGGGGTGTGTTTTCTCATACATATGGTTGCACCCAATTTAGGCTTCTTTCGATGAGAATGAAACTTGACGAGATGCTTACCATGCTGTTTAGAAATCTAAATGAAGTTGAGTAAATCCATGCCACCCTCAGGAACATTTGTCTTATATAAGTATACACATATCCACTTGAGCTTGTCCTCAGCTGAATATAGGATTGGGATTTCTCTAAAAATAGCATTTATTTATCGCAATTTTCTTTAAGCATTTTACTTTTCCTGCAGATTACATATCCAAAATACAAAACCTTTGCAATGTTCATTATTTACCTGCCACATTTACTAATGAAGACCTTCAGCTCCGTGTGGGTTCGACAACCTTTTTTTATTGAAAGGTACTACAATTGATCTCCTGCATTTGGGAGACATCACCACTTGACAAGTTCATACATATAAATGAACAAGCAAAAAAAGGAGATATGCTCCTAAGCCCCTTACTCACATATGAGGCTCTTGTGTGTTTAACATATTCACAAGTATCACATGTCAACTTGCCCATGCTTATTCCATACGTAATATCTGGAAATATTCTACTCATCTTATCTTAAGATACACGCCCATACTACAGTGATGGATCATAGCCTTCTTCTCTTTATCCTCCATGCATGGTGGCATCATACACTAACTCTGTTATGCACCGCCTTGTCCACATACCAAATCATGAGGTCTAAGACCTGGGTTGTGGCCCGATCTCGCGATTGACCCGAAATCAAGAGGGGAAAAGAGGGAGAAGATGAAGAACGCGAAGAACACGAAGAACAAACACACACACACCAACCCGATACAATCGAATCTTACTCTCGTGGCTCGATGGACCACGCCAATAGAATCACCCGGAAGAGACACGAGGTAGAATTCCGGGTGAGAGATCGGGGTTGGAGACGGAGACCGGTGAGGGAGAGAGAGAGTGGAGCACACTTGAATCTCACTCACAAATATCCAAATCCTCAACAAGAGTAGCCTTGATACAAAGGGGATCTAACCCTAGGGAGACAAAGCTCAAAAGTAGTTTTAAGCTCAAATTATGTCTAAAGAGTAAAAAGGGGCGTCCTGGGTACTTATATAGGTTTACAGGGTGACACGGGTCGAACAGGTACATAAGTGACCGACTTGGGCAGATCTGGTCGAGTCAAACCGTGGAATCCGGTCGGGGATCCGGTCCAACCGGACGTGGGGTCGGCGCGTCCGGTCCAGACCGGGCTAGGGACCGGGCGGTGATACGTCTCCAACGTATCTATAACTTCTGATGTTCCATGCTTGTTTTATGACAATACCTACATGTTTTGTTCACACTTTATGATGATTTTATGCATTTTCCGGAACTAACCTATTGACAAGATGCCGAAGTGCCAGTTCCTGTTTTCTGCTGTTTTTGGTTTCAGAAATCCTTGTAAGGAAATATTCTCGGAATTGGACGAAATCAACGCCCAGAACCTTATTTTTCCCGGAAGCTTCCAGAGAGCCAGAGAGGGACCAGAGGGGAGCCCTGGGGGCCCCACACGCCAGGTCGGCGCGGCCAGAGGGGGGGGCCGCACCACCCTATTGTGTGGTACCACCAGGACCCCTCCGAGGCTGCCCTTCCGCCTACTTAAGGATTCCGTCGCGAAAACCCTAGACGAATAAGCCACGGTACGAGAAACCTTCCAGAGCCACCGCCATCGCGAAGCCAAGATCTGGGGGACAGGAGTCTCTGTTCCGGCACGCCGCCGGGACGAGGAAGTGCCCCCGGAAGGCATCTCCATCGACACCACCGCCATCTTCATCACCACTGTTGTCTCCCATGAGGAGGGAGTAGTTCTCCATCGAGGCTAAGGGCTGTACCGGTAGCTATGTGGTTCATCTCTCTTCCATGTACTTCAATACACTGATCTCATGAGCTGCCTTACATGATTGAGATTCATATGAGCTTTGTATCACTATTAATCTATGTGCTACTCTAGTGATGTTATTAAAGTACTCTATTCCTCCTCCGTGATGTAATGGTGACAGTGTGTGCATCATGTAGTACTTGGCGTAGTTTATGATTGTGATCTCTTGTAGATTATGAAGTTAACTATTACTATGATGGTATTGATGTGATCTATTCCTCCTTTCATAGTATGATGGTGACAGTGTGCATGCTATGTTACTACTTGGTACAATTGCGTTGGTCTATCATGCACTCTAAGGTTATTTAAATATGAACATTGAATGTTGTGGAGCTTGTTAACTCCGGCATTGAGGTGCTCTTGTAGCCCTACACAATTAGTGGTGTTCATCATCCAACAAGAGAGTGTAGAGTGGTTTTATTATGTGATCAATGTTGAGAGTGTCCACTAGTGAAAGTATGATCCCTAGGCCTTGTTTCCGAATAGAAAAGTCACACCACAAAGATTCCTAATTCCCACGTCAACTGCACGCCAGCAAGTATTTTCTGGTGCCATTGCCGGGGAGGTCACTGTTTATTTACTGTTCCACTGCATGTTTACTCGCTGCCATATTTTATTCAGATTGCTATTACCACTCATATACATCCATATTACTTGCATTTTACTATCTCTTCGCCGAACTAGTGCACCTATACATCTGACAAGTGTATTAGGTGTGTTGGGGACACAAGAGACTTCTTGCATTGTGATCGCGGGGTTGCTTGAGAGGGATATCTTTGACCTCTTCCTCCCCGAGTTCGATAAACCTTGGGTGATCCACTTAAGGGAAAACTTGCTCGTTGTTCTACAAACCTCTCGCTCTTGGAGGCCCAACACTATCTACAGGAAAAGAAGCGTGAGTAGACATCAAGCTATTTTCATGCGCGATTGCTTCGGGAGGAAAGGTAAAAGGCACTCACACTCCGGTCCCAGGTAACTAAGTTATTTTCTGGTACCGTTATAAGTGCTCGAAGCTATTTCCTTTAGATGCTGCAATTGCATCTTTTTGTTTCTTGTTTTTATTTCACTAGTTAGGCATAATGGAAAGCAACATGGAACTTTTTAATCTATTTCCTGAGTTAAGACATGGATGGTTTGATGCGAAAATTAAAAAACCCATGGAACATATTAGTATGAACGCTTTGAACACCATTGTTGCTAATGATATGGAAAATTCTAAGCTTGGGGAAGCTGGTTTTGATGAGCATGATATTTTTAGTCCCCCAAGCATTGAGGAGAAAATTTTCTTTGATGATACTTTGCCTCCTATTTATGATGATTATAATGATAGTGGTCTTTTGGTGCCACCTACTACGGAGGATTAAGGTTATTATGATTACACTATGCCTCCTATATTTGATGATTATGGTGATGAATTTGCTCCCACTCCAACTAATAAAATTGATTATGCTTATGTGGAGAGTAATAATTTTATGCATGAGACTCATGATAAGAATGCTTTATGTGATAGTTATATTGTTGAGTTTGCTCATGATACTACTAAAAATCTTTATGAGAGAGGAAAATATGGTTGTAGAAGTTTTCATGTTACTAAAACACCTCTCTATATGCTGAAATTTTTGAAGTTACACTTGTTTTATCTTTCTATGCTTGTTGCATTATACTTAAATGACTTGTTTATTTACAAGATTCCTTTTCATAGGAAGTGGGTTAGACTTAAATGTGTTTTGAATTTTCTTCTTGATGCTCTCTTTTGCTTCAACTCTCATTTTTATGAGTGCATCATTGAAATTGCTGAGCCCATCTTAATGGCTATAAAGAAAGCACTTCTTGGGAGATAACCCATGTTTTTATTTTACTACAGTACCTTTGTTTTATATTTGAGTCTTGGAAGTTGTTACTACTGTAGCAACCTCTCCTTATCTTATTTTATTGCATTGTTGTGCCAAGTAAAGTCTTTGATAGCAAGGTTGATACTAGATTTGGATTTCTGCGCAGAAACAGATTTCTGTCTGTCACGAATTTGGGCAGGGTTCTCTGTAGGTAACTCAGAAAAATCTGCCAATTTTTGTGTGTGATCCTTAGATATGTACGCAACTTTCATTCAATTTGAGAATTTTCATCTGAGCAAGTCTGCTGCCTCTAAAAAATTCGTCTTTACGGACTGTTCTGTTTTGACAGATTCTGCCTTTTATTTTGCATTGCCTCTTTTGCTGTGTTGGATGGATTTCTTTGTTCCATTAACTTCCAGTAGCTTTGGGAAATGTCCAGAAGTGTTAAGAATGATCGTGTCACCTCTGAACATGTGAATTTTTTATTATGCACTAACCCTCTACTAAGTTTGCTTTGAGTTTGGTGTGGAGGAAGTTTTCAAGGGTCAAGAGAGGAGGATGATATATGATCAAGAAGATTGAAAAGTCTAAGCTTTGGGATGCCCCTGTGGTTCATCCCTGCATATTTCAAGAAGACTCAAGCATCTAAGCTTGGGGATGCCCAAGGCATCCCCTTCTTCATCAACAATTTATCAGGTTTCTTCTATTGAAACTATATTTTTATTCCGTCACATCTTATGTACTTTACTTGGAGCGTCTTGTGCATTCATTTTTGTTTTTGTTATTTTCATTCTCTGAATAAATGCTTGTGTGGGAGAGAGACACGCTCCGCTGGTTCATATGAACACATGTGTTCTTAGCTTTTAATGTTCATGGCGAAGGTTGAAACTGCTTCGTTAATTGTTATATGGTTGGAAACAGAAAATGCTATATGTGGTAATTAGTATGATGTCTTGAATAACTTGATACTTGGCAATTGTTGTGCTCATAAGGATCATGTTTAAGCTCTTGCATCATATACTTTGCACCTATTAGTGAAGAAATACATAGAGCTTGCTACAATTTGGTTTGCATGATTGGTCTCTCTAAGGTCTAGATATTTTCTAGAAAGGGTTTGAACAACAAGGAAGACAGTGTAGAGTCTTATAATGCTTGCAATATGTTTTTTATGTGAGTTTTGATGTACTAGTTCATACTTGTGTTTGCTTCAAACAACCTTGCTAGCCTAAGCCTTGTATTGAGAGGGATTACTTCTCATGCATCCAAAATCTTTGAGCCAAACACTATGCCATTTGTGTCCACCATACCTACCTACTACATCGTATTTCTCTGCCATTCCAAAGTAAATTGCTTGAGTGCTACCTTTAAAAATTCCATTCTTTGTCTTTGCAATATATAGCTCATGGGAAAAATAGCCTAAATACTATTTTGGTATTGAATATGTACTTATGTATCTTATTTCTTATTAAGTTGCTTGTTGTGCGATAACCATGTTCCTGGGAACGCCATCAACTACCCTTTGTTGAATATCATGTGAGTTGCTATGCATGTTCGTCTTGTCTGAAGTAAGGGTGATTTATCATGAGTTGAATGGTTTGAGCATGCATATTGTTAGAGAAGAACATTGGGCCGCTAACTAAAGCCATGATCCATGGTGGAAGTTTCAGTTTTGGACAACAATCCTCAATCTCTTATGAGAATATTATTTGTTGTTGAATGCTTATGCATTAAAGAGGAGTCCATTATCTATTGTCTATGTTGTCCCGGTATGGATGTCTAAGTTGAGAATAATCAAAAGCGAGAAATCCAATGCGAGCTTTCTCCTTAGACCTTTGTACAGGCGGCATAGAGGTACCCCTTTGTGATACTTGGTTAAAACATATGTATTGCGATGATAATCCATGTAAATCCGAGCTAATTAGGACAAGGTGCGGGCACTATTGGTAATCTATGCACGAGGCTTGTGCTGTCCAGGACTGGCGCGTAGTTGACGAGGGAGGAAATGGTGTAGCTTTCCTTCGTTCCCCGGCAACGGCGCCAGAAAAGTGCTTGATGTCTACTCACGCTTCTTTTCCTATAGACAGTGTTGGGCCTCCAAGAGCAGAGGTTTGTAGAACAGCAGCAAGTTTTCCCTTAAGTGGATCACCCAAGGTTTATCGAACTCAGGGAGGAAGAGGTCAAAGATATCCCTCTCAAGCAACCCTGCAACCACAAAGCAAGAAGTCTCTTGTGTCCCCAACACACCTAATACACTTGTCAGATGTATAGGTGCACTAGTTCGGCGAAGAGATAGTGAAATACAAGTGGTATGAATGAATATAAGCAGTAGTAACGGCACCAGAAAATAGCTTGATGCTACAATTGGCGTGTGGTTGATGGTGGAAATATTGCAGGCAGTACAGATGCAGTAAAACAGTAAACAAGCAGCGATTTCAGTATTTGGGAACAAGGCCTGGGGATCATACTTTCACTAGTGGACACTCTCAACATTGATCACATAATAGAATAAATAGATAAATGCTATACTCTACACTCTCTTGTTGGATAATGAACACCACTAATTGCGTAGGATTACACGAACCCTCAATGCCGGAGTTAACAAGCTCCACAATATTCGATATTCATGTTTAAATAACCTTAGAGTGCATGATAGATCGACACAACTAAACCAAGTACTAACATAGCATGCACACTGTCACCTTCACACTATGAAAGGAGGCATAGATCACATCAATACTATCATAGCAATAGTTAACTTCATAATCTACAGGAGATTACAATCATAACCTACGCCAAGTACTACACGATGCACACACTGTCACCATTACACCGTGGAGGAGGAATAGACTACTTTAATAACATCACTAGAGTAGCACATAGATGAATTGTGATACAAAACTCATATGAATCTCAATCATGTAAGGCAGCTCATGAGATCATTGTATTGAAGTACATAGGAAGAGAGATTAACCACATAGCTACCGGTACAGCCCCTTAGCCTCGATGGAGAACTACTCCCTCCTCATGGGAGACAGCAGCGTTGATGAAGATGGCGGTGGTGTCGATGGAGAAGCCTTCCGGGGCACTTCCCCGTCCGGCGGCGTGCCGGAACGGAGACTCTCCGTCCCCCAGATCTTGGCTTCGCGATGGCGGCGGCTCTGGAAGGTTTCTCATACCGTGGCTTTTCCGTATCGAAGATTTAGTTCAGGGACCTTTAAATAGGCGAAGAGGCGGAGTCGGAAGGTCGACGAGGCGGCGACACAATAGGGGGGCACGGCCCACCCCCTGGCCGCGCCAGCCTACAGTTTGGTGGGCCTGTGGCCCCCCTCTGGCGGCTCTCGGGTGTTCTGGAAGCTTCATGCAATTCTAAGATCTTGGGCGTTGATTTCGTCCAATTCCGAGAATATTTCCTTACTAGGATTTCTGAAACCAAAAACAGCAGAAAATAGGAACTGGCACTTCGGCATCTCGTCAATAGGTTAGTTCCGGAAAACACATAAAATCATCATAAAGTATGTATAAAACATGTAGGTATTGTCATAAAACAAGCATGGAACATAAGAAATTATCGATACGTCGGAGACGTATCAGCATCCCCAAGCTTAGTTCCTACTCGTCCTCGAGTAGGTAAACGATAACAAAGATAATTTCTGAAGTGACATGCTACCAACATGATCTTAATCATACTATTGTAAAGCATATGAGATGAATGCAGCGATTCAAGACAATGGTAAAGACAATGATTAAACAATTGAATCATATAGCAAAGACTTTGCATGAATAGTACTTTCAAGACAAGCATCAATAAGTTTTGCATAAGAGTTAACTCATAAAGCAGTAAATTCATAGTAAAGGCATTGAAGCAACACAAAGGAAGATTAAGTTTCAGCGGTTGCTTTCAACTTGTAACATGTATATCTCATGGATAATGGTCAACATAAAGTAATATGATGAATGCAAATATGGAAGTATGTAAGAATCAATGCACAGTTAACACAAGTGTTTGCTTCTTGAGATGGAGAGAGATAGGTGAACTGACTCAACATAAAATTAAAAGAAAGGCCCTTCGCAGAGGGAAGCATCGATTGCTATATTTGTGCCAGTGCTTTGATTTTAAAAACATAAAGAGAGCATAAAAGTAAATTTTGAGAGGTGTTTGTTGTTGTCAACGAATGGTAGTGGGCACTCTAACCCCCTTGCCAGACAAACCTTCAAAGAGCGGCTCCCAATTTTTTTTTGGGTGGTACTCCTTCCAACCTTTGCTTTCACAAACCATGGCTAACCGAATCCTCGGGTGCCTGCCAACAATCTCATACCATGAAGGAGTGCCTTTTTATTTTAGTTTTATTTAGATGACACTCCTCCCCACCTTTGCTTTCTCAAGCCATGGCTAACCGAATCCTCGGGTGCCGTCCAACAATCACATACCATGGAGGAGTGTCTATTTTTGTAACATTATGAAGGTTAATTAATTTGGGACCTGGGAATCCCATTGCCGGCTCTTTTTGCAAAATTATTGGATAAGCGGATGAAGCCACTAGTCCATTGGTGAAAGTTGCCCAACAAGATTGAAAGATAAACACCACATACTTCCTCATGAGCTATAAAACATTGACACAAATCAGAGGTGATAAATTTTGAATTGTTTTAAGATAGCACTCAAGCAATTTACTTTGGAATGGCGGAGAAATACCATGTAGTAGGTAGGTATGGTGGACACAAGCGGCATAGTGGTTGGCTCAAGGATTTTGGATGCATGAGAAGTATTCCCTCTCGATACAAGGTTTAGGCTAGCAAAGTTATTTGAAACAAACACAAGTATGAACCGGTACAGCAAAACTCACATAAAAGACATATTGCAAGCATTATAAGACTCTACACTGTCTTCCTTGTTGCTCAAACACCTTACTAGAAAATATCTAGACCTTAGAGAGACCAATCATGCAAACCAAATTTTAACCAGCTCTATGTAGTTCTTCATTAACAGGTGCAAAGTTTATGATGCAAGAGCTTAAACATGAGCACAACAATTGCCAAGTATCAAGTTATTCAAGACATCATACCAATTACTACATGTAGCATTTTCCATTTCCAACCATATAACAATTAACGAAGCAGATTCAACCTTCGCCATGAATATTATGAGTAAAGCCTAAGGACATATTTGTCCATATGCAACAACGAAGCGTGTCTCTCTCCCACACAATGAATGCTAGGATCCATTTTATTCAAACAAAACAAAAACAAAAACAAACCGATGCTCCAAGCAAAGTACATAAGATGTGATGGAATAAAAATATAGTTTCACTAGAGGAACCTGATAATGTTGTCGATGAAGAAGGGGATGCTTTGGGCATCCCCAAGATTAGACGCTTGAGTCTTCTTGAAATATGCAGGGGTGAATGATACGTCTCCGACGTATCGATAATTTCTTATGTTCCATGCCACATTATTGATGATATCTACATGTTTTATGCACACTTTATGTCATATTTGTGCATTTTCTGGAACTAACCTATTAACAAGATGCCAAAGTGCCAGTTGCTGTTTTCTGCTGTTTTTGGTTTCGAAATCCTAGTAAGGAAATATTCTCGAATTGGACGAAATCAACGCCCAGGGTCCTATTTTGCCACGAAGCTTCCAGAAGACCGAAGAGTCAACGGAGTGGGGCCACGAGGTGGCCAGGAGGGCAGGCGGCACGGCCCCACCCTTGGCCGCGCTGCCCTGTCTCCTGGGCCCCTCGCGTCGCCCCCTGACCTACCCTTCCGCCTACTTAAAGCCTTCGTTGCGAAACCCCCAGTACCGAGAGCCACGATACGGAAAACCTTCCAGAGATGCCGCCGCCACCAATCCCATCTCGGGGGATTCAGGAGATCGCCTCCGGCACCCTGCTGGAGAGGGGAATCATCTCCGGGAGGACTCTACGCCGCCATGGTCGCCTCCGGAGTGATGTGTGAGTAGTCTACCCCTGGACTATGGGTCCATAGCAGTAGCTAGATGGTTGTCTCCTCCTCATTGTGCTTAATTGTCGGGTCTTGTGAGCTGCCGAACATGATCAAGATCATCTATCTGTAATTCTATATGTTGTGCTTGTTGGGATCCGATGAATAGAGAATACTATGTTATGTTGATTATCAATTTATATCAATGTGTTGTTTATGATCTTGCATGCTCTCCGTTATTAGTAGAGGCTCTGGCCAAGTTTTTACTCTTAACTCCAAGAGAGAGTATTTATGCTCGATAGTGGGTTCATGTCTCCGTGAATGCTGGGAAGTGACAGAAATCTCTAAGATTATGGATGTGTTGTTGCCGTAGGGATAAAACATTGGTGCTATGTTCGAGGATGTAGTTACCGATTACATTACGCGCAATACTTAATGCAATTGTCTCGTTGTTAGCAACTTAATACCGGAGGGGGTTCGGATGATAACCTCGAAGGTGGACTTTTAGGCATAGATGCATGCTTGGATAGCGGTCTATGTACTTTGTCGTAATGCCCAATTAAATCTCACTATACTCATCATAATATGTATGTGCATGGTCATGCCCTCTTTATTTGTCAATTGCCCAACTGTAATTTGTTCACCCAACATGCTGTTTATCTTATGGGAGACACCTCTAGTGAACTGTGGACCCCGGTCCAATTCTCTATACAGAAATACAATCTACTGCAATACTGTTTTACTGTTTTCTGCAATCAATCATCATCCACACTATACATCTAATCCTTTGTTACAGCAAGCCGGTGAGATTGACAACCTCGCTGTTTCGTTGGGGCAAAGTACTTGGTTTGTGTTGTGCAGGTTCCACGTTGGCGCCGGAATCCCCGGTGTTGCGCCGCACTACATCTCGCCGCCATCAACCTTCAACGTGCTTCTTGGCTCCTACTTGGTTCGATTAAACCTTGGTTTCATACCGAGGAAAACTTGCCGCTGTACGCATCACACCTTCCTCTTGGGGTTCCCAACGGTCGCGTGCTCGTACGCGTATCAAGATCTGTTTTACGGCCCCGTTGTCGGGAGATCAAGACACTGCTGCAAGGGGAGTCTCCACATCCCAATCTCTTTACTTTGTTTTTGTCTTGCTTAGTTTTATTTACTACTTTGTTTGCTGCACTAAATCAAAATACAAAAAAATTAGTTGCTAGTTTTACTTTATTTACTATCTTGTTTGCTATATCAAAAACACAAAAAAAATTAGTTACTCGCATTTACTTTATCTAGTTTGCTTTATTTACTGTCTTGCACTCTATATTAAAAATACAAAAAAATTAGTTACTTTTATTACCATGTCTAGCTCTGAACCTATTACTTCTTCGCCTGAAGAATTAGTCTTCACTTTTAAACAAGGGGATGAGGAGAGTTTTAAGGATGCTTGGTCTAGCATTTTTACTTCTTATCGTAAAACTGAACCTCAAATGACTCTAAGTTTGCTCCTAAGTAATTTTTATTTTGGTCTTATGATTCGCTATAGATATGCTTTGGATGCTTTAGTGGGAGGAGATTTCCTCCATTGCAATGGGGATCAAGCTTTTAATGCCATAAAGAAGTTGGTTGCATCACATGATTCAGCTAATAACTTTGATTCAGCCCTTATTAGCATTTATAATAGATTAAACAATCTCGAGATAAGTACATCTCGCTTGGATGACAACTATCGCTATGTTCGTAATCGTCTTGAACAAGTTTTAGTGAACTCCGAACCTTCATTATGGGATCCTACTGTTAAAATTGTTATCGGTGATCAAACTCTTCATGCCAATTGTGATATTATGTCTGAATTTTGCCTTATACCTGAGAGCATTTATAAATCTTTAAAACTTTGAGGAGTTGATGAAGGAGGAGAAGAAATAACTCTCATTGATAACTCTGTTATAATTCCTAAGGGAATAGCCGCAGGTGTGCATACAACCATTCTTGGAAGAACAATATCCATTGATTATCTTGTTATTGAATGTGTAGGGACAGGAAAAATCACACTCGGAAGATCCTCACTTGAAACTATTGGGAGCAGTCATAGATGTGGGAGAAGGCACCCTGGAATTCACCTCTACACCGGGGAAAAATCATATATTTCCTAAATCAAAGAGAAAGAAAAAGAACAATAAAGGTAAGGGTAAAGCCCAAGGTAAGGTTGATACACCATCGCTTGGTAATACTTGATACACACTTTCTGCGCCTAGCTGAAAGGCGTTAAAGAAAAGCGCTTATGGGAGACAACCCATATTTTTACTAGAGTACTTTGTTTTTATTTTGTGTCTTGGAAGTTGTTTACTACTGTAGCAACCTCTCCCTATCTTAGTTTAGTGTTTTGTTGTACCAAGTAAAGTCGTTGATAGTAAAGTTCATACTAGATTTGGATTACTGCGCAGAAACAGATTTCTTTGCTGTCACGAATCTGGGAAAAATTCTCTGTAGGTAACTCAGAAAATTATGCCAATTTACGTGAGTGATCCTCAGATATGTACGCAACTTTCATTAAATTTGAGCATTTTCATTTGAGCAAGTCTGGTGCCTCAATAAAATTCGTCAATACGAACTGTTCTGTTTTTGACAGATTCTGCCTTTTATTTCGCATTGCCTGTTTTGTTATGTTCGATGGATATTTCGATTCCATTGACTTTCAGTAGCTTTGTGCAATGTCCAGAAGTGTTAAGAATGATTATGTCACCTCTGAACATGTATATTTTGATTGTGCACTAACTCTCTAATGAGTTGTTTTGAGTTTGGTGTGGAGGAAGTTTTCAAGGATCAAGAGAGGGAGATGATACAACATGATCAAGGAGAGTGAAAGCTCTAAGCTTGGGGATGCCCCGGTGGTTCACCCCTGCATATATCAAGAAGACTCAAGCGTCTAAGCTTGGGGATGCCCAAGGCATCCCCTTCTTCATCGACAACATTATCGGGTTCGTCCCCGAAACTATATTTTTATTCCGTCACATCTTATGTGCTTTGCTTGGAGCGTCGGTTTGTTTTTGTTTTTGTTTTGTTTGAATAAAATGGATCCTAGCATTCGTTGTGTGGGAGAGAGACACGCTCCGCTGTAGCATATGGACAAGTATGTCCTTAGGCTCTACTCATAATATTCATGGCGAAGTTTCTTCTTCGTTAAATTGTTATATGGTTGGAATTGGAAAATGATACATGTAGTAAATTGCTATAATGTCTTGGATAATGTGATACTTGGCAATTGTTGTGCTCATGTTTAAGCTCTTGCATCATATACTTTGCACCTATTAATGAAGAAATACATAGAGCATGCTAAAATTTGGTTTGCATATTTGGCCTCTCTAAGGTCTAGATAATTTCTAGTATTGAGTTTGAACAACAAGGAAGACGGTGTAGAGTCTTATAATGTTTTCAATATGTCTTTTATGTGAGTTTTGCTGCACCGCTTCATCCTTGTGTTTGTTTCAAATAACCTTGCTAGCCTAAACCTTGTATCGAGAGGGAATACCTCTCATGCATCCAAATACTTGAGCCAACCACTATGCCATTTGTGTCCACCATACCTACCTACTACATGGTATTCCTCCGCCATTCCAAAGTAAATTGCTTGAGTGCTACCTTTAAATTTCCATTCTTCACCTTTACAATATATAGCTCATGGGACAAATAGCTTAAAAACTATTGTGGTATTGAATATGTACTTATGCACTTTATCTCTTATTAAGTTGCTCGTTGTGCGATAACCATGTTTCTGGGGACGCCATCAACTACTCGTTGTTGAATATCATGTGAGTTGCTATGCATGTTCGTCTTGTCTGAAGTAAGGGCGATCTACCACCTTATGGTTAGAGCGTGCATATTGTTAGAGAAGAACATTGGGCCGCTAACTAAAGCCATGATCCATGGTGGAAGTTTCAGTTTTGGACATATATCCTCAATCTCATATGAGAAAATTAATTGTTGTTACATGCTTATGCATAAAAGAGGAGTCCATTATCTGTTGTCTATGTTGTCCCGGTATGGATGTCTAAGTTGAGAATAATCAATAGCGAGAAATCCAATGCGAGCTTTCTCCTTAGACCTTTGTACGAGCGGCATAGAGGTACCCCTTTGTGACACTTGGTTAAAACATGTGCATTGCGATAATCCCGGTAGTCCAAGCTAATTAGGACAAGGTGCGGGCACTATTAGTATACTATGCATGAGGCTTGCAACTTGTAAGATATAATTTACATGATACATATGCTTTATTACTACCGTTAACAAAATTGTTTCTTGTTTTCAAAATCAAAGCTCTAGCACAAATATAGCAATCGATGCTTTCCTCTTTGAAGGACCATTCTTTTACTTTTATGTTGAGTCAGTTCACCTATCTCTCCACCTCAAGAAGCAAACACTTGTGTGAACTGTGCATTGATTCCTACATACTTGCATATTGCACTTGTTATATTACTCTACATTGACAATTATCCATGAGATATACATGTTATAAGTTGAAAGCAACCGCTGAAACTTCATCTTCCTTTGTGTTGCTTCAATGCCTTACTATGAATTATTGCTTTATGAGTTAACTCTTATGCAAGACTTATTGATGCTTGTCTTGAAAGTACTATTCATGAAAAGTCTTTGCTATATGATTCAATTGTTTACTCATGTCATTTACATTGTTTTGATCGCTGCATTCACTACATATGCTTACAAATAGTATGATCAAGGTTATGATGGCATGTCACTCCAGAAATTATCTTTGTTTATCGTTTACCCGCTCGGGACGAGCGAGAAACTAAGCTTGGGGATGCTGATACGTCTCCGACGTATCGATAATTTCTTATGTTCCATGCCACATTATTGATGATATCTACATGTTTTATGCACACTTTATGTCATATTTGTGCATTTTCTCGGAACTAACCTATTAACAAGATGCCGAAGTGCCGATTGCTGTTTTCTCGCTGTTTTTGGTTTCAGAAATCCTAGTAAGGAAATATTCTCGGAATTGGACGAAATCAACGCCCGGGGTCCTATTTTGCCACGAAGCTTCCGGAAGACCGAAGAGTCAACGGAGTGGGGCCACGAGGTGGCCGAGAAGGCAGGTGGCGCGGCCCCACCCTTGGCCGCGCCGCCTCGTCTCCTGGGCCCCTCGCGTCGCCCCCGACCTACCCTTCCGCCTACTTAAAGCCTTCGTTGCGAAACCCCCAGTACCGAGAGCCACGGTACGGAAAACCTTCCGGAGACGCCGCCGCCGCCAATCCCATCTCGGGGGATTCAGGGAGATCGCCTCCGGCACCCTGCCGGAGAGGGGAATCATCTCCCGGAGGACTCTACGCCGCCTTGGTCGCCTCCGGAGTGATGTGTGAGTAGTCTACCCCTGGACTATGGGTCCATAGCGGTAGCTAGATGGTTGTCTTCTCCTCATTGTGCTTAATTGTCGGGTCTTGTGAGCTGCCGAACATGATCAAGATCATCTATCTGTAATTCTATATGTTGTGTTTGTTGGGATCCGATGAATAGAGAATACTATGTTATGTTGATTATCAATTTATATCAATGTGTTGTTTATGATCTTGCATGCTCTCCGTTATTAGTAGAGGCTCTGGCCAAGTTTTTACTCTTAACTCCAAGAGGGAGTATTTATGCTCGATAGTGGGTTCATGTCTCCGTGAATGCGGGAAGTGATAGAAATCTCTAAGATTATGGATGTGCTTGTTGCCATAGGGATAAAACATTGGTGCTATGTTCGAGGATGTAGTTACTGATTACATTACGCGCAATACTTAATGCAATTGTCTGTTGTTAGCAACTTAATACTGGAGGGGTTCGGATGATAACTCTGAAGGTGGACTTTTTAGGCATAGATGCATGCTCGGATAGCGGTCTATGTACTTTGTTGTAATGCCCAATTAAATCTCACTATACTCATCATAATATGTATGTGCATGGTCATGCCCTCTTTATTTGTCAATTTCCCAACTGTAATTTGTTCACCCAACATGCTGTTTATCTTATGGGAGAGACACCTCTAGTGAACTGTGGACCCCGGTCCAATTCTCTATACTCGAAATACAATCTACTCGCAATACTGTTCTACTGTTTTCTGCAATCAATCATCATCCACACTATACATCTAATCCTTTGTTACAGCAAGCCGGTGAGATTGACAACCTCGCTGTTTCGTTGGGGCAAAGTACTTGGTTTGTGTTGTGCAGGTTCCACGTTGGCGCCGGAATCCCTGGTGTTGCACCGCACTACATCTCGCCGCCATCAACCTTCAACGTGCTTCTTGGCTCCTACTGGTTCGATTAAACCTAGGTTTCATACTGAGGGAAAACTTGCCGCTGTACACATCACACCTTCCTCTTGGGGTTCCCAATGGTCGCGTGCTGTACGCGTATCAGTGAACCACCGGGGCATCCCCAAGCTTAGAGCTTTCACTCTCCTTGATCATATTGTATCATCTCCCTCTCTTGATCCTTGAAAACTTCCTCCACACCAAACTCAAAACAACTCATTAGAGGGTTAGTGCATAATCAAAATTCACATGTTCAGAGGTGACATAATCATTCTTAACACTTCTGGACATTGCACAAAGCTACTGAAAGTTAATGGAATCGAAAAATCCATCAAGCATAGCAAAACAGACAATGCGAAATAAAAGGCAGAATCTATCAAAACAGAACAGTCTGTAAAGACGAATTTTATTGAGGCACCAGACTTGCTCAAATAAAAATGCTCAAATTGAATGAAAGTTGCGTACATATCTGAGGATCACTCACGTAAATTGGCATAATTTTCTGAGTTACCTACAGATAATTAGGCCCAGATTCGTGACAGCAAGAAATCTGCTTTACAGCGCAGTAATCCAAATCTAGTATGAACCTTACTATCAAAGACTTTACTTGGCACAACAATGCAACAAAACTAAGATAAGGAGATGTTGCTACAGTAATAACAACTTCCAAGACTCAAATATAAAATAAAAGTGTTGTAGTAAAATAAACACATGGGTTATCTCCCAAGAAGTGCTTTCTTTATAGCCATTAAGATGATAACCCATGTGTTTATTTTACTACATCACTTTTATTTTATATTTGAGTCTTGGAAGTTGTTATTACCTCTCCTTATCTTTGTTTTATTGCATTGTTGTGCCAAGTAAAGTCTTTGATAGCAAGGTTGATACTAGATTTGGATTACTACGCAGAAACAGATTTCTGTCTGTCATGAATTTGGGCAGGGTTCTCTGTAGGTAACTCAGAAAAATCTGCCAATTTACGTGCGTGATCCACATATATGTACGCAACTTTCATTAAATTTGAGCATTTTCATTTGAGCAAGTCCAGTGCCTCTAAAAAATGCCTCTAAAAAATTCGTCTTTACGGACTGTTCTGTTTTGACAGATTCTGCCTTTTATTTCGCATTGCCTCTTTTGCTATGTTGGATGGATTTCTTTGTTCCATTAACTTTCAGAAGCTTTGTGCAATGTCCAGAAGTGTTAAGAATGATAATGTCACCTCTGAACATGTGAATTTTGATTATGCACTAACCCTCTAATGAGTTGTTTTGAGTTTGGTGTGGAGGAAGTTTTCAAGGATCAAGAGAGGAGGATGAACAATATGATCAAGGAGAGTGAAAACTCTAAGCTTGGGGATGCCCCGGTGGTTCATCCCTGCATATTTCAAGAATAGTCAAGCGTCTAAGCTTGGGGATGCCCAAGGCATCCCCTTTTTCATCAACAATTTATCAGGTTTCTTCTCTTGAAACTATATTTTTATTCGGTCACATCTTATGCACTTTACTTGGAGCGTCTGTTTGTTTTTATTTTTGTTTTGTTTGAATAAGTTCATCCTTGTGTGGGAGAGAGACAAGCTCCGCTGGTTCATATGAACACATGTGTTCTTAGCTTTACTTTTAATGTGCATGGCGAAGGTTGAAACTGCTTCGTTCATTGTTATATGGTTGGAAACGGAAAATGCTACATGTAGTAATTGGTAGAATGTCTTGAATAATTTGATACTTGGCAATTGTTGTGCTCATAAGGATCATGTCTAAGCTCTTGCATCATATACTTTGCACCTATTGGTGAAGAAATACATAGAGCTTGCTAAAATTTGGTTTGCATGATTGGTCTCTCTAAGGTCTAGATATTTTCTAGTAAGGGTTTGAACAACAAGGAAGACAGTGTAGAGTCTTATAATGCTTGCAATATGTTTTTATGTGAGTTTTGCTGTACTAGTTCATACTTGTGATTTCTTCAAACAACCTTGCTAGCCTAAGCCTTGTATTGAGAGGGATTACTTCTCATGCATCCAAAATCCTTGAGCCAATAACTGTACCACTTGTGACCACTATACCTACCTACTACATGGTATTTCTCTGCCATTCCAAAGTAAATTGCTTGAGTGCTACCTTTAAATTTCTATCCTTTGTCTTTGCAATATATAGCTCATGGGACAAATAGCCTAAAAACTATTGTGGTATTGAATATGTACTTATGTATCTTATTTCTTATTAAGTTGCTTGTTGAGCGATAACCATGTTCCTGGGGACGCCATCAACTATCCTTTGTTGAATATCATGAGAGTTGCTATGCATGTTCGTCTTGTCTGAAGTAAGGGTGATTTATCATGAGTTGAATGGTTTGAGCATGCATATTGTTAGAGAAGAACATTGGGCCGCTAACTAAAGCCATGATCCATGGTGGAAGTTTCAGTTTTGGACAACAATCCTCAAATCTCTTATGAGAATATTATTTGTTGTTGAATGCTTATGCATTAAAGAGGAGTCCATTACCTGTTGTCTATGTTGTCCCGGTATGGATGTCTAAGTTGAGAATAATCAAAAGCGAGAAATCCAATGCGAGCTTTCTCCTTAGACCTTTGTACATGCGGCATAGAGATACCCCTTTGTGATACTTGGTTAAAACATATGTATTGCGATGATAATCCATGTAAATCCAAGCTAATTAGGACAAGGTGCGGGCACTATTGGTAATCTATGCATGGGGCTTGCAACTTGTAGGATATAATTTACATAATGCATATGCTTTATTACTACCGTTGACAAAATTGTTTCTTGTTTTTAAAATAAAAGCTCTAGCAAAAATATAGCAATCCATGCTTCCCTCGTCGAAGGGCCTTTCTTCTACTTTTATGTTGAGTCAGTTCACCTACTTCTTTCTGTCTTAGAAGCAAACACTTGTGTTAACTGTGCATTGATTCTTACATGCTTGCATATTTGCATTCATCATATTACTTTATGTTGACAATATCCATGAGATATACATGTTGAAGTTGAAAGCAACCGCTGAAACTTAATCTTCCTTTGTGTTGCTTCAATGCCTTTATTTAGAATCTATTGCTTTATGAGTTAACTCTTATGCAAGACTTATTGATGCTTGTCTTGAAAGTACTATTCATGAAAAGTCTTTGCTATATGATTCAGTTGTTTAATCATTATCTTTACCATTGCTTTGAATCGCTGCATTCATCTCATATGTTTTACAATAGTATGATCAAGATTATGTTGGTAGCATGTCACTTCAGAAATTATTCTTTTATCGTTTACCTACTCGAGGACGAGTAGGAACTAAGCTTGGGGATGCTGATACGTCTCCAACGTATCTATAATTTCTGATGTTCCATGCTTGTTTTATGACAATACCTACATGTTTTGTTCACACTTTATGATGATTTTATGCATTTTCCGGAACTAACCTATTGACAAGATGCCGAAGTGCCAGCTCCTGTTTTCTTCTGTTTTTGGTTTCAGAAATCCTAGTAAGGAAATATTCTCGGAATTGGACGAAATCAACGCCCAGAACCTTATTTTTCCCGGAAGCTTCCAGAGAGCCAGAGAGGGACCAAAGGGGATCCCTGGGGGCCCCACATGCCAGGTCGGCGCGGCCAGAGGGGGGGCCGCGCCACCCTATTGTGTGGTCCCACCAGGACCCCTCCGAGGCTGCCCTTTCGCCTACTTAAGGACTCCGTCGCGAAAACCCTAGACGAATAAGCCACGGTACGAGAAACCTTCCAGAGCCGCCGCCATCGCGAAGCCAAGATCTGGGGGACAGGAGTCTCTGTTCCGGCACGCCGCCGGGACGGGGAAGTGCCCCCGGAAGGCATCTCCATCGACACCACCGCCATCTTCATCACCGCTGCTTTCTCCCATGAGGAGGGAGTAGTTCTCCATCGAGGCTAAGGGCTGTACCGGTAGCTATGTGGTTCATCTCTCTTCCATGTACTTCAATACAATGATCTCATGAGCTGCCTTACATGATTGAGATTCATATGAGCTTTGTATCACTATTAATCTATGTGCTACTCTAGTGATGTTATTAAAGTACTCTATTCCTCCTCCATGATGTAATGGTGACAGTGGTGTGCATCATGTAGTACTTGGCGTAGTTTATGATTGTGATCTCTTGTAGATTATGAAGTTAACTATTACTATGATGGTATTGATGTGATCTATTCCTCCTTTCATAGTATGATGGTGACGAGTGTGCATGCTATGTTAGTACTTGGTATAATTGCGTTGGTCTATCATGCACTCTAAGGTTATTTAAATATGAACATTGAATGTTGTGGAGCTTGTTAACTCCGGCATTGAGGTGCTCTTGTAGCCCTACACAATTAGTGGTGTTCATCATCCAACAAGAGAGTGTAGAGTGGTTTTATTATGTGATCAATGTTGAGAGTGTCCACTAGTGAAAGTATGATCCCTAGGCCTTGTTTCCGAATAGAAAAGTCACACCACAAAGATTCCTATCTCCCACGTCAACTGCACGCCGGCAAGTATTTTCTGGTGTCATTGCCGGGGAGGTCACTGTTTTTTTACTGTTCCACTGCATGTTTACTCGCTGCCATATTTTATTCAGATTGCTATTACCACTCACATACATCCATATTACTTGCATTTTACTATCTCTTCGCCGAACTAGTGCACCTATACATCTGACAAGTGTATTAGGTGTGTTGGGGATACAAGAGACTTCTTGCATTGTGATCGCAGGGTTGCTTGAGAGGGATATCTTGGAGGCCCAACACTGTCTACAGGAAAAAGAAGCGTGAGTAGACATCAGGCGGCAACCGGGAGTGTCGCAGATGTCCTTCCGGTTGGGCCCAGTACGCCGCCCGGTTGACGCCGAGGTGGATCCGGCGTGCCGCCCGGTTGACCGGGTCGGGGACCGGGTGCGCCGGTCTGGCGGCCGGTCTGACCGAGCGCTGGGCCAGCCTAGGCGACTTCTTCTCCTCTCGCGCATGGTGTGCCCTCCTATCCGTGGCCTTGACGCACCTCGTACATAATAACACAAAGCATATCGGCATGAGGTAGCATTCCATCCAATGAAGAGTTCAAGGTAAGTGTGGAGAGGAGCTAGTTCACCTCTTGGTGTATGGCTTTGGCCGGAGCTCGTGTCATTGGGCCACGAGGAGGGCTTGACGGTCTTGAGGAGGAGGTGTCCAAAGGCCACCCCGCATCAACTCCCCCCCCCCTTGGGAGAGAGTCGTCCTCGACTCTTGTTCCTCCTCATCTCCATGATAGGGGGAGAGATCCGAGATGTTGAACGTGTTGCTCACCAAGTACTTTGAGGTTGGTATGTCGATGACGTAGGCGTTGTTGTTGATGCGTTTGAGGACTTTGAAAGGTCCATCTCCTCGGGGCTTTAGCTTGGAGTTGCGTTCAAGAGGGAACCGCTCTTTGCGAAGGTGAATCCAAACGAGGTCTCCTTCTTCAAATATCCTTTCCTTCTTCTTGGCGTTGAGGCGGTTAGCTTGACGAAGCACATGTTCTTGGATGGTTGCTCTTGTTTATTCATGTAGTTTCTTCATGGCGGTGGTGCGCTTGTCGAAGTCCATTTTTGTCCTCTCATGAAGGGGTAGTGGGAGGATGTCGAGTGCCGTGGGAGGGTCGAAGCCGTAGACGATCATGAAGGGACTCCGTGATGTTGTAGAGTGTGTGGCTCGATTGTAGGTGAACTCCGCGTGTGGAAGGCACTCTTCCCATGACTTCAAGTTTTTCTTCACTAGTGTGCGTAGAAGAGTTGAGAGGCTTCGATTGACCACTTCCGTTTGTCCGTCCGTTTGCGGGTGCGAGGATGATGAGAACAAGAGCTTCACTCCAAAATTTGACATGAGCAACTTCCATAGATAGCTCATAAACTTGACGTCTCGATCCGACACAATGCTTGCCGGTATTCCGTGTAGGCGAACAATTTCCCTGAAAAACAACGAACAATGTGTGAAGCATCATCGGTCTTATGGCATGGTATGAAATGAGCCATTTTAGATAACCTATCCACTACCACAAAAATTGAATCATGACCATGTTTTGTGCGAGGTAATCCTAGTACGAAATCCATACTTATATCCGACCAAGGGGCATAAGGAATAGGCAACGGTGTATAAAGGCCATAGAGGTTGGAGGTAGACTTAGCTTGTAAGCAAGTTGTGCACCGTCGGCAAAGGCGTTCCACGTCGCGGTACATTCTTGGCCAATAGTAGTGGGTTGAAAGCATTTCATATGTCTTCTCTCATCCAAAGTGTCCCATGAGGCCACCTCCATGTGACTCTTGCAAAAGTAACTTTTGAAGAGAAGACTCAGGTATGCAAATTTTGTTAGCTTTAAACAAGTAGCCATCGTGCAAGTAGAAGTCATTAAATCCACTTTCAACGGAACACTTCTCAAATATTGGTGCAAAGAAAGAATCAGAAGGATAGAGTTCTTTGATCTCCTCAAGTCCCAAGACATGAAAATCCAAACGAGTAAGCAAAAGGGTGTTTTTGCGGGAAAGAGCATCCGCCACTACATTGTCCTTGCCCTTCTTGTATTTGATGACATACGGAAAGGACTGAATGAACTCAACCCATTTTTCATTTCTTTTGTTCAAATTGTGTTGGCTTTTCAAATACTTCAAAGACTCATGGTCGGAATGAATGATAAACTCTTACGGCTAAAGATAGTGTTGCCAAATTTCAAGAACACGAACCAAGGCATAAAGTTCCATGTCATAAATAGGATAGTTGAGGCGTGCGCCATCCAACTTCTCACTATAGTAAGCCACGGGTTTTCCATCTTGCATAAGAACGCCACCAATACCAAGTCCACTTGCATCACACTCAATTTCAAAAGTTTTTTCAAAATTTGGAAGGACGAGAAGGGGAGCTTCGGTAAGGCGTTTCTTCAATTCATCAAAAGCATTTTGTTGAGTCTTACCCCACACAAACGGAACATTCTTTTTGGTAAGCTCATTCAAAGGGCAAGCAATGGTGCTAAAATCTTTCACAAAGCGGCGGTAGAAACCGGCAAGTCCATGGAAACTTCGAACTTGACCAACGGTGGTAGGCGTGGGCCAATTATGTATGGCGTCAACCTTCGAAGAATCGACTTTATTGCCATTGGCGGAAACCACAAATCCAAGGAAAACCAATTTGTTTTGGGCAAATGTGCATTTGGGAAGGTTTGCATAAAGCTTCTCATGACGCAAGATGCATAAGACTTCTCTCACATGTTGCACATGGTCCTCTAGATTTTTGCTATAAATGAGAATATCATCGAAATAGACAACCACACTCTTGCCAATGAGAGGTCTCAAGATGTGGTTCATAAGGCGCATGAAAGTTGATGGAGCATTAGAAATACCAAATGGCATGACAAGCCATTCATAGAGACCAAGCTTGGTCTTGAATGTCGTCTTCCATTCATCGCCAATTGCCATGCGGATTTGGTGGTAGCCACTACGCAAATCGACTTTAGAGAAAATCGTGGCACCACTTAACTCATCAAGCATGTCATCTAAACGCGGAATGGGATGGCGGTATCGAACGGTAATGGCATTGATGGGGCGACAATCCATACACATTTGTTGCGTCTCATCCGGTTTAGGCACAAGAATCACGGGAACCGCACAAGGACTAAGGCTTTCACGAACGTACCCTTTAGCGAGGAGATCTTGTATTTGACGTTGAATATCCTTTGTGTATTCCGGGTTGGTGCGGTAGGCGGTGCGGATTGGGAGCGGAGCGCCGGGTATGAGGTCAATGCGGTGCTCTATGCCCCGAAGCGGTGGAAGCCCATGAGGAAGCTCGTCGGGGAAGACATCTTGAAACTCCTTCAAAAGAGACAACAAAGACGAAGGAATGTTGGTTAAGTCGTTAGTCGCCGACGATGGTCCCTTGCAAATGAGCACATCGTGCAATGTGGTGGATGGGTTTTCTTGCACTTATCTCCACTCATGTTTTGTGGCTAGGAGGACACTCTTTATCTCACTCATGTATGGCTTGTGGCGCTCACTCTCTTTTTGGTGGGTCGCTCCCTCTCCTCTCAACTCACTATGGTGGTTGTGATGTTGTGCCCTCGCTAAAGCCTTCGCATTGTCCGCGATGATTTGGCTAGGAGTCATTGGGCGTAGCTCAAACTTCTTATCCTTGACCTTGAAGGTGTATGAATTGGAGTGTCCATCATGTATAGCCTTCTTGTCAAATTGCCAAGGGCGGCCAAGCAACATGTGGCACACCGTCATGGGCACCACGCCACACTAAATATTGTCTTCATAGGGTCCAATCTTGAAGTTGACGGTGACGGTATGTTGTATCTTGACATTGCCCTTGTCGCTCAACCATTGGACATGGTAAGGATGAGGGTGCTTGCGAAGTGTGAGATTGAGCTTCTCACACAATTCGGTGCTTGCAAGGTGATACGTCTCCGACGTATCGATAATTTCTTATGTTCCATGCCACATTATTGATGATATCTACATGTTTTATGCATACTTTATGTCATATTTATGCATTTTCCGGAACTAACCTATTGACGAGATGCCGAAGTGCCGGCTTCCTGTTTTCTCGCTGTTTTTGGTTTCAGAAATCCTAGTAAGGAAATATTCTCGGAATTGGACGAAATCAACGCCCGAGTCTTAGGATTGCATGAAGCTTCCGGAACACCCGAGAGCCGCCGCAGAGGGGCCACGGGGGGCCCACACATGGTGGCGGCGCGGCCCAGGGGGGCGCCGCCCTAGTGTCTGGTGGCCCCAGACCCCTTCTGACGCCGCCTCTTCGCCTATAAGAAGCCCCTGACCTAAGTCTTCGATACGGAAAAACCACGGTACGAGAAACCATCCAGAGCCGCCGCCATCGCGAAGCCAAGATCTGGGGGACATGAGTCTCTGTTCCGGCACGCCGCCCGGACGGGGAAGTGCCCTGGAAGGCTCCTCCATCGACACCACCGCCATCTTCATCACCGCTGCTCGTCTCCCATGAGGAGGGAGTAGTTCTCCATCGAGGCTAAGGGGCTGTACCGGTAGCTATGTGGTTAATCTCTCTCCTATGTACTTCAATACAATGATCTCATGAGCTCCCTTACATGATTGAGATTCATATGAGTTTTGTATCACTATTCATCTATGTGTTACTCTAGTGATGTTATTAAAGTAGTCTATTCCTCCGCCACGGTGTAATGGTGACAGTGTGTGCATCGTGTAGTACTTGGCGTAGGTTATGATTGTAATCTCTTGTAGATTATGAAGTTAACTATTGCTATGATAGTATTGATGTGATCTATGCCTCCTTCATAGTGTGATGGTGACAGAGTGTGCATGCTATGTTAGTACTTGGTTTAGTTGTGTTGATCTATCATGCACTCTAAGGTTATTTAAACATGAATATCGAATATTGTGGAGCTTGTTAACTCCGGCATTGAGGGTTCGTGTAATCCTACACAATTAGTGGTGTTCATCATCCAACAAGAGAGTGTAGAGTATAGCATTTATCTATTCTGTTATGTGATCAATGTTGAGAGTGTCCACTAGTGAAAGTATGATCCCTAGGCCTTGTTCCCAAATACTGAAATCGTTGCTTGTTTACTGTTTTACTGCATCTGTACTGCCTGCAATATTTCCATCATCAACCACACGCCAGTTGTAGCATCAAGCTATTTTCTGGTGCCGTTACTACTGCTCATATATATTCATACCACCTGTATTTCACTATCTCTTTGCCGAACTAGTGCCCCTATACATCTGACAAGTGTATTAGGTGTGTTGGGGACACAAGAGACTTCTTGCTTTGTGGTTGCAGGGTTGCTTGAGAGGGATATCTTTAACCTCTTCCTCCCTGAGTTCGATAAACCTTGGGTGATCCACTTAAGGGAAACTTGCTGCTGTTCTACAAACCTCTGCTCTTGGAGGCCCAACACTGTCTACAGGAAAAGAAGTGTGAGTAGACATCAAGCACTTTTCTGGCGCCATTGCCGGGGAGGAAAGGTAAAAGGTACTCACACTCCGGATCTCGGCTACTAAGCTATTTTCGCCGTTGTAAGTACTCGAAGCTATTTCGTTTAGATCCTGCAATGCATCTTTTTGTTTCTTGTTTACACTAGTTAGGCATAATGGAAAACAACAAAAATATGAGAGATCTTTATGAACTTTATCTTGAATTAGGACATGATGTGTTTGAAGAGAGAATTAAAAAACCCATGGAACTTTATATGCATGCTAATGGGAATGTTATTAATATGAATGCTTTGAACACTATTGTTGCTAATGCTATGGAAAAATCTAAGCTTGGGGAGGTCGGTTTTGATGAAAATGATCTCTTTAGCCCTCCGGGTATTGAGGAGAAAGTTTATGTTGATTATGATATGCCTCCTATTTATGATGATTATAATGATAGTAGCCTTTTGGTGCCACCTGTTATGGAGGATAAATTTGATTATGATTACAATATGCCTCCTATATTTGATGATGATAATAATAATGATAGCTACTTTGTTGAATTTGCTCCCACTACAACTAATAAAATTGATTATGCTTATGTGGAGAGTAATAATTTTATGCATGAGACTCATGATAAGAATGTTTCATTTGATAGTTATATTGTTGAGTTTGCTCATGATGCTACTGGACATCATTATGAGAGAGGAAAATATGGGTATAGAAATTTTCATGTTACTAAAACACCTCTCTATATGATAAAAATCTTGAAGCTGCACTTGTTTTACCTTTATATGCTTGTTGCATTATGCTTCATGAATTTGTTTATTTACAAGATTCCTTTTCATAGGAAGCATGTTAGACTTACATGTGTTTTTAATTTGCTTCTTGATGCTCTCTTTTGCTTCAACTCTTATTTTTTGCGAGTGCATCATTAAAACTGCTGAGCCCATCTTAATGGCTATAAAGAAAGAACTTCTTGGGAGATAACCCATGTGTTTATTTTACTACAGTAATTTTGTTTTATATTTGTGTCTTGGAAGTTTTTACTAATGTAGCAAACTCTCCTTATCTTAGTTTTGTTGCATTGTTGTGCCAAGTAAAGTCTTTGATAGTAAGGTTCATACTAGATTTGGATTACTGCGCACAAACAGATTTCTTGCTGTCACGAATCTGGGCCTAATTCTCTGTAGGTAACTCAGAAAATTATGCCAATTTACGTGAGTAATCCTCAGATATGTACGCAACTTTTATTCAATTTGAGCATTTTCATTTGAGCAAGTCTGGTGCCTCAATAAAATTCGTCTTTCCGGACTGTTCTGTTTTGACAGATTCTGCCTTTTATTTCGCATTGCTTCTTTTGCTATGTTGGATGGATTTCTTTGTTCCATTGACTTCCAGTAGCTTTGAGCAATGTCCAGAAGTGTTAAGAATGATTGTGTCACCCCTGAACACGTGAATTTTGATTATGCACTAACCCTCTAATGAGTTTGTTTTGAGTTTGGTGTGGAGGAAGTTTTCAAGGGTCAAGAGAGGAGGATGATACAATATGATCATGAAGAGTGAAAAGTCTAAGCTTGGGGATGCCCCGGTGGTTCATCCCTGCATATTTCAAGAAGACTCAAGCATCTAAGCTTGGGGATGCCCAAGGCATCCCCTTCTTCATCGACAAATTATCAGGTTCCTTCTCTTGAAACTATATTTTTATTCGGCCACATCTTATGTACTTTACTTGGAGTGTCTGTTTGTTTTTGTGTTTGTTTTTGTTTGAATAAATGCTTGTGTGGGAGAGAGACACGCTCCGCTGGTTCATATGAACACATTTGTTCTTAGCTTTTAATTTTCATGGCGAAGGTTGAAACTGCTTCGTTAATTGTTATATGGTTGGAAACGGAAAATGCTACATGTAGTAATTGGTATGATGTCTTGAATAAATTGATACTTGGCAATTGTTGTGCTCATGATTAAGCTCTTGCATCATATACTTTGCACCTATTAGTGAAGAAATACATAGAGCTTGCTAAAATTTGGTTTGCATAATTGGTCTCTCTAAGGTCTAGATAATTTCTAGTAGAGTGTTTGAACCACAAGAAAGACGGTGTAGAGTCTTATAATGTTTACAATATGTCTTTTATGTGAGTTTTGCTGTACCGCTTCATACTTGTGTTTGTTTCAAATAACCTTGCTAGCCTAAACCTTGTATCGAGAGGGAATACTTCTCATGCATCCAAAATCCTTGAGCCAACCACTATGCCATTTGTGTCCACCATACCTACCTACTACATGGTATTTCCCCGCCATTCCAAAGTAAATTGCTTGAGTGCTACCTTAAAATTTCTATCCTTCACCTTTGCAATATATAGCTCATGGGACAAATAGCCTAAAAACTATCGTGGTATTGAATATGTACTTATGCACTTTATCTCTTATTAAGTTGCTTGTTGTGCGATAACCATGTTCCTGGGGACGCCATCAACTACTCTTTGTTGAATATCATGTGAGTTGCTATGCATGTCCGTCTTGTCTGAAGTAAGGGAGATTTACCGCTAGAATGGTTAGAGCATGCATACTGTTAGAGAAGAACATTGGGCCGCTAACTAAAGCCATGATCCATGGTGGAAGTTTCAGTTTTGGACAAATATCCTCAATCTCATATGAGAAAATTAATAATTGTTGAATGCTTATGCATAAAAGAGGAGTCCATTATCTGTTGTCTATGTTGTCCCGGTATGGATGTCTAAGTTGAGAATAATCAATAGCGAGAAATCCAATGCGAGCTTTCTCCTTAGACCTTTGTACAGTGCGGCATAGAGGTACCCCTTTGTGACACTTGGTTAAAACATATGCATTGCGATGATAATCCAGGTAATCCGAGCTAATTAGGACAAGGTGCGGGCACTATTAGTATACTATGCATGAGGCTTGCAACTTGTAGGATATAATTTACATGATGCATATGCTTTATTACTATCGTTGACAAAATTGTTTCTTGTTTTCAAAACCAAAGCTCTAGCACAAATATAGCAATCGATGCTTCCCTCCGCGAAGGGCCATTCTTCTACTTTTATGTTGAGTCAGTTCACCTATTTCTCTCCATCTCAAGAAGCAAACACTTGTGTGAACTGTGCATTGATTCCTACATACTTGCATATTGCACTTATTATATTACTTTGCATTGACAACTATCCATGAGATATACATGTTACAAGTTAAAAGCAACCGCTGAAACTTAATCTTCCTTTGTGTTGCTTCAATGCCTTTACTTTGAAATTATTGCTTTATGAGTTAACTCTTATGCAAGACTTATTGATGCTTGTCTTGAAAGTACTATTCATGAAAAGTCTTTGCTATATGATTCAGTTGTTTACTCATTGCATTACCATTGTCTTAAATCGCTGCATTCATCTCATATACTTTACAATAGTATGATCAAGGTTATGATGACATGTCACTCCAGAAATTATCTTTGTTATCGTTTACCTGCTTGGGACGAGCAGAAACTAAGCTTGGGGATGCTGATACGTCTCCGACGTATCGATAATTTCTTATGTTCCATGCCACATTATTGATGATATCTACATGTTTTATGCATACTTTATGTCATATTTATGCATTTTCCGGAACTAACCTATTGACGAGATGCCGAAGTGCCGGTTCTCGTTTTCGCTGTTTTTGGTTTCGAAATCCTAGTATGGAAATATTCTCGGAATTGGACGAAATCAACGCCCAGAGTCTTAGGATTGCATGAAGCTTCCAGAACACCCGAGAGCCGCCAGAGAGGGGCCACAGGGGGCCTACACATGGTGGCGGCGCGACCCAGGGGGGGCGCGCCACCCTAGTGTCTGGTGGCCCCAGACCCCTTCTGACGCCGCCTCTTCGCCTATAAGAAGCCCCTGACCTAAGTCTTCGATACGGAAAAACCACGGTACGAGAAATCATCCAGAGCCGCCGCCATCGCGAAGCCAAGATCTGGGGGACAGGAGTCTCTGTTCCAGCACGCCGCCGGGACGGGGAAGTGCCCCCGAAAGGCTCCTGCATCGACACCACCGCCATCTTCATCACCGCTGCTGTCTCCCATGAGGAGGGAGTAGTTCTCCATCGAGGCTAAGGGGTTGTACCGGTAGCTATGTGGTTAATCTCTCTCCTATGTACTTCAATACAATGATCTCATGAGCTGCCTTACATGATTGAGATTCATATGAGTTTTGTATCACTATTCATCTATGTGTTACTCTAATGATGTTATTAAAGTAGTCTATTCCTCCTCTACGGTGTAATGGTGACAGTGTGTGCATCGTGTAGTACTTAGCGTAGGTTATGATTGTAATCTCTTGTAGATTATGAAGTTAACTATTGCTATGATAGTATTGATGTGATCTATGTAGGGATTCGTTGCAGAGAAAACAAAAATTTTCCTACCGCGAACACGCAATCCAAGCCAAGATGCAATCTAGAAGACGGTAGCAACGAGGGGATTATCGAGTCTCACCCTTGAAGAGATTCCAAAGCCTACAAGATGATGCTCTTGTTGCTGCGGTAGACGTTCACTTGCCGCTTGCAAAAGCGCGTAGAAGATCTTGATCACGGCGCCACGAACGGACAGCACCTCCGTACTTGGTCACACGTTCGGTTGTTGATGAAGACGACGTCCACCTCCCCGTTCCAGCGGGCAGCGGAAGTAGTAGCTCCTCTTGAATCCGACAGCACGACGGCGTGGTGTCGGTGATGCGGGGTGGCCTTCGGTCACCTCCACACCAAGACCAACAAGTCCCCCAAGTGGACCGATGACACGAGCCCGAGTCAAGGCTCTACATGATGAGGTGAACTCGATCCTCACCACCCTTGATCTTGGTACCCCTTTGGATGGATTGCTACCTCATGCCGACGTACTATGTGTCATTAGGTACAAGGCGCATCAAGACCCCGGAGAAGAGGAGACGCCAAGGTCAAGGGAGGGAGAGAAGCAGCTGGACATGGAGATGATCATGAAGCCGAAGCCGACGTCGCTCGAAGCGCTCCAAGGAAGAGACGGACGCTGGCCGGTCCAGGACCCGGTCGGACCGGACCCACAACCGGACGCCCCGGTCAACCGGGCGCAAACCGGGCCAGCTCCCTCGTACCGGACGACGACCGGACCCAGGACCGGAAACTTCGCAGTTTCCCGGTTTGCGCCCGGTCGACCGGACCCATGACCGGACAGCCCGGTCACAGGCCCGGTCAGACCGGACCCAAACCGGATCTGACGGGAATGCCCCACCAAACTGCCTTAACTTATCCATTCGCATACCTGTTCGCCCTTGCTGGCCATGTGTGCCTATATAAGTAGCCTGGACCCCTCCTTAGCTCTTTAGACTTGTTTTGAACTCAAACCTACCTTTGAGCTTAGTCTCCCTTGGGTATCATCCCTCTGTAATCAAGGCACCTTGGTTGTTGACTTTGATCTTGTTGAGTGAGATTCTAGTACAAGTTACTCTCTCTCCTCACCAAGCTCTTCCTCTCCAACCCCAATCTCTCTCCGGAATTCTCGCCACGTGCCTCTTCCTCGGAGATTCTATTGGCGTGGTCCATCGAGCCACGGAGGTAAGCATCGGGTGTATCGGGTTGGTGTGCGTGCGTTAGTCTCGGAGTTCCTCGTGTTCGTCGTGTTCTTCGTGTTCCTCGCGTTCTCCCATCTCTCCCCTTGGTTTCGAAGTCAATCCGCGAGATCGGGCCACACACGGGGTCTTAGACCTCATCATATGGTATCAGCAGCTCTTGGTTACCGCGGATTTGACCCTCCACCCACCCGATTTCGTTTCTAGAAAATTTTCCAAAAAATCCCCAAAAATAGCCCCAAATTGCCTCTTGACCGATCTGTGATTTGGTTGCGTTTTGAGTGGTTTTGGTCCGTGGATCTGGTGTTGTTGTGCTTGATCTACTATTTCCCCACCTTTGAGCCTCCAATTCCATCGTTTCCCTTCGTTTTGGTCGATTTGGTTTTGGTTTGGGGAAGAATAGGAGAGAGAAAGCTCCAAATCGTGAAACCCGGTTTCGACCCGGTCAACCAGGCCACAGACCGGACGAGCCAGCCCAGAACCCGGTCGACCGGGCGGCAACCGGATAGGCCGGTCCAGGACACGGTCCAACCGGACCCCAGACCGGGCGCAGCAACGTGCCCCCTTCGACCTCGTTTTCCGGCGATCTCCACCACCACCACCACCACCACCATCATCGCAGGTATAACTTGCAACTTTCCCCTTGTAACCCCTCTTCCTTTTGCGATCTATCCCATCGAGCATTGCTTGTCTAGTGTTGCGAGACATTGCACGTGGCCCCGCATTGTGAGGTGTGTGTGTCGCGTTGAGTAAGGCATCCAAGCAAACACTCGTGTGGCAAGATAGCAAAAGCGAGGCTAACGCTAACATAGTGCGTGAAAAAGCCCCAAAAACACAAAAAGAGTGCGAGTAGCACCATACATCCATACATCCATACGCCCATACATACAAAAGTGTCCAAGTGCCACCAAAGATACAAACGAGTGCAAGTGCCACCATATACAAAAGAGAAAAAGCTTTTAAGCAAAGAGAGATACGAGAAGAGAGGCCGCGTGTGAATCTTGTTGTCTCTTCCTTTGCAACCGAAGCTTTGGCTCTCCTTGTGTTAGTGTGACACCGAGCACTTATACATACACTTTTCCGCTCAATTTTGGTTGCACTAACCCCGCTTATCTCGTGTGTGTGTTCCACAAATTTTTCCGTGTTTATAGTGATCTTCACATTGACATTTGGATTTTTGGACCTCACCCACTTTTAACAACATACTCGATCTTGGATTTGTCTTTTGGCTTTCCACAACACTCGCCTAACACCATATTTGCTAGCTTTTGCGTGTGGTTTTGCGTGTGTTCCCGATACACTTGATCTTGCTTTCGGCTTGGTGGATTGCCTCAATACTATCTTACCTTGGTAAGAGTGCGAGGTAGTCTCCTTCCACTAACATATACAACATAGTTCTTGTCGTTCCATCATGGATAGGAACGGAGATACCACAAGGGATGAAGAGATCCTCCGCAACACCGAGAGGTTGGCTACTCAACACAACCTATGGACGCAACGACAAGAGTTCAAGGAGCAACTCACCCTCTTCGAGACGCGCATCGATGAGCAATACGATGAGGTGGCTCACAACTTCTCCGCCGTGAACCAAGACTTGGCTCTTCTTCGTGAAGCTACGGACAACTTGAATGGCCAAATGGTGGCCAATGATGCCAACATGGAGCGGCGCATGGATAGCCTCGAGCGCGCCATCACCAACTTGGGTCATCATCGTCGACACCGCTCTACTTCCTCTTCATCAAGCTCGCCACAAGATTACTATTCTCACGGTGGCCTTTCATCCTCAAGCTCCTCTTCAAGGCATGAAGACCATCATCGACCTCATCGCCCACAAGCTCGTCATGAAGACTCCCGCTCCAACTCTAGGCGTGGAGAAATACATCGCCATGCTCGTCCTCATGAGCGTCCTCCACAAGACCAAGTCCTACAACAAGATCGTCACCAAGCGGATCGCCATGCCGACCATGGGCGTGACGGCCAACCCCAAGACCAAGGTCCTCAAGATCAACCTCGGCGAGATCTCCGTCGCCACCCTCGCCATGACCAACGTGGACGAGGAGAGCCACACCATGATCAAGATGAGAGACCCAACCTTGAGCATCGTCAACAACCACGACAAGATCTTCAACCACATCCTCACCGTGAACCAAGTGAAGCAAGTGTGCACCTCCAACGCCAACCCAATGCTATGGTTGGCCGTAGAAGACCTCCTATTCCTCCTCTAGCCGCAAGAGATGAAGGCGCCCCTCCTCGTAGAAGAAACTTGGAGGATGAAGAAAACATGTTTGGAAGACTCAAGTTCACCATGCCAAAGTTCAAGGGAGAAGAAGATGACGAGGCCTACCTCTCATGGGCACTCAAGGTGGACAAGATATTCCGTATCCACAACTACTCCGGTGCCAAGAAAGTGGCTATGGCGTCCCTTGAGTTTGAAGACTACGCCAACACTTGGTGGGAGCAAGTCCTCACTCTTCGAGAAGAGAAGGGTGAACCTCCTATTGACACTTGGGAAGAAATGAAGAAAGAGATGCATGCTCGCTTTGTCCCCACGCACTACATGACCGACCTCTTCAACAAGCTCCAAAAGTTGAAGCAAGGTACCAAGACCGTTGAGGAGTTCTACAAGGAGATGGAGCTCACTATGATGCGAGCCAACATCCAAGAGTCCGAGGAACAAACCATTGCTCGCTTCTTCAATGGCCTCACTTACCCCATCAAGAGGATCGTCGAGTTCCAACCCTACTCCAACATGGTTGAGTTGGTCCACCAAGCATCGAAGGCCGAGCGCCAAGTGATTGAGGACATCAAGTACTCCAAGGCCAAGACCTATTTCTCCTCCAAGCTCGCTACATTGACTCCTCCTACTACATCAACTCCTCATGCTACAAGTGCCAAGGCCGACGTGTCATCTACACCATCCAAGAAACCGACTATCCAAAGTCGCATGAAGCAAACGGTCTCCTCCACCGCCTCCTCTAAAGCATCCACGGGACCCTCTAGTGTCACTTGCTTCAAGTGTGGCACCCAAGGTCACAAATCGTTTGAGTGCAAGAACACCAAGGTTATGATCACTATGGAGAATGGTGACATCGAAACGCTTGATGAGGATGAATATGAAGCCCTTGTGCAAGCCGCCGTGGAAAGTGAAGAAGCTTATGAGCAAGAAAGTGGAGAAGATCCTCTCTTATGTGAGCATGACCCAAGTCCCTCACTTGTGGTCACAAGGGTGCTAACCACACAACCTCATGCTATGGAAGAACAACGGTGCAACATCTTCCAAACCCGTGCCGGAATTGGTGGAAAATCGATCAAGGTCATCATAGATGGTGGAAGTTGCCATAACCTTGCAAGCACCGAGTTGTGTGAGAAGCTCAACCTCACTCTCCGCAAGCATCCTCACCCTTACCATATCCAATGGTTGAGTGACAAGGGCAACGTCAAGATACAACATACCGTCACCGTCACTTTCAAGATTGGACCTTATGAGGATACTATTGAGTGTGACGTGGTACCCATGACGGTGTGCCACATGTTGCTTGGCCGCCCTTGGCAATATGACAAGAAGGCTATACATGATGGACTCTCCAACACATACACCTTCAACGTCAACGACAAGAAGTTCGAGTTGCGCCCGATGACTCCTAGCCAAATCATCGCGGATAATGCGAAGGCTTTAGCGAGGGCACAACTCCGCACCCACCATAGTGAGATGAGAGGAGAGGGAGCGACCCACCACAAAGAGAGTGAGCGCCACAAGCCATATATGAGTGAGTCCAAGAGTGTCCTTCTAGCCACCAAGAGTGAGTGGAGAGAGCTCCAAGAGAACCCATCCACCATATTGCACTATGTGCTCATATGCAAGGGACCCTCGTCGGCGACTAACGACTTAACCAACATTCCTCCGTCTTTGTTATCTCTTTTGCAGGAATTTCAAGACGTCTTCCCCGACGAGCTCCCTCATGGACTACCACCACTTCGAGGCATAGAACACCGCATCGACCTCATACCCGGCGCTCCGCTTCCAAACCGTGCCGCCTACCGCACCAACCCCGAAGAGACAAAGGAGATCCAACGCCAAATTCAAGATCTCCTCGCCAAAGGGTATGTCCGCGAAAGCCTTAGCCCTTGTGCGGTTCCCGTGATTCTTGTACCTAAACCGGATGAGACGCAACGGATGTGTATGGATTGTCGCCCCATCAATGCCATTACCGTCCGTTACCGCCATCCCATTCCGCGTTTAGATGACATGCTTGATGAACTTAGTGGTGCCACGATTTTCTCTAAAGTCGATTTGCGTAGTGGTTACCATCAAATCCGCATGGCCATTGGTGATGAATGGAAAATGGCATTCAAGACCAAACTCGGTCTCTATGAATGGCTCGTTATGCCTTTCGGTCTTTCCAATGCTCCATCTACTTTCATGCGCCTCATGAATCACATCTTGCGTCCTCTCATTGGCAAGAGCGTGGTTGTCTATTTCGATGATATTCTCATTTATAGCAAAAACCTCGAGGACCATGTGCAACATGTGAGAGAGGTCTTGTGCATCTTGCGTCATGAAAAGCTTTATGCTAACCTCCCCAAGTGCACCTTTGCTCAAAACAAATTGGGTTTCCTTGGCTTTGTGGTTTCCGCTAATGGGATTGAAGTTGATTCTTCCAAGGTAGAGGCCATCCACAATTGGCCTACTCCTACAAATGTTGGTCAAGTCCGAAGTTTTCATGGACTTGCCGGTTTCTATCGCCGCTTTGTGAAAGATTTTAGCACCATTGCTTGCCCTTTGAATGAGCTTACCAAGAAGAATGTTCCGTTTGTTTGGGGCAAGGCCCAACAAAATGCTTTTGATGAGTTGAAGAAACGCCTTACCGAAGCTCCCCTTCTTGTTCTTCCAAATTTTGCAAAAACCTTTGAGATTGAGTGTGATGCAAGTGGGCTTGGTGTTGGTGGTGTTCTTATGCAAGAGGGCAAACCCGTGGCATACTATAGTGAGAAGTTGGATGGCGCACGCCTCAACTATCCTATATATGACAAGGAGCTCTACGCTTTGGTTCGTGTTCTTGAAGTTTGGCAACACTATCTTTGGCCAAAAGAGTTTATCATTCATTCCGACCATGAGTCCTTGAAATATTTGAAAAGCCAACACAACTTGAACAAACGACATGCAAAATGGGTCGAGTTCATTGAGTCCTTCCCATATGTGAACAAATACAAGAAGGGAAAGGACAATGTTGTGGCGGATGCTCTTTCCCGCAAAAACACCCTTTTGCTAACTCGTTTGGATTTTCATGTTTTGGGACTTGAAGAGATCAAAGAACTCTATCCTTCCGATTCTTTCTTTGCTCCAATTTTTGAGAAGTGCTCCGTTGAACGAGGAGTGGATGATTTCTATTTGCATGATGGCTACTTGTTTAAAGCTAACAAGATTTGCATTCCCGAGTCTTCGCTTCGAAAATTGCTTTTGCAAGAGTCACATGGAGGTGGTCTTATGGGACACTTTGGTCGAGAGAAGACATATGCCATGCTCTCAACCCACTACTATTGGCCAAGAATGTACCGCGACGTCGAACGCCTTTGCCGCCGGTGCACCACATGCTTACAAGCTAAGTCTACCTCCAACCCTTATGGCCTTTACACTCCTTTGCCTATTCCACATGCACCATGGACCGATATTAGCATGGATTTTGTTCTAGGATTGCCTCGCACCAAGAATGGTCATGCTTCTATATTCGTGGTAGTGGATAGATTCTCTAAGATGGCTCATTTCATACCTTGCCATAAGAGCGACGATGCTTCACACATTGCTTCATTGTTTTTCAGGGAAATTGTTCGCCTACATGGAGTACCGCAAAGCATTGTGTCGGATCGAGACGTCAAGTTCATGAGTTATCTTTGGAAGTCGCTCATGGCAAAGTTTGGAGTGAAGCTCTTATTCTCATCATCCTCGCACCCGCAAACGGACGGCCAAACGGAAGTGGTCAATCGAAGCCTCTCCACCCTTCTACGCATCCTCGTGAAGAAGAACTTGAAGTCATGGGAGGAATGCCTTCCACACGCGGAGTTCGCCTACAACCGCGCCAAGCACTCGACTACATCAAGGAGTCCCTTCATGGTCGTCTACGGGTTTGAGCCGCTCACGGCACTCGACATACTCCCGCTCCCCCTTCATGAGCGGATCAACATGGATTTTGACAAGCGCACCACCGCCGTCAAGAAACTTCATGAAGAAACAAGAGCTACCATTCAAGAACATGTGCTTCGTCAAGCTACCCGCCTCAACGCCAAGAAGAAGGAACGCATATTTCAAGAAGGCGACCTCGTTTGGATCCACCTCCGGAAGGAAAGATTCCCTCATGAACGCAACTCGAAGCTCAAGCCAAGAGGAGATGGTCCCTTCAAGGTCCTCAAACGCATCAACAACAATGCTTACGTCATCGACATCCCCACCTCCAAGTACTTGGTGAGCAACACATTCAACGTTGCGGACTTGTCGCCATATCATGAAGATGAGGAGGCACAAGAGTCGAGGACGACTCTTTCCCAAGGGGGGGGAGATGATGCGGGGTGGCCTTCGGTCACCTCCACACCAAGACCAACAAGTCCCCCAAGTGGACCGATGACACGAGCCCGAGTCAAGGCTCTACATGATGAGGTGAACTCGCTCGTCACCACCCTTGATCTTGGTACCCCTTTGGATGGATTGCTACCTCATGCCGACGTACTATGTGTCATTATGTACAAGGCGCATCAAGACCCCGGAGAAGAGGAGACGCCAAGGTCAAGGGAGGAGAGAAGCAGCTGGACATGGAGATGATCATGAAGCCGAAGCCGACGTCGCTCGAAGCGCTCCAAGGAAGAGACGGACGCTGGCCGGTCCGGGACCCGGTCAGACCGGACCCACAACCGGACGCCCCGGTCAACCGGGCGCAAACCGGGCCAGCTCCCTCGTACCGGACGACGACCGGACCCCGGACCGGAAACTTCGCAGTTTCCCGGTTTGCGCCCGGTCGACCGGACCCATGACCGGACAGCCCGGTCACAGGCCCGGTCAGACCGGACCCAAACCGGATCTGACGGGAATGCCCCACCAAACTGCCTTAACTTATCCATTCGCGTACCTGTTCGCCCTTGCTGGCCATGTGTGCCTATATAAGTAGCCTGGACCCCTCCTTAGCTCTTTAGACTTGTTTTGAACTCAAACCTACCTTTGAGCTTAGTCTCCCTTGGGTATCATCCCTCTGTAATCAAGGCACCTTGGTTGTTGACTTTGATCTTGTTGAGTGAGATTCTAGTACAAGTTACTCTCTCTCCCTCACCAAGCTCTTCCTCTCCAACCCCAATCTCTCTCCGGAATTCTGCCACGTGCCTCTTCCTCGGAGATTCTATTGGCGTGGTCCATCGAGCCACGGAGGTAAGCATCGGGTGTATCGGGTTGGTGTGCGTGCGTGAGTCTCGGAGTTCCTCGTGTTCGTCGTGTTCTTCGTGTTCCTCGCGTTCTCCCATCTCTCCCCTTGGTTTCGAAGTCAATCCGCGAGATCGGGCCACACACGGGGTCTTAGACCTCATCAGTCGGTGGTGGTGGAGAAACCCGGCGGAGCTTCGCTAAGCGTGCGGGAAGTGGAGGAGCGGGGCGGCTAGGGTTTGGGGAGAGGGGGCGCCGACCATCTAGGTGGTGCGGCCACCTTGTGGTTGTTGGGGTTGGCCGGCCCCCTCCCCTTGGCCCTCATTATATAGGTGGAAGCCCCAAGTGTTGGACTACAAGTCTCCGAATAAGACCCGAACCCAAAACCTTCCATGTGATAGGGAAACCTACCCAAGGTGGGAATCCCACTTGGGGTGGGATTCCCCCCTTCCATGTGGGGGGTGGCCGGCCCCCTTCGGGGGAGTCCACTTGAGACTCCTCCCCCTCTAGGGTTGGCCGGCCATGGAGGTGGAGTCCCTTTGGGACTCCGCCTTCCTTAGTGGTTTCTTCCGGACTTTTCTAGAACCTTCTAGAACCTTCCATAGAACCTTCCGGATCATTTTAAATCTCATAAAATGACTTCCTATATATGAATCTTATTCTCCGGACCATTCCAGAACTCCTCGTGATGTCCGGGATCTCATCCGGGACTCCGAACAAATATTCGAACTCCATTCCATATTCAAGTTCTACCATTTCAACATCCAACTTTAAGTGTGTCACCCTACGGTTCACGAACTATGCGGACATGGTTGAGTACTCACTCCGACCAATAACCAATAGCGGGATCTGGAGATCCATAATGGCTCCCACATATTCAACGATGACTTTAATGATCGAATGAACCATTCACATACGATACCAACTCCCTTTGTCACGCGATATTTTACTTGTCCGAGGTTTGATCATCGGTATCACTCATTACCTTGTTCAACCTCGTCTCCTGACAAGTACTCTTTACTCGTACCGTGGTATGTGGTCTCTTATGAACTTATTCATATGCTTGCAAGACATTAGACGACATTCCACCGAGAGAGCCCAGAGTATATCTATCCGTCATCGGGATGGACAAATCCCACTGTTGATCCAGCCTCAACTCATACTTTCCGGATACTTAATCCCACCTTTATAACCACCCATTTACGCAGTGGCGTTTGATGTAATCAAAGTACCTTTCTGGTATAAGTGATTTACAAGATCTCATGGTCATAAGGACTAGGTAACTATGTATCGGAAGCTTATAGCAAATAACTTAATGACGTGATCTTATGCTACGCTTAATTGGGTATGTCCATTATATCATTCATACAATGATATAACCTTGCTATTAATAACATCCAATGTTCATGATTATGAAACTAATCATCCATTAATCAACAAGCTAGTTAAGAGGCATACTAGGGACTCTTTCTTGTTTACATATCACACATGTACTAATGTTTCGGTTAATTCAATTATAGCATGGTATATAAACATTTATCATAAACATAAAGATATATAATAACCACTTTATTATTGCCTCTAGGGCATATCTCCTTCAGTCTCCCACTTGCACTAGAGTCAATAATCTAGATTACATTGTAATATACCTAACACCCATGGCATTCTGGTGTTGGTCATGCTTTGCCCTAGGGAGAGCTTTAGTCAACGGATCTGCTACATTCAGATCCGTGTGTACTTTGCAAATCTTTACTTCTCCATCTTCGATGTACTCGCGAATCGAGTGGTAACGCAGCTTGATATGCTTCAGCCTCTTGTGTGACCTTGGTTCTTGTGCATTGGCGATGCCACCCATGTTGTCACAGTAGATGACTAATGGGTCCAATGCACTAGGAACCACACCGAGCTCTACAATGAACCTCTTCATCCATACCGCTTCTGATGAAGCCTCTGAAGCTGCTATGTACTCTGATTCTGTTGAAGACTTCGCCACCGTGCACACGCTTCGAGCTTGCCCGGCTCATCTGCAGCACCATTCAATATAAACACGTACCCGGATCGTGACTTAGAGTCATCGGATCGGTGTTCCAACTTGCATCGGTGTAACCGTTTACAACGAGCTCTTGGTCACCTCCATAACAAAGAAACATATCCTTAGTTCTTTTCAAGTACTTCGGGATATTCTTGACTCGCTGTCCAGGTGTTCCATTCCTGGATCACTTTGATATCTACTAGTCAAACTAACGAGCATGTGCTATATCCGGTCTAGTACATAGCATGGCATACATGATAGATCCTATCGCCGAGGCATAGGGGATATTATTCATCCTTTCTCTTTCTTCTGCCGTAGCTGGTCCTTGAGTCTTACTCAAGACCTTGCCCGGTAACATAGGTAAGAACCCTTTCTTACTTTCGTCCATTCTAAACTTCTTTAGAATCTTGTCCGAGTATGTACTCTGTGATAGCCCTATTAGGCGTCTTGATCTATCTCTATAAATCTTGATGCCTAATATATACGATGCTTCACCAAGGTCTTTCATTGAAAAACTATTATTCAAATAACCTTTTACACTCGCTTAATAGTTCTATATCATTCCCAATCAATAATATGTCATCTACATATAATATCAGGAATGCTACAGAGCTCCCACTCAGTTTCTTGTAAATATAGGCCTCTCCATGACACTGTATAAACCCGAAGTCTTTGATCACCTTATTAAAGCGTCGGTTCCAACTTCTTGATGCTTGCTTCAGTCCATAGATTGAACGCTGAAGTTTACATACTTTGTCAGCATTTTTAGGATCGACAAAACCTTTGGGTTGTACCATATACAACTCTTCCTCAATGTCTCCATTAAGGAACGCCGTTTTGACATCCATCCGCCAAATCTCATAATCGAAAAATGCAGCTATTGCTAACAAAATCCTCACGATTTTAGCTTTGCTACAGGTGAGAAAGTCTCATCGTAGTCAACTCCTTGAATTTGTCGGAAACCCTTTGCGACAAGTCAAGCTTTATAGACGATAATATTACCATCGGCATCTGTTTTTCTCTTGAAGATCCATTTATTCTCGACAGCCTTGCGGCTATCGGGTAAGTCTACCAAAGTCCACACTTTGTTATCATACATGGATCCCATTTCGGATTTCATGGCTTCTTGCCATTTGTTGGAATCTCGGGCTCATCATCGCTTCTTCATACGTCGCAGGTCTTCATCATTGTTATCCACAATCATGACATTTAGACAAGGATCATACCAATCAGGAGTGGCACGTTCCCTTGTCGATCTGCGAGGTTCGAGTAGTTTCCTCGTTCGAAGTTTCATGATCATTATCATTAGCTTCCTCTCGTTGCCGGTGTAGGCGGTACGAGTACAACTTCGGTCTTGCGCTACTCGATCAACGAGTATAGATTCATCAATCTCATCGAGTTCTACTTTTCTTCCAGTCACTTCTTTAGTGAGAAATTCTTTCTCAAGAAAGGTTCCGTTCTTAGCAACAAAGATTTTGCTTTCGGATCTGTGATAGAAAGTGTACCCTATAGTTTCTTTAGGGTATCCTATGAAGACGCATTTCTCCGCTTTGGGTTCTAGCTTGTCCGGTTGTAACTTCTTTACATAGGCTTCGCAACCCCAAACTTTAAGGAACGACGACTTAGGTTTCTTATTAAACCATAATTCATACGGTGTCGTTTCTACGGATTTTGATGGTGCTCTATTTAAAGTGAATGCGGCTGTCTCTAATGCATAACTCCAAAAAGATAACGGCAAATCAGTAAGAGACATCATAGAACGAAACATATCTAAGAGAGTTCGATTACGACGTTCGGACACACTGTTTCGTTGTGGTGTTCCCGGCGGTGTCAATTGTGAAAGTATTCCGCATTTCTTTAAATGCATGCCAAACTCATAACTCAGATATTCACATCCACGATCAGATCGTAGAAATTTAATCTTCTTGTTACGTTGATTTTCAACTTCACTTTGGAATCCTTAAACTTCTCGAAAGTTTCGGATTTATGTTTCATGAAATAGATATACCCATATCTACTCAGATCATCTGTGAAGGTTAGAACATAACGATAACCACCGCGCGATGCTACGCTCATTGGTCCACACACATCGATATGTATGATTTCCAATAAGTCAGTAGCTCGCTCCATCATACATGAAAATGGAGTCTTAGTCATTTTTCTCATTAGACATGCTTCGCATCTATCAAGTGACTCAAAGTCAAGTGATTCAAGTAATCCATCGGTATGGAGTTTCCTCATGCGTTTCACTCCAATATGACCAAGACGACAGTGCCACATATAAGTAGAATTATCATTCAATTTAATTCTCTTAGCATCAATGTTATGTATATGCGTATCACTACTATCGAGATCTAACGGAAATAAGCCATTCTTTTCAGGTGCTCGACCATAAAAGATATTATTCATAAAAATAGAACAACCATTATTCTCAGACTTGAATGAATAACTGTCTTGCATTAAACAAGATCCAGATATAATGTTCATGCTCAACGCGGGTACAAAATAACAATTATTTAGGCTTAAAACTAATCCCGAAGGTAGATGTAGAGGAAGTGTGCCGACAGCGATCACATCGACTTTGGATCCGTTTCCAACGCGCATCGTCACTTCATCTTTCAGTAGTCTTCGTTTATTCTTTAGTTCCTGTTTCGAGTTACAAATATGAGCAACCGAACCAGTATCAAATACCCGGGTACTAGAACGAGAACCAGTGAGATAAACATCTATAACATGTATATCAGATATACCTTCTTTCTTTTTCTTGACAAGGCCGCTCTTCAGATCAGCCAGATACTTGGAGCAATTACGCTTCCAGTGTCCCTTCTCCTTGCAGTAATAGCACTCAAGCATCAGGCTTAGGGCCGTTCTTAGGTTTCATAGGAGGCGTGGCAGCTTTCTTGCCACCCTTCTTGAATTTTCCCTTAGACTTGCCCTGTTTCTTGAAACTGATGGTCTTGTTGACCATCAACACTTGGCGCTCTTTCTTGATCTCAATCTCAGCAGTTTTTAGCATGCCAAAGAGTTCAGGTAACTCCTTGTTCATGTTCTGCATATTGTAGTTCATCACAAAGTTCTTGTAACTTGGTGGCAGTGATTGAAGGACACGATTAATCCCCAGTCTATTAGGAATCACTATTCCCAAGTCACTGAGTTTCTTCGCATGCCCGGTCATAATGTTCATGTGCTCACTAACGGAGCTGCCTTCTTCCATCATACAACTGAAGAAGTGTTTCGATGCTTCATAGCATTCCACGGCCGCATGAGTCTCAAATATAGCTTTCAGCTCATTGACCAACTCATGAGGATCGTGGTGCTCAAAACGTTTTTGAAGATCGGCTTCCGGATCGCACAGGAGGGCACACTGAACTTGAGAGTACCGAGTTTTCCGAGTCGCGTAAACATTCTTTACTTCATCGGTTTCAGTTTCTGCAGGAGGGTCACCTAGCGGTGCATCAAGCACAAATTGCAGATTTCCGCCAGCGAGGAAGATCCTCACATGACGGAACCAGTCGGTGAAGTTGCTACCGTTGCTCTTAAGTTTTTCTTTCTCTAGGAACTGGTTAAAATTGATTGGGGACGCCATCTCTACAACATATATTTGCAAAAGTTTAGACTAAGTTTATGACAAATTGAGTTCAAATTTTAATTCAACATAATTAAAAATCTAGGTGAACTCCCACTCAAAACAATATCCCTCGCATTGTCTTAGTGATCACACGAACCAAATCCACCGCACCTAAGTCCGATCATCACGAGACAAGGTGTGATTTCAATGGCGAACACTCAAAGTGTTCATCATATCAACCATATGATTCATGCTCTACCTTTCGGTATCACGTGTTCCGAGACCATGTCTGTACATGCTAGGATCGTCAAGGCCACCTTAGTATCCGCATGTGCAAAACTGGCTTGCACCCGTTGTATGCACTTGTTGATTCTATCACACCCGATCATCACGAGATGCTTCGAAACGATAAGTCTTGGCAACGGTGCTACTAAGGATGAACACTTTATTATCTTGAGATTTTAGTGAGGGATCATCTTATAATGCTACCGTCGCGATCTAAGCAAAATAAGATGCATAAAAGGATTAACATCACATGCAGTTCATATGTGATATGATATGGCCCTTTTGTCTTTGCGCCTTTGATCTTCATCTCCAAAGCACGGACATGATCTCCATCATCTTCGGGCATGATCTCCATCATCGTCGGCGTAAGCGTCAAGGTCAATGGCGCCATCTTCATGATTGTCCTCCATGTAGCAACTATTACAACTACTTTGAAATACTACTCAACATGAAATTTAAAGACAACCATAAGGCTCCCGCCGGTTGCCACAATACAATAATGATCATCTCATACATATTCATCATCACATTATGGCCATATCACATCACCAAACCCCTGCAAAAACAAGTTAGACGTCTCTAATTTGGTTTGCATATTTTACGTGGTTTAGGGTTTTCGAGAGAGATCTAATCTACCTACGAACATCAACCACAACGGTGATACTAATGTTGTCAATAGAAGAGTAAATTGAATCTTCACTATAGTAGGAGAGACAGACACCCGCAAAGCCTCTTATGCAATACAAGTTGCATGTCGAACGAGGAACAAGTCTCATGAACGCGGTCATGTAAAGTTAGTCCGAGCCGCTTCATCCCACTATGCCACAAAGATGCAAAGTACTCAAACTAAAGATAACAAGAGCATCAATGCCCACAAAACCATTGTGTTCTACTCGTGCAACCATCTATGCATAGACACGGCTCTGATACCACTGTAGGGATTCGTTGCAGAGAAAACAAAAAATTTCCTACCGCGAACACGCAATCCAAGCCAAGATGCAATCTAGAAGACGGTAGCAACGAGGGGATTATCGAGTCTCACCCTTGAAGAGATTCCAAAGCCTACAAGATGAGGCTCTTGTTGCTGCGGTAGACGTTCACTTGCCGCTTGCAAAAGCGCGTAGAAGATTTTGATCACGGCGCCACGAACGGGCAGCACCTCCGTACTCGGTCACACGTTCGGTTGTTGATGAAGACGACGTCCACCTCCCCATTCCAGCGGGCAGCGGAAGTAGTAGCTCCTCTTGAATCCGACAGCACGACGGCGTGGTGTCGGTGGTGGTGGAGAAACCCGGCGGAGCTTCGCTAAGCGTGCGGGAAGTGGAGGAGCGGGGCGGCTAGGGTTTGGGGAGAGGGGGCGCCGGCCATCTAGGTGGTGCGGCCACCTTGTGGTTGTTGGGGTTGGCCGGCCCCCTCCCCTTGGCCCTCATTATATAGGTGGAAGCCCCAAGTGTTGGACTACAAGTCTCCGAATAAGACCCGAACCCAAAACCTTCCATGTGATAGGGAAACCTACCCAAGGTGGGAATCCCACTTGGGGTGGGATTCCCCCCTTCCATGTGGGGGGTGGCCGGCCCCCTTAGGGGGAGTCCACTTGGGACTCCTCCCCCTCTAGGGTTGGCCGGCCATGGAGGTGGAGTCCCTTTGGGACTCCGCCTTCCTTAGTGGTTTGTAATGTCCCAGGTTTAGAGACGATCGAGGGGTAGATTTTAGAAAGGGATGTGCATTGCATTGCAAATTCTGGGGAAATTTCGCGCTTTTAAACAAAAGCCGCATCGAAGGGGGACAAGTTTCTCTCTCGACACCTTACAGGGTTAGGGTTTCGAGAGTGCGACAAACCTGTTCCTTATTCAACTAAACTAGGGTTTTGAGAAGAGAGGGGAAAGTTTGCATCACAAACTTAAGTTGCATGATTGAATTCCAAATTAAGTTGTATGATTGAATTCAATCCAAGTTTGAATTTGAATTTCAAATTCAAGCATCAAATGAATATCACATTATTCAAACTTAAGATAATTTAATAAACAATTAGCCTTAATCAAGAACTATAAATCACACAACAATAAAGTAAAGCTCATTAAGGAAAACTTGAGCTTTATTAATAATCACACAAGATACATTGTCACTTACAATATTCAAAATTGGAACAAATGAATATTACAACATATTACAAGAATTGGACAAAATGGAAAATGAAAAGAACAGAAAAGTACAAGTTAATGTTCTATCCTAACACTACAATCTAGTCTTCATTTAGCCTTGTACTTGATGATCTCCCTGATTCTTGGAGCATCAGGTTGATCCCTGCAAATAACAAAACATAAAGCATATTATGCCAAGTGGCATTGCCACTTAGCAGGTTAGCAAGGAAATAGTGAACTAGAGAGGATATTATCAAGTTCAGCCGAGCTGATCCACCAAGTGGACCAAGTCCCAACAGGGAACCACACAGGCAGCTCACCAGGCTATGTGCATGCACAACAGCACACACAAGCCAGGGGAGTCACCAAAATGGTGCCAGGCTCAGCTGTCGACCAGGAGAGCAAAGAGAGGATGATATAAAACCTTTTTCCATCCAAACCCTAAACATTCCATCGACACAAGCTCCTGGGTAAGTTCACTAAGAACAGCAAGAACACTTAGAACAGGAAGAACAACAAGCCACCAAAAACCATCCAGGGACAGATTCATCAAGAACTGTCAGCTGTGAGCAAGTACCAGATGGAGTAAAGCACCACAAGCTTGCTAGGAGGAGCAGGGCAAGCAAACCAAGCATCACAGAAGCAATCCTCTACACCAACACCTATTTCTAGGAGCTGGAGTGAGGTATACCACACAAGAGCCTGAGCAAGATCATATCTTGCTCATACTTAAGCATGCTTGCATCACGGAGCACTGTAAGGGTAGGAAAACCCTGGATGTATCATCATTTGGTTACTAAACCAATTGGTGCCAGCAAGTATAAACAAGGCTAGAAGGAAACTAAACCAGGGAACACTGGTTGTGACAACACAGTGTCAAAACCAGAGAAATCCAGCATGGATTTACTCCTTGTAGCCATCCAAATTTACAAAGCACCTATTAGCCTAGCTAAACCATCAGATGGACAGGCAACATGTGCCTATCCTGTTTATCAACATCTAGGCTACCTGGAAATTCACTAAGTGACTAGCCGGTAAGCATCTATCCATCACGTAAAGCCACCAAATAGGGGAGCTACCCTAGGGCAGCATATGAATACCGCCAGGGACACCTCAAACCCTAGATCAGCCAAACCAACAAGCCAAATACAAATATCATCACCCTGATTGGGTTCAAAGAAGGGCTAGGGTTCCCAACCACTGTGGGCATCCATCTAGCCTAATCCAACCAATTGTGATGATCATCACTGTACAGTTCACATCAATTATCCACTCCATCAATTAAAACAACATAGATAATTGATATCAACAAGCAAACCTTGAAATAAACATTTGCTAATGATCCAGAGGATCACTGCAAGTGTCAGCTGATGCTTGAGCAAGCACTAGCACTGATCTGTGCCACACACATACACATAGATAGGTAACAGCAATGCACAGGCACAGGTAAGCAAGCCAATTACCAGCTCCGATGATCACATGATCATCGGAGCTTGCCATAGCATGCTAGGGCATGCTAGAGCATCACTAAGCAACGAACATGGACCAGGTATTTAATTGGCCACAGATAATCCACAAGTGTTTCACAGATAACCAAATGGCTAACCAAATGATTGTATCCAGAAGCACATCCAAGGCTGGATGAACCACTGGATCAAGATAAATAAGTAAAGCAATTGGTGCTCATCACTGAATCATACAGATAAACCAGCAGTAATGCTCAATCAAGCATACACATGAAATTGAGCACAAGAGACAGCATATCATTACCCTGGAACTTGCAAATTGCAAGGAATACACATGGTAATCAAGCCAGGGCAGCCAAATTGAATACACATGAATGTCTAGCAAGAACAGTAACTAGAACAGAGGCACAGGGATGAATTTGAGCCAAAAATGCAAGATTAAACCAAGCATGTGGCTTCCGGAACATGCACGAAATGTGCACAACCAAGATAGCAAGAATTAAGCATATCTAATGGGCAGAATAGAGCAGCACCGTAGCAAGAATTCATGGCAGTAGCACAGCAGCAACACAAATAGCACAGCAACTAGCACGGCCAGAACCTCTACGAGGACAAGCAGGCCATGGTCAAACTAGACGAAGAAGAGGTGAGGAAGAAGAAGAAGAAGAAGAAGAAGAAGAAGGGAAGGAGAAGAACTCACCAGGGAGGAGGTGACCGACGCGGTCATGGCGGCCAAGGCGGCGCGCGCCGGAGCACGGCGGCACCAGGCCTGGCCAAGCCAAGCCTGGCGACCACCACCGCACCTAGCGCAGCACCACGCGCCCAGGGGAGCGCCAGGAGGAAGGGCCACGGCCTCTCCAACGCGCGGCGGCGGCGGACGCCAACGACCTGGCGCACTGGAGCGACGATGGCGAGCGAACGGCGACGCCCGCGACAGATCGGCGCGGACCATCTGGTTCGCCGTCGAACGGCGACCCAGATCCGCAGCACCTCGTCGCCGGCGACGGCCTGGGGCGGCGGGGATAAATCGGCGACGGCGGAGGCGACTCTGGTCGCCGCAGCGAGAGAGAGATTAGGGTTTCGCGTGCGAGGAGAGGGGAGCGCGTTCGAGTCCGACCGAGCCGGTTGGAGCGGCTCGAGTTTGACTCAACCCTTTGGGCCACCCGACAGGTGGGGCCCAACGGTATTTTAGGTATTTCATAATTCATATATATGCTGAAACTTTGAAATTTAATAAGAAATGCTTAGAAGCTCAAAAAAATAAATTAAAAATATGAAAATGGATCAGCATAAAATTCTCTATTTAAATAAAATACCAAACAGAATTTTTGAAGACAATTAAGAATAAATCCTACTTTGAAGATTTAAATAAGAATTTAAATCACACATATTATTTTCTAAAATGAAAATAAGTCCATTAATGCATTTGGGCTTTAAAAACACCTTGACAATATTTCAAGGTTGTATTTACCCTAAATCAAGTATCTCCAAGATGTTCTTAGTATTTAACCTCTCACATGAAATTACAACGACATCGGAAGGGGGGAACAAACCCTAAAACTGGAATCATGCATAATTGCTTCTTTAACCATTGCCCTTATCGGACAATGATGCTATTTTTCAGAGACAGAGGACAAGGGTCAGTCCACACCATCCAACTGCAAAACTTTGCGGTGTTCGAGCAAGTTCATCACTTGCTCATGTCATTTGAGTATTTCTATCAAATTACTTGCAAAGTATTATGGTTATCACTATTGCATAAAAATCAAAACCACTACTTTCATAACTATGAATATGACTATGTGGTGGGCAATGGAACCATGGATTGTGTTGATATGGTGGAGGTTCCATTGCACGGGCTTATATCCATCTAGGATTAAACAACAAATGTCGCCGAGTGATTCTTGTGCCGTAATACCCGTGTTAACCATAAGATCCGGAGTGGGACGGAGTAGTCAAAAGTGTTTCCACCTCTCGTTCATCAACGGATGCGCTTTACCGTAGACACTTGGATCTGTCAGGGCAAGCGGTTGGCTGGGGAAGCCTTAAGTCCCTACGGCATAGTCCGTAGACACTTGTCGCTCGAAGTGCAAGCGGTTGGTCGGGGAAGCCTTAAGTCCCCACGGTATTGCGGTCTATGATGGGTTGCAGCCACCGGCGTAGGAGTGTATGGTAGAGCCCAGCGACTCGTTGTCGTGGTCGGGGTCCACCTTGAAATCTACAGGAATAATGGGACCGACGTGGACCCAGGGTCGGCGCATGCAACAACGGGTGGGTGTTCGAGGTAGCGGAGGAACATGATTGGCTAGACCTTATACCGGGCCTCACACCGAAGGAAGTGTGGACGGGAAAGCTGCCCAGTTGGCACCAAGGTTAAGATCTCTTATGGGTAAAGCAACACACCTCTCGCAGAGTGTAAAGAATCGTGACCTGTCACTCCTCGTTCCGGGATAAGGAAGCTGCGAACGCGGCCGTAAAGGAGCTCCATGAAGTTCTAGTAAACCGGTGAAGGCTGACTGGACATAGCTCTTTGGAATAAAAGCAATCTCTTGAAGAAATGTTTATCAAAACTTGCATTGGTATTAGACTTTCTGGTCTAATATCGTAGCTAGAGCATTAAACACCTCTTATCTATAATGAACTTGTTGAGTACGCTCGTACTCATACCACTCATAAATCCCATGCTTAGATTGTCTGAATCGTCTGGAGGAGGACTACGACAACAATGAAGGAGCCGAGATCATCGGCTATGAAGAACCAGACCTCTCTGGAGGTATCGAGGGCGTAGACTACCTCATCGTCTATGGAACCGGGAGGCTTCCGGAGGAGATCAAGCCTGAACATCTCGAGTAGTAGTAGTAGCCGAGCAGCCCGAACTCTTAGTATTTAGTCTGCTCGAGGAAATAAATGTATAACTTAATGAGACTCTTATATTGTAAGCTAAGTTGGGTTCACCTCGAACCCAGGAGTACTCCTCTTAGGACCCAAGAGGAGCTCCGAGACGACATGTGTATGATATTTGTAATAATAAATGAATGAGTTATGGACCTGCTATGTTCTGTTGTACTACTCTGAGGGATGTAATATTTGCGGAATGGTACTTCGTGAATGTTATATCAACGACTGGCATACTACAACATGCAGTGGTATGCAGGGTCACCACATGGTTTCTTCCGGACTTTTCTAGAACCTTCTAGAACCTTCCATAGAACCTTCCGGATCATTTTAAATCTCATAAAATGACTTCCTATATATGAATCTTATTCTCCGGACCATTCCGGAACTCCTCGTGATGTCCGGGATCTCATCCGGGACTCCGAACAAATATTCGAACTCCATTCCATATTCAAGTTCTACCATTTCAACATCCAACTTTAAGTGTGTCACCCTACGGTTCGCGAACTATGCGGACATGGTTGAGTACTCACTCCGACCAATAACCAATAGCGGGATCTGGAGATCCATAATGGCTCCCACATATTCAAAGATGACTTTAGTGATCGAATGAACCATTCACATACGATACCAATTCCCTTTGTCACGTGATATTTTACTTGTCCGAGGTTTGATCATCGGTATCACTCTATACCTTGTTCAACCTCGTCTCTCGACAAGTACTCTTTACTCGTACCGTGGTATGTGGTCTCTTATGAACTTATTCATATGCTTGCAAGACATTAGACGACATTCCACCGAGAGGGCCCAGAGTATATCTATCCGTCATCGGGATGGACAAATCCCACTCGTTGATCCATATGCCTCAACTCATACTTTCCGGATACTTAATCCCACCTTTACAACCACCCATTTACGCGAGTGGCGTTTGATGTAATCAAAGTACCTTTCCGGTATAAGTGATTTACATGATCTCATGGTCATAAGGACTAGGTAACTATGTATCGAAAGCTTATAGCAAATAACTTAATGACGTGATCTTATGCTACGCTTAATTGGGTGTGTCCATTATATCATTCATACAATGATATAACCTTGTTATTAATAACATCCAATGTTCATGATTATGAAACTAATCATCCATTAATCAACAAGCTAGTTAAGAGGCATACTAGGGACTCTTTGTTGTTTACATATCACACATGTACTAATGTTTCGGTTAATACAATTATAGCATGGTATATAAACATTTATCATAAACATAAAGATATATAATAACCACTTTATTATTGCCTCTAGGGCATATCTCCTTCAATCTATGCCTCCTTCATAGTGTGATGGTGATAGTGTGCATGCTATGTTAGTACTTGGTTTAGTTGTGTTGATCTATCATGCACTCTAAGGTTATTTAAACATGAATATCGAATATTGTGGAGCTTGTTAACTCCGGCATTGAGGGTTCGTGTAATCCTACACAATTAGTGGTGTTCATCATCCAACAAGAGAGTGTAGAGTATAGCATTTATCTATTCTGTTATGTGATCAATGTTGAGAGTGTCCACTAGTGAAAGTATGATCCCTAGGCCTTGTTCCCAAATACTGAAATCGTTGTTTGTTTACTGTTTTACTGCATCTGTACTGCCTGCAATATTTCCACCATCAACCACACGCCAGTTGTAGCATCAAGCTATTTTCTGGTGCCGTTACTACTGCTCATATATATTCATACCACCTGTATTTCACTATCTCTTCGCCGAACTAGTGCACCTATACATCTGACAAGTGTATTAGGTGTGTTGGGGACACAAGAGACTTCTTGCTTTGTGGTTGCGGGGTTGCTTGAGAGGGATATCTTTGACCTCTTCCTCCCTGAGTTCGATAAACCTTGGGTGATCCACTTAAAGGAAACTTGCTGCTGTTCTACAAACCTCTGCTCTTGGAGGCCCAACACTGTCTACAGGAAAAGAAGTGTGAGTAGACCTCACAAGGTTATGGCAACTTCCTCCATCGATGATGACCTTTATCGACTTGCCACCAATACCGGCACGAGTTTGAAAGATGTTGCACCTTTGGTCTTCCATAGCTTGAGGTTGAGTTGTTAGCACCCTTGTGACCACAAGTGAAGGGCTTGGGTCATGCAAACATAAGAGAGGGTCTTCTCCACTTTCTTCATCATAAGCTTCTTCATTGGCGACGGCGGCTTGTACAAGAGCTTCATATTCATCTTCACTTAGCGTCTCTATGTCACCATTCTCCATAGTGATCATGACCTTGGTATTCTTGCACTCAAAGGACTTGTGGCCTTGGGTGCCACACTTGAAACAAGTGACATTATAGGGTCCCGTAGAGGCCTTTGAGGAGGTGGTGGAGGACACCGTTTGCTTCATGCGACTTTGGATAGTCGGTTGCTTGGATGGTGTAGAGGACACGGTGGGCTTGACACTTGTTGTAGGAGTTGTTGTAGCGAGTTTGGAGGCGAAGTATGACTTGGACTTGGAGTACTTGATGTCCTCATTCACTTGGCGCTCGGCCTTGGAAGCTTGGTGAACCAACTCAACCATGTTGGAATATTGTTGGAACTCCACAATTCTCTTGATGGGATAGTTGAGGCCATTGAAGAATCGAGCTATGGTTTGGCTCTCGGATTCTTGGGTGTTGGCTCACATCATAGTTAACTCCATCTCCTTGAAGAACTCCTCAACGGTCTTGGTGCCTTGCTCAATTTTTGTAGCTTGTTGAAGAGGTCGGTCATGTAGTGTGTTGGTACAAAGTGAGCTTGCATCTCTTCCTTCATCTCTTCCCAAGTGTCAATTGGGGGTTCACCCTTTATTCCCTTAGAGTGAGTACTTGCTCCCACAAAATGTTGGCATAATCCTCAAACTCAAGAGACGCCATGGCCACTTTCTTGGCACCAGAGTAGTTGTGGATGCGGAAAATCTTGTCAACCTTGAGTGCCCATGAGAGGTAGGCCTCGGCATCGTCTTCACCTTTGAACTTGGGCATGTTGAACTTGAGCTTTCCAAACATGTTCTCTTCATCTTCCAAATTCCTTCGGCGAGGACGGATGCCTTCATCTCTTGCGGCTTGAGGTGGTAGAGGAGGTCTTCCATAGCCAACCATAGCATTGGGATGGCGTTGAAATTGAACACTAGCTTCACTTGGTTCACGATGATGATGTTGTTGAAGATCTTGACGAGGTTGTTGAGGTTGTTGACGACGTCCATTGAGGGCCAACTCATCTTGAGCATGTTGTGGGTCTCCTCTTCCATGTTGGTTATGGTGAGGATGATTTCGGAAATCACGCCGAGGTTGATCTTGATGACCTTGGTCTTGGGTATCAACATGTGGCTCACGATGAGGTACCGGCTCCATGTTGTGGATGACGTTGTCCTGGGGTTGGTCGTCACGCCCATGGTGGGCATGGCGATCCACTTGATGACGATCTTGGTGTAGGACTTGTTCTTGTGGAGGACGTTCATGGGGGCGAGCATGGCGATGGAATTCTCCTCGCCTAGAGTTGGAGCTAGAGTCTTCATGACAAGCATGCGTGCGACGAGGTCGATGATGGTCTCCATGCCTTAGTTGGAGCTTGAGGACGTATGGCGATCATGGGAATAGTAATCTTGTGACGAGCTTGATGATGATGAAGTAGAGTAGTGCCGGCGATGACGACCCAAGTTGTTGATGGCGCGCTCGAGACTATTCATGCGCCGCTCCATTTTCGCATCATTGGCCGTCACTTGGCCATGCAAGTTGTCCGTAGCTTCGCGAAGTAGGGTCATATCTTGGTTGACTATGTTGAAGTTGTGAGTCACCTCCTCATATTGCTCGTCGATGTGTGTCTCGAATAAGGTGAGTTGCTCCTTGAACTCTTGGCGTTGCGTCCATAGGTTATGTTGGGTAGCCAACCTCTCGGTGTTGCGTAGGACTTCATCCTCCCTTGCTTCGTCTCCATGCCTATCCATGGTAGAAAGACAAGAACTATGTTGTGTATGTTAGTGGAAGAAGACTACCTCGCACTTTTACCTTGGTGAGATAGTATTGAGGCGATCAACCGAACCGAGAGCAAAACCAAATGTATCGGGTACACACGCAAAGCCACACGCAAAGGCTAGCAAATTTAGTGGTAGGTGAAAATGGTGGAAAACCAAAAGATAAAATCCAAAATTGAGTATGTTGTTAAAAGTGGGTAAGGTCCAAAAATCAAGTGTCAAAGTGAAGATCACTATAAACACGGAAAATATGTGGAACTCACACACGAGATAAATGGGGTTAGTGCAACCAAAAAGTGAGCGGAAAAACATAAGAACCCGTAAGTAAGGGTGCTCGGTGTCACACTAACACAAGGAGAGGCAAAGCTTTGGTTGCAAATGGAGAGACAACAAGATTCACACACGGCCTCTCATCTCTTTTCTCTCTTTTGCTTAAAAGCTTTTTCTCTTTTTCTATTTGGTGGCACTTGCACTCTTTTGTATCTATGACGCCACTTGCACTCTTTTTGTTCTTTTTGTTTTCTTTCTTTTTCTTTCACTATGTTAGCATTAGCTTCTCTTTTGCTATTTTCCCACACACGAGTACTTGCTTAGAAGCTTGACTCCACACTACACACACCTCACAATCGGGGTCACGTGCAATGTCTCGCAACACTTGATAAGCAATGCTCGATAGGAGAGGTTGCAAAAGGAAGAGGGGCTACAAGGGTAGTGCAAGTTATACCTGCGATGGTGGTGGTGGTAACCGAAAAGCGAACTCGGGCGGGAACGGATTGGCGCCCGGTCAGGAGGCCGGTCGGACCGGTTGCTGGGCCGGTCGGTCCGGTCTGGGGGCCGGTCAACCGGTTTCTGGGCCGGACAGCCCGGTCAGGGGGCCGGTCAACTGGTTTTCTCAACCGGCTGGTCGAGTTTCTCTCTCCTGTTCTTCCCCAAACCAAAACCAAAAGATCAAATCGAAGGGAAATGAAGGAATTGGAGGCTAAAAGGTGGGGGAAATAGTAGATCAACACTAAAAACACCAAATCCACGGAACAAAACCACTCAAAACACAACCAAATCATAGATCCATCCAAAGGCAATTTAGGGCTATTTTTTGGGGATTTTTTGGAAAAGTTTTTAGAGAAAAAATTGGGTGGGTGGGGGCGTCAAAATCGCGGTAACCAAAAGCTTCTGATACCATATGATGAGGTATAAGACCTGGGTTGTGGCCCGATCTCGTGATTGACCCGAAATCAAGAGGGGAAAAGAGAGAGAAGATGAAGAACGCGAAGAACACGAAGAACAAACACACACACACCAACCCGATACAATCGAATCTTACTCTCGTGGCTCGATGGACCACGCCAATAGAATCACCCGGAAGAGACACGAGGTAGAATTCCGGGTGAGAGATCGGGGTTGGAGACGGAGACCGGTGAGGGAGAGAGAGTGGAGCACACTTGAATCTCACTCACAAATATCCAAATCCTCAACAAGAGTAGCCTTGATACAAAGGGATCTAACCCTAGGGAGACAAAGCTAAAAAGTAGTTTTAAGCTCAAATTATGTCTAAAGAGTAAAAGGGGGCGTCCTGGGGACTTATATAAGTTTACAGGGCGACACGGGTCGAACAGGTACATAAGTGACCGACTTGGGCAGATCTGGTCGAGTCAAACCGTGGAATCCGGTCGGGGATCCGGTCCAACCGGACCTGGGGCCGGCGCGTCCGGTCCAGATCGGGCCAGGGACCGGGCGGCAACCGAGAGTGTCGCAGATGTCCTTCCGGTTGGCCCCGGTACGCCGCCCGGTTGACGCCGAGGTGGATCCGGCGTGCCGCCCGGTTGACCGGGTCGGGGATCGGGTGCGCCGGTCTGGTGGCCGGTCTGACCGAGCACTGGGCCGGCCTGGGCGACTTCTTCTCCTCTCGCGCATGGTGTGCCCTCCTCTCCGTGGCCTTGACGCACCTCGTACCTAATAACACAAAGCATATCGGCATGAGGTAGCATTCCATCCAATGAAGAGTTCAAGGTAAGTGTGGAGAGGAGCGAGTTCACCTCTTGGTGTATGGCTTTGGCCCGAGCTCGTGCCATTGGGCCACGAGGAAGGCTTGACGGTCTTGAGGAGGAGGTGTTCAAAGGCCACCCCGCATCACCAAAACCCCTTACGCTTGGTGCCAGTCCCAACCATCTGCCTCGTCTGTCGTCCGTTATCACGACACCGAACTTATTAAGAGTCACGCTATAGTCTATGTCATTAATTAGAGCACTTAAGGAGACAAAATTAATAGAAAACACGGGGACATGTAAAAGTTGTTATAGGGATATGTTTGTGGTGCACTTTACTGTGCCAATCCCAAGAACAAGTTGTTTTGTACCATCAACAGTTTAAATAGTATCATCTTGAGTAAGAGGATGCTTAATGTAAGATTCAAACACACCAAATTAACCCGCAACATGTTTAGATGCAACGCGTCGTGCCTTTGGAGTACACGGTGAGGCAATGACGGTTGCATTCATTGTAGGTACAACAATATGTGCATTCCGCTTTGTTTACTATAGCCACTTGTCATGTTAATGCTCTATTTTTTCTTTTCTAAACCTTACAAGAAATAATTCTTCAAGGTTGGTTGAAGGAGGTGTGTGTGTGTGGGAGGGGCCTTAGCTTTTCACTTCGCTCCCCTGCCCCACGGAACTAACACATTGTTATAGACTTCTCCGCTTTTGCAGAAAGATCGATTTTGTTTTCTCCAAACTCGACAAGATATTAATTGGATGCCGAAGCACGAGCTCGAAGATCGTGACATAGTACTTTGTTACTGTTGAGCCCACAGACTTCACAAAGACCACCTCAGATAACAAAGTAGTACTATGTAATAATAAAACACTGGACATGATGCACCAATTATTAAAAAAATGTATTTTAAATTTATTTCAAAATGTTTAAAAAATTTGAAATAAAATCCATAGTGCGCATCTTCAAATTCTATGTTAGCTCACAAAAGTTTGGTAGGAATTTTTTTGTGTGCACTATGTAAAAAAGACAAAAAAAAAATGTCTCGTTAAAAGCTTTTTTGGAGCGCTGGAAAATGTTTCTTTACACTTGCCACAAAAAATAATATTTTTCCGTCAAACTTCGTGTGCAAACATAGAATGTTTGGCGTACACCCTGATATTTTTTTTTTCAGAATTTTTAGACATTTTGAAATACGATTTTGAATAATGGGTGCATCTACAAAGTAGATTTCCCCAAAATACTGCCATAAGTGTTCATATGCTTTCGCACGCTTTATGACACTATCTTTAAAAAGTCAGGCATGCGCATCCAAATAAACTCAAGACAATTCTTGCACGGAGATTAAAAGTGGGTTGGAAAGTTAGATGCGCCCAATCGCTGAATCGACGGCATACCTTATGCGCGATTAAAGGCGAGGAAAAGACAAGAGATGTAATCGTAAAATACGCTGCCGTGCCTCTGGCCTAACCCACAGGCAAATTCAGATTACTTTTTTTTCGATAAAAGATGCTTTATTACTTTGTGAAAAACAATTACATCCAGCCTCTGCATAACCAGGATGCACATAGCTGTTCAAGTCTCCAGAACGAACAAAACATAAAAAAGGCGAAATACATCTCGAGACGATGAACTGTAGAGCGCCTAAGGAGAGGGTGGAGCTGCAATCCGTAGACTATGCTGCCACCCATGTAGGGAAAAAGTATCCCTCACCGTAGCCTCCAACCGTGTACAGACCTCCGTAAATAGGTCTCGATTCTCCGCCCGCTGAAGAGGTAACCATGAACGGAGAATACCTGTACATCTGTAGATGACCTGCAACAAAGAACAGTTTTTATCGTTAAAAATCTTGTCATTTCTACTTAGCCATAGCGCCCAGATAACTGCTAGCGCCCCCACCCTAAGAAGCAACTTAAACCTTGAATCAACACCGTGAAGCCAATTGCCAAAGACATTTGCCACACTAGTCGGGGGATACAGGGTAGACGCTACTTGGATGACTGACCATATAGATTTCGCAAAACTGCACTGGAAGAATAGGTGTTTGATGGTTTCATCATGATGACAGAAAACACACCGCGAACTTCCGTGCCAATTCCACTTAACAAGTTTATCTTTAGTGAGAATAACTCCTCGACGAAGGTACCATCCAAAATCTTTATTTTTAATGGTATCTTCATCTTCCAAATTTTCTTATTATTATCAACTGGTAAATCAGAATGAAGGATTGCATTGTATAGATATTTAACTGAGAAAGAGCCATCTACATGAAGATTCCATCTAAATTCATCCGGTTCAGGGGATAATTGAATATCACCCAATCGTTGAACTAGAGTATTCCATGTTGTTAGTCTTTGTCCAAGTAAAACCCGTCTGAACGTCACATTCGGTGGTGAGGTAGCCATAACGGTAGCAATGGTATCACCTTTGCGACGAACAATACTATACAAAGCAGGATATTGTTCACTCAGGGAAGCATTGTCCAGCCAAACATCTTCCCGAAACGTATCTGTGCTCCATTCTTAATAGAAAAAGTACCATGACGAAAGAAAATATTTTTCGTCGCCATGAGACCAGCCCAGAAGTGAGAGTCCCCAGGTTTCCAAACCACTTGGGAGAGCGTCTTCGAGCCAATATACTTTCTCCGAAGAATAGTTTGCCAAGTCCCATTCTCAGTAAGAAGCTTAAAAAGCTATTTACCTAGCAGAGCAGAATTCTTAACCTCCAGGTCATGAATTCCAAGTCCGCCTTGATCTTTGAGACTACACACTATACTCCATTTAACCAATCGATATTTCTTTTTCTCGCTGTCCCCTTGCCAAAAGAATCTGGATCGATAATAATCGAGTTTATGCAGATTCCTGGCATGCCTTGGCATGGAGACGCAGACTGCATCTTCGTTCCTGCACTTAGAGCATCTCCAGCCACGTCCCCCAAAGGGATTTTGGGCGCGGCGGATAAAAAAACCGTTCCAGCCGCGTCCTCCAAAGCCCATTTTTGTCCGGCGCGCCCCGATACAGTGTCCGGCGTCCCGAACCCGTCTCCGTCCCACAGGGGACGCACCGGGCACGCCGGACACAACGAAAAGCGAGGCGAAGCGACGCGGGCCCGACGCGTCAGCGGCTCGGAAGCCTAAAACCCCGTCGCCTAACTTTGGTCAAGCGACGTTAGTGGCGTCCCTGTTTTCCCAGGCGTCGCAGGGACGCGTCTCATCGTGCATGGCCGCGTGGCCGTCCGCGCCGGTGTTATTGCGTGCAACCACCCGCTGCCGCCGCTGTTTAAAGACGCTCTGCAGTTCTCACCGCTCAGAAACCTTCTTGTCGCCGCCGCCTTCCCCCCTCCATGATCTTGTCCGGTCCGCTCCAAAAATGTCGAGCTCATCCTCCCGCAAGATCGCCGCGGCAAACGGCTTCGGCCGCGGCAGCCTCACCTTGCCGGAGGCGTGGGCGCTGTACAACGCCCGGTATCCAGTCCCGCCGGACATGCGGCTGCCAAGCAGCGGCGGCTGGAAGATGGCCATGAACGGCATTGGCGTTCCGCCACCGCCGAAGCCGCGCACGGACCAATGGAGGGACGCCATCAAGGCCCGTCGGGCTCAACTCACCGCCGAGGAGCGGTTGGATCCGACGTGGGCGGCCAACGACAACGACGCCTGGTGGACGACGTACTTCAAGGCGAAGTACGACATCGAGATGCACAGCACCGACGGGCTCGTCGGCGGCCCCAACAGCTAGAACAAGGACGGCCGCGCCCTGTTCTAGGGCGTTCCGGGGCGCACCCTCGAGAACGTCATCCGCGGCATCCGCAACGGCGCTCCAAGGTTGGAGATGCCGTCGTCACCGCCGCCGTCTTCTCAATGGCAGCCGAGGAGGACGACGTACTCGTCCTCCTCGCACTCTTCTTCCTCAGGACCGGCGCGATCGACGCCGTCCTCGTCGTACAGGTCGGCGCCCTACACCATCCCCAAACGGGAGGTGAAGGAGGAGCCGGCGACGCCTGTCAACACGAGGCGTGGCGGCAGCCGGCGGCAGCAAGGGAGGCGCGGCGGCGCCCTTCTCATCCCGAAGCCGGAGGTGAAGGAGGAGCCGGAGGAACCGTTGCAGGCGGCGCTGCTGGCGGAGTACGAGCGGCAGCAGCGGCTCATCGCCAGCAGCGACGACCCCGAGGACTGCCCAGGTCTGCGGGCGGCGTTCTTGGCGTCCATGAACGACAAGGACGCCTGGAGGGGCGACCTCGACGCGGCGATCGCCTTGTCTATCCGTGACTCCGGCAAGCCGCTGGTGGACCTCACCGAGGACGGCGAGGCAGGACCAAGCGGCTTGGTGAAGGACGAGCCCGTCGACAAGCGCGTCAAGCAAGAGGTCGTCACCAACGAGATGTACAACTTTCAGCAGTACTACGACGCCTCCGGCCGCCGCAAGTGGTTCTAGATTAGGTTTAGTTTCAATTTAGTCAAATTTCGTTCGAATCTATGTAAGTTTGGACGAATCTTAATCGAATCTTGTTAAGTTTAAAATTTCCGAAATTTTGTTTGGGGGACGCGACTGGGGAGCGACGTCCCCCAAACGCTCAATCCGACGCGGTTTGGGGGACGCTTTGGGGGACGCGGTACGGAGATGCTCTTATGTCTGATGAATAGAAAGGATTCCCCACCGGCAATCCAGTTTCCCCAAAAGCAAGAGCTCGTGCACGAAAGCTCGAAGATTCGACGAACATTTGTGGCATGGAAGATCCGGCCGGCCCCCGGGTCGTCGAGCCCCTTCCGCCGCCCGTGCGTGCACGGTGAGCAAGTTAGTGCGCGCCGCACCTGGATGGATCGACCCGCCGGTGACCCACCGGAAATAGAGCAAGCCCGGTTAGCGGGCTACGTGTCAGGACTCGGGCGGCGATGGTAACACGGTGCGGCGGTGCGCGACGGCGCAATCATGGACGCAAGGATCGTCAGCATGAGCCGTGGGGCGGTGTGGGTGGGGTGGCGAAGTCGGCGAGGACGACGACCGTGCCACACCAGCATGCGAACAGCCCTATGCTCCATGGCTCTTGAGCTCCGTATAGCAGTGCGCTGAAATCTTGGTGTACCTGGCAAAAGGTCCAGAATCTGACTAGACCCCATTGAGCAAGCGTCGGCTGCAAACTAAACCTTACCTACAAATTAACCATGTTGTGTCGATCGGTAGTGCTCTCGAATAATCTGTCACATGCACACTCAAAACTACCTGTTCATTCTATTACACGGCACACAGGTCACGGACGAATTCACGGATCACAGGCAGTACATCAACGAACGCAAAGATTTTGGCGGCCAGCAACAGTCGGCAACTAGGGACAAAACGCAGCCCCTTCATCCATGGCCACAAAAGACAGCACCGATTCACCAAAGAAGCTGTTCTGCTAGTGCTAGACGTTCTGGAGTTCACACGTCACATTTTTTTTTGAGGGAAAGATCACATGTTACATGATTGGGATTTGAGTGCCCGTGGGCCTCCCGCGCATTGCGACGCACTCGCGACCAATTGAACGTTTCTGCCTTTGTCTTGCTGAATTTTGTCTGTCAAATCTTGTGACTGTCTCTGCCGACCTTCTGAAGTTGCTACTCGCCCAGATAGAATGACCGGTTACTGCATGTTATTGCAATGCAATCAACAAGTGTCCAGCTTGCTGCGTAGTATTATCTACGCGTCATGTTTTCTCTGACCCCGAGTAGCTGACGATGATATACTCGGCGTCTGCAAAGCCATCACATAACAAGATATGCTCGGCCCATATCCTTTCCATAAATTCTCTGTCCAAAATAAATAAACTTATCTTTTCTGTAGCACTGTTTATTTTGTTAGTCACATCACATGACAACACATCACCACGATCAACCCAAACGAGGGAAATAAGGAGTGGTGGAGCAACTTGGTTCAAAACTCAAAAGAGAGGGTAATCAAGAAAAGCCATGGCATTTCTTGCTATGCTTGTTTCTTGAGAGGTTTAGAAGGAAAGAAACGCCGGTGTTTTCCGAAATCACTCCCCAACCATTGCCATGGTGGTAGCAAGAATTAAAGACGAATGTGTGGTCTTTTGGTTTTGCAATGTGATGCCGTGAGAGTAAGCTTATTTTGACCATGGCTAGCTAGGCTATGGCTTGGATTTGTAACACTCTAAAAACACCTCCTTAAACCATAAAAATTGCATTATTGCTTTGTCTAAGAAAAAAAAAGGAAAAAACATCAGCATCCATCTCTGTGATTCAGCATGCTCTCATAGTCTCATGCCAACAAAGCGTCGACTGAAACCACCTCAGTTTCTCTAACCTTCCCCTCTCCCATCCAGCTCCACTTCGATATGGATCCTTCATTATATATATTCCTCTTCCTATATATAAACCCCCTCTACCTCCTAGCAACTAGCATACTCAACACGAGTCAGAGCAAAGCGAAGATCAAACACAAACTACGACTCCTTCTAGTTCCTACTGTTAGTTGATCTGCTCCTGCAGCAACCCGTCACTGTGATCATATCTAGGGAGTGAACCAGTAGCGACATGGCGGGAGAGAGGAGGCGGTCAGGGGTGGCGGCCGCGGCGGACGCGGCGTCGTGGTGCTGCGGGCTGGCACTGGTGGCGCTACTGCTGGTGTCGTCGCTCGGCGCCAGCGAGGTGGAGGAGCAAGGTGGAGTGGTGGTGGCCCGTGGCCCGCGGATGCACGCGGCGTCGCGGAGGCCATGCGAGGAGATATACGTGGTGGTGGAGGGGGAGACGCTGCACAGCATCAGCGACAGATGCGGCGACCCCTACATCCTGGAGCACAACCCGCATGTCCACGACCCCGACGACGTCTTCCCCGGACTCGTCATCAAGATCACACCGCGCGCCGCCGCCGCCGCCGAGAACCGCAACTGAACACTGGCGTGACCTCTTCAGCTAGCGTTATCTGCCTTGATCTTGAGTCCCCGTGGACAGATATAGGTCTCAGAGTAAGCTGTAACTGTTTCGAGCAGTTGCTATGTGAAATGGGTTCTCATGGATTCTGTCCGACTTCCGGTTGTCAGTCCGTGCCGCTCTGGTTCGGTGTCTCTATCTTTTGCCCGGCTATGGGTTGTGATAAAAAAATGCTAGATTTACGGACTGGTTTCTACGGAAATGTAGATAAGCTTGGTCACTTTGCTTTTGACCACTGTAGAAACTGGTACACGCAATGCGTGGGCTCCAAGCCTTTTCTCGAGGAAAAACAGAAACACAATGTTGCTTGACGAATATTTTTTTCGAGAAACAGGGCACCAATGACCAACCCCGGTAAATACAACGTCAGGACCTTATGGCGCCCGCCCCTAATCTAGACCGATTGGTTTGTTGGAGATTCGCGCATGCCCATTTTGCAAAAAGATCCCTGCAGCTTCCTGTAATCCAGATGTAGTCCTGCTCTATATATATAGCCAAAATCGGCCGGAAACCCTAGAACCCGACCCACCCCTCCCTGATCCCGCCTCCACCCGCCGCCGCCCGCCACCCGCCTCCGCTCGCCGCTGCCGCCCGCCACCCGCCTCCGCTCGCCGCTGCCGCCCGCCACCCGCCTCCGCTCGCCGCCGCCGCCCTGCTCCTGAGCGCCAAGACGCCCACAGGCGCGCGAGCTGCTCCTCGTCGCCACTCTCCGCTGCTCGCGCGCGCCGGCCGTCCGCAGCCTCGTCGCCCATGTCCCTCCTCCGGTAAGGGCGTCCTCCACCACGCCCGTCCCCAAGATGGAGATCTCCGCCGCCACCCATCGCACCGCGGATCTCCGGCTTGCGAGACGCCACCTCATCGCCCTCCCCGGGTGTCCCGCGGCGTTGCATCGTCGAAGCCGTCGCTCGCAGACCGACGGCTTTCTCAAGCGTAGGAGACACGGCCGGCGAGATTCAGGCCGCCGCCGGCCAGCACGGCCGAGCCGGCTTGAGATCTATTTTGTTTCTTTTTCTTCCCCTTTTTTCTTTGTTAGGATCTTTTGTTATTTCTTGATTTGGATTTAGTCTGTTATTTGTGGATCCCTTTTTGTACTGTGAATGGATCCCTTTTGTTTCATGTATGAAATCCTGCACGGATTTGCTGGATCTTTACCAGAAAACGTTAAGATATTTGACTACTTGAATGGATCCCTTTTGTTCCATGTATGTATCGTGCACTGATTTCTTGGATATTTACCACGAAACATAAAGATCTTTCTCTACTATGTAGATACTCATCTTCAAATTCTGAAGAACTTTTGAATGACAATAATAGATCCATATTAAAACTTGTGAAGAACTTTTGTAAAAACAACAGCAAATCTGAAGAACTTTAGATGGTTGAAATCAATGTATCTAGTGGTTTCCTATGAATTTCCAAGGATTTTTTCATTTGGATAAATGTTACTTATAACAAAAAGGACTTCCTTATATGAATTTGACAAAGGTTAGGGTTTTTTTCGCAAAAATGAGTCACCAATCTTGATGCACTCTGGTGGAATAAACGGTGCGGAATAAGGGCTGGGCGCCATAAGGTCCTGACGGAATGCGCACCCCACCAACCCCGGCTCCAATTATATTGAAGCCTTCCGACCAAACTATTGCTTGACAAATATCGTCTTTTCGGTCTTCCGTCACTAGCTAGAATCGAGTTGGTGGGGTATTTCAGTGGATTGTAATATATCTATTTTTTGCTTGTTTAAACATTATGTTATTCTAAGCTATATTTGTGTATTCTCACTCAAGTGATGTCATTCCATAATTTTGTAGTGTGTGAACCATTTCGGTTAACTCACTTACGATTCAAAAATCTTAGTTGCAACCGAATTTGTAACTCGACATGCAACTGAAAATCCCTGTTGCAACGCATTTGTACCGTGTAACATGGTTGTATCGAACCTTGTGTTGTATCAAACTTTGTTTGCCGATACTATATATGAAGATTTGATGTTATTCATGTTGATATGTCGATATGCGTGTGGATATCGTCATTGACGTTGCTATTCATGTTCATTTCATTATTATATATATGCATTTGGTGGCCTATGGACATTTTTAAAACTGCAGGGATGGCGGCAAAACGGAGCAAAAAATTGGTGGACAATTGTGCTAGCGGCAATAGTGTCGGCACAACGGCTGGGGAAGTGGTGTCGATGGTAATCTCGTCGGCATAGCTCCTATGGCGAAATGTGGAGGCTACGCCGATGGCATAGCTCCAGCCAGCACCCCTCCAGCAGCAGCCCATAATACACCACGTGGCAAACTCTGAATACGCCACCTCTCATCGGTGTAGCTCCGTGTATCCCCTGAGCAGCAGCCTAGAATCCGCCACTTGCCAACCTATACCGATGGCAATAGCGCCTGTGCCATCAAGTCGTCGTCCATCAACTTCTCGCGCTGACAGCTACAGGATGCCGACGGGCGGAAGAAATCTGTCGGCATGTGCGAGCTATGTCGAAAGCCTTCCAGCTATGCTGATGCCTCTGGCCGAGGTAAATCGCGGCACGCGCGCCACCGGCCCATTCAGATTGGAGATTGGCAGTGCGCCGGCCGCCATTCAGGATCGAGCTACGAGCCTACGACAGACGCCACCATGCATGGGCGGGTTTCGCTGCTTAGCTTAGTGTCGTTGTCTAACCACTGATAATTAAGCCAAGGTTGGAACGAAATGATCGGTACAGCCGATCGACCTGTTTGTTGCTCGGTGAAATCATGGACGCAAGGGTGTTCAACTGTTCAGCAGCACGGGGTTTTTGGAGATTGGTGGCCGTGGGGCGGTGCGAGTGGGGGTGGCGAAGTCGGCGTCGGCCGGGAGGACGACCGAGCAAACAACACCGTTCGCCGAAAGCGGCCTGGATCAGGTGGACCAAGAGGCGCCATCTGGTGTGTCCCTTCCCTTTGCGCGTACTACTCCACTAAAGCTTATCTGAAACATCAGGAAGCATCGACTGTGCACTGTAGCTGTAAGAACGACTAGCATTCTAAGGCATCTCAACGGGGGACGCAAAACGGACGTGTAAATTATTCGTGTGCGTCCGTTTACGTCGGTCGGTCGAAAGAGTCGAAATTGACCGCGTGTCCGTTTGCGCCGGGGCTGCCCCAGCGGCACGGCAAATTTTTTCTTGGTTCGCATTGTTTTAACATTAAACATAATTTACATATAAAAGGAAAATAAAAATATATAAAAACTAAAAGGCACATGTACCGCCTGCTACCCTTCCTACTCCTCGTCGTCGTCGTCGTCGAGCACGACGAAATCCGGTATCTGCCATAACCAGCTGTCACCGGTGGTGGAGAAGGTAGAGGTGGAGTAGGAGCGGCCCACGGGTTGAATGCCGGTGGAGGAGGTGGAGCACCCTAGGGGCTGAACGATGGATGTGGAGGCGGTAGCGGGTGCGGGACCGAGTTCTGCAGCGCCTGTTGTAGGGCCTCTTCCTCCGTGAGGCTAGACGGCATGATGTCGGTGGCGTACAGGGGGAGCGCCGGTTGCACCGGCCGGTCCACCTCCGAGACGAGGACACATGGCCTCTCGGTCTCCTCGTCGGTCATCGTCGGCGGGAAGTTGAACTTCCGGCCCTTCGCCATGGCCGTCTGCCAGTCGTGGAAGACACAGGCGACATAGTCGTCTCAGTCGTCCTTGGCCTCCTTGTTGTGGTAGGTCAGCGCGTCGGGGTCGGCGTCCCGTGGAGGCGCCGGCGGCTACCGTGTTCGACGACGAGGCGGCGGTGACCTCTCAAACGGGAAGTCACGGTCGCCGTGGAAGCCCGCCTTACTTCTCGGATCCTCCTCAATCTTGCGCTAGGTGTGCCATTGATTGGACTCCACGGCGAAGGAGGGATCGTCGCGGATGTCCGGCTGCAGGTACCGTCGCCTGCGCCGGATCTCCGCGCTCCTCTCCAGCTCGCGACGAGGCGTCGGCTGGACAGGCACCCAACAATAGCTAAGCCGGCATCCGCCGCCAGGCAAGTGCACGTCCCTCCAGCATTCACCTGCCACCTAGTTTGCGTGCAGCACCCGCACCATATCGACAGGGAACGGCACCCTATTCGGCCGCAGATTCTTTTTCACGTTGCTGTCGGATGCCTCAGAGTCGTGCTTCTTCTTTCCCATGGTGATGCGGCGGCGCGCGGTGGTGAGGGTGGGAGCGGAGGTGTCGGTGGTGTGGGCAATGGCAGTGACGATGCCCGTCGCTTTTCAAAGGCTGGGCGCGCGTGGGACATGATGTCATTGATGGTGGAGTAGAAGCCCAATCGCCACCCGCCTGGTGCAGAAGAGGAAGCGACGCCATTGATGGTGAAGGTTGCGGCGCAGACGCGGAAGCAAAGACCGCGGAAGCGACGGACACAGAAGCGATGCGCTCCAAACAGGTCGCTGCCAAGCGGGCCCTTGGGAAAAGCGTGTGAACACTCGGCGTGACTACGTAGCGTCCGCCGAGACACATCTAAGGCGTAAATATGCGCCGCGTTTGCGTCTCCGCGGACGGCCAGGTCACTATGCGTCAGGCCGCTGGCCTGGTTCCAGACGCATTTTTCGACTGCGAAGTTGCAAACTGTCCGCATCCGTTTGCGTCGCCACGTTGAAAATGCCCTAATGAGAATATCCATAGGATGGCTACAAGGTTCTTGATCTCCTTTGAAACTAACGAACCTTACCTACAAACCAAAGTTGTGTCTGAAAGTTTGTACTTAGTCAAGTCCTAAACCATTTGATTGCATCGTGATTCGTAATTATGAGTTGTAAGTTGGGTTGTAACTGGTTTTTTTAGTTACAAGTGGTCGCAGTTGTAATTGGAGTTGCATCTGAGAAAAAAATATCCAGACCATTAAATTTTACTTCATGATTTGTGCTGGTCATCAGTGCAACATAACTTGATAACGTCATCTGCCGACTCAGAACGAATAGTTACACCCAATCTGGAAATAGTCTGGTACTCTCTCCGTGCTGAAAAATATGTCTTAAATTTATCTAAATTCAGATTTATCTATCTATATAATATTTAGTGTATGAATACATTCAGACTTGAAACAAATCTAAGATACTTTTTGTTAACGGAGAGAGTACTAACAGTACCTTCGTGCTCAAAACTATCTGTCACCCAGGTCACGGACGAATTCACAGATCACAGGCAGCATATCAGCGAACAAGAAGATTTTGTCGGCTGGCAACAGTCGGCAACTAAGGACAATTTAAAACGCAGCCCTTTCATCCATGGCCACAAAAGACAGCGCCGATTCACCGAGGAAGCTGCTCTGCTCTGCTAGGTTTGAGTGCCCCGTGTGGGCCTCCCGGCGCATTGCGACGCACTCGCGACCAATCCAACGTTTCTGCTTTGTCTTGCTGAATTTTGTTTGTCAAATCTTGTGACTGCCTGTACCCTCCTCTGCCGACCTTGTGAAGTTGCACGTTTCAGAGATTGCCCTCAGCTACTCACACAAATAGAATGGCTGGTTACTGCATGTTATTACTCCGTTTTTGATACCTAACAGCCATCAATACAAGCGTCCAGCTTGCTGCTAGTATTAGCTGCGTGTCATGTTTTCTCTGACGCCGAGCGACTGACGGTCCTATACTGAACACCTGCGAACATCACGATAACAAGATATGCTCGACCCATATCTCTTCCATCAATTCTCTGCGCAAAATAAATTAGCTTATCTTCTATGCAGCGCTGCTTCTTTTGTTAGTCACATCGCATGACAACACATCACTCTCTGGTTCAGCATCTTCCTCTCAATGCCAACAGAGCCTCCACCGAAGGCGCCTCAGTCTCTCTCACATCCAGCTCCACTTCCATGGATCCTTCATTCATCTCCTTCTATATATAAACCCCTCTACCTCCTAGCATATATTTAACACGAGGCAAAGCAGAGCAAAGCCAAGAACAAACACACACCACGAACCCCTTGTCGTTGTTACTGTTAGTTGATCTGCCGCAACCCGCCATTTTGATCATATATAGCTAGGCAGCGAACCGGTAGCGGTATGGCGGGAGAGAGGAGGCGGTCAGGGGTGGCGGCGGCAGCGGACGCGACGTCGTGGTGCTGCGGGCTAGCGCATAGTCTCATGCCAACAAAGCGTCCACTGAAACCACCTCAGTTTCTCTAACCTTCCCCTCTCCCATCCAGTTCCACTTCGATATGGATCCTTCATTATATTCCTCTTCCTATATATAAACCCCCTCTACCTCCTAGCAACTAGCATACTCAACACGAGGCAGAGCAAAGCGTATATCAAACACACGACTCCTTCTAGATTCTAGTTCCTACTGTTAGTTGATCTGCTCCTGCAGCAACCCGTCACTGTGATCATAGCTAGGGAGTGAACCAGTAGCGACATGGCGGGAGAGCGGAGGCGGTCAGGGGTGGCGGCCGTGGCGGACGCGGCGTCGTGGTGCTGCGGGCTGGCGCTGGTGGCGCTGCTGCTGGTGTCGTCGCTCGACGCCGGCGAGGCGGAGGATCAAGGTGGAGTGGTGGTGGCCCGCGGCCCGCGGATGCACGCGGGGTCACGGAGGCCATGCGAGGAGATATACGTGGTGGTGGAGGGGGAGACGCTGCACAGCATCAGCGACAGGTGCGGCGACCCCTACATCCTGGAGCACAACCCGCACGTCCACGACCCCGACGACGTCTTCCCGGGACTCGTCATCAAGATCACGCCGCGCGCCACCGCCGAGAACCGCAACTGAACACAGCCACACACACTGACGCGGGCACTTCAGTACAGCGTTGTCTGCCTTCTTGAGTCGTCCTGGACGGATCTAGGACTCAGAGTAAACTGTAACCAGTTGGAGCAGTTGCTATGTGAAATGGGTTTCTCATAATCTCATGGATCCTCTCTAACTTCCTGTTGTCTGTTCGTCTCATTGTGCCTGAGTGACTTCATTGCATCTCGCCCGATCTATTTCAGAGTTTAGACATCAAATATATCCGTTTTAGTCCATTTGAATCGAGCTTCGCACACGAAATTGGTTGTGAGCACCACTAATCTGTATGGGTCGGTGGCAGCACCAGCAGCATGACGCACTTGGTCTGCAACGACCATGTTGATTTTTACCCTATTTCAAACCTATTGGTCAACAGATGGATGAAAGTGCCAATACAAAACGAAGCTGTTGGAGTCGTGTTGATGTGGCTGAGGGTACAATAGATCCACCAGAAGTGGCCGTGGTTGCAGACGGAGTGAGCGTGGCGGTGGCCGCTCCAGGAGCTGTAAGGCCATCTCCAACGGGGCGCTCCAAACCCCGCCCGCGCTTCCGGATGGATCCAACCGGATAAAAACGCGGCCCAGCGCGCGGATCCATCCCTAAAACGGATGGTCGCGGTCGTCCAGGACCCAAACCCGGCTCAAATCTTGGACGAGTTTGCGTGGCCGCGGACGCCGAAGGCTGGTCGCTCACGTCCTCCCCTTGTCCGCCCCTGGCCCGCCTGTCTGTCTCCTAAAACAGAAACACTCCACTCCACTCCCAAAACCTAGAGATGGCCGACGAAGCGACTGCCGCCGCCACCACCGTCGCCATCACCATCGGAGACGAGGCACAGCTCGCGGCCGTTGCCGCTCCTCCCGTGGCGGCGGCTCCTCAACTAGACGCTCCGGTGGTCGTGGAGCCCGGGCTGGCGCCGAAGAAGGCGAAGCCCGACCTCACCGCGGAGCAGAGGGCGGTGGAGACCAAGAAGCGGGGCGACCGCCGCAGGGCGCTCGAGCAACGGAAGAGGGATGTCGCTGCCGCGGAGGAGCGGCAGCGGGCGGCGGAGCAGCTCCTCCAACTCAAGACGGAGGCGAAGGCGAATGTCATGCAAGAGCATGCCATGCTCTTTTACGGCCACGCAGCGCTCGCTCAGCACTTGATCCTCCCGGGCGCCGGCACGGCTCGGGGGGGGGAGTTCGGCCTCATCCGTGACCCGGTCCTTCCTCCAAGGTCAACATCCTAGCCGACTGCCCCGAATTGGGGGCGCAGTCGGGGCGGTACGCGTACCCGTCACGGGACGGGTCACCGGAGGTGGGCGAGTCCATGACGGGGTCGTCTCCTTCGTCCATTGACCTCAACCGTGCGCCGGCAAACTCTAAAGCCCCCAAGCACATGGGAGCAGCAGCGATTGCCGGTGCACGCAACCTGCTCGACGATTTGTCGGCCGAGCGCGTGCCGCCACCGATGCAGGCACCGTCCACCGTGCAGGCCCCTCCATCCTACACGCAGACAATGCCGACCACCATGCCCTATGCTTCAACCGAGCAGGCTCCCCAGCCACCTCCCATTGACACACAACAGGACACCACTGCCTGTCCCGGCAGCATGAACATCGAGGAGGAGTCGTTGTTCGCTCAGGAGCTCACGCAAGCCGCAGCTGCACAAGCTCGAGGTCGCCGCGTAAGCAAAAGAACCAGCAACTACACTGAGAAGGAGGACAAGGTGCTCGTCGATGGATGGTTGACCATCGGGCAAGATGCATTAACGGGTGCCGAGCAGAAGGGGACCGCATTCTGGCGCCGGATCTATGATTACTTCCATGAGCATCGCAAATACGGACATGAGCCATTTGAGAGCGACCGCAACGACATATCGCTCCAAAAGAGGTGGGGAACGATTCAAATGGAATGCAACAAGTTCCAGGCGTATGATCACGTGAAGCGGCTCCCCGTTAGCGGCTAGGGCATGAAGGACTTGGTATGATTCTTAACCTCAACATATATTCATCCAATGTTTGCACATATGTTTATCGTTCTTGTCTCGCTTTGCTCTAGGTGTGGCAAGCTTTGGAATGGTACAAATCGTCCAATGGAGAAAAGACCTTTGCCTTCCCTCATTGTTGGAAGGAACTCCAAGGCACCCCCATGTTCCAGGAGGGGTACGAGGGGTACATGGCGACCTTGACTGGCAACAAGACCGCCAAAGATCCCACGTTCATTGACCTTGATGGTGGCCAGCCTTGCGGTAGCTCCGCTTCTCGTGCAAGTCGTCCTCGCGGCCACAAGGCAACCAAAGCCGACATGAAGCGTGATGCCTCGTCCATGCTATTGTTTGGCACTTTGAAGGAGATGCATGCCGACAGATAGGTGTCCACGGACAAAAGGGATGAGAGAAGGCGCCAGGAGAAAGATGAGGACATGAAGAACTACTTCGATGTCCAAAAGAAGAAGCTTGAGATTTAAGAGGTCAAGGCCAAGACCAAAGCTAGAGAAATTGAGCTCAAAGAGAGAGAAATTGAGCTCATAGCAATGGCAAGGGCCCAAGAGGTGGAGTTGAAGGCGAAGGAAGTTGAGCTCAAACGGCAAGCCGAGGACAACCTGATCATGACCGCCGACTTGACCAACATGAGCGAGGCGAAGAGAGCTTGGTTCGAGAAGAGGCAGAAGGAGATCCTAGAGCGCCCAAATTAAGTTGACAATCTCAATTTTTAATTTTTATATTTGTTCAAACTATGGCACATTTCATTTCTTTATCATGCAAAATTTTATTTGATATTATTTTATGCTATTTGATATTATTCTATAATTGTTAGATATTATTCTATATTTGTTACATACTATTTATAAGTATGTGTGGCCAGATGGCCTATTTTCCAAATAAATATGTCAAATGGCCAAATGGGTGGCCGCTGCGTTGGGCGCACCGTGCGACCCAAACGGACACGCGGACGTGGGGCGCTGTCCGCGCGTCCGCTCGGCCATCCAAACGGCCCAAAATGGACGGCCCAGCGCGTCCGTTTGGGTCGCCCGGTTGAAGATGCCCTAAATCCGGGCGGCATCGGCATGGCCGTGCTATCTTAGTAGAGCCACCGTAGGTGTGCTGAATCCACATAAACTCGGAGGGTGAGCCCACCGTCCTAACTGCACCAAGGGGTTAGCATGGGGGTGAATCTCGTTGGCATGGAAGAATCCGGCGACAATGGCCATCGATCCATTGCAGAGCGCCCGCCCTCCCCCCGCAGCGATGGATGCTGCCCTCATTGCACCAAGGGTTAGCACGGGGCCGACGAATCCAACGTCGATACCCATCGATTCCATCGCAGGCACCTCTATTGCCCAAGTCGACGTGCACCGATAGTGCAAAATCGACGAGCGTCGCCTCAACGAGGGAACCACGGTCGGGTCAATGACAGCGGTCGCATGACTTACCAGCGCCACCTCTAAATCCGGGACGACACATGCGGTAGATGGGGGATGGGGCACGACGGTGCCAGAGCTTTGGGGTGGATCTGTGGATGGTGGCGGCGGCGGAGGAGGCGAGGAGGCCATCTCACTCTCCGATGGGACATGGGGAGGGAGGGAGAGAGAGAGACGCGGTGATAGTAGAGTAAGAGAGTGGGGAAAGTTATTGACGCGGCTCCCGCGCTTCTACATGTGTGCAACCATTTTATGGTTCAAGGCCATTTTACGCTCACCCGGAACATGCTCCACGAAAACAGCTGATTCAAGCATGTCCATGTGACTGGTTGTGGCTGCTTTATCGATCGGGCTACCACAACGCAGGAATCATGCAGGCACCCAAACTGCTCGTTTTGGTCGCCTACGGCCTTCCCTACCAAACGCGTTATAACTGTTCGAGCAGTGGATATGGAAAATGGGTTCCAATGGATCCTCTCCGACGTCGGGTTGTCAGTGGACGCGGCTATGGTTCAGTGTGTTCATCTTTTACTCGGATATTATGGGTTGTTGTAATAGGTCAGATAAGCTTGATTTGATATGTGTTTTTTATTCCTCCTGAGTGCATGTGTTTTCCTTATTTAAAATGCACTTAAAGCATATTAAAATAGTGTTTGTGAAGTCATTTTAAGAAAAACAAAATAGTATGTGCAAAAAAGATCAAATTCGATGCTAAAATAAGGCTTTTTACAAGGCATTTTTTGTCCTTTTTGCATAGGCCATGAAATATGTCAAATTTATACAAAACTTTAAACTAGGACATAGAATGTGGAGATATGCGGGTCAAAAAGAATTCTGAAATTTTTATCATTTTGAAAATTGTTGTTTAGGTGAAGGGTTCCAATTGCTTTTGAACACTGTTTGCGCTGATTTCAAACGTAAACATGGCTGCAAGCCTTTTCTCAAGAAAATAGAAACAAAATGTTGCTTGCTGAATAACTCCGAAGTTTCTCATTTTCCTGACAAATTTCATTCTTCTCTTCACATGTCTTGACGACTTCATATTATTCTTAGAATTGTTTACTTTGATGATCACGGTTTGATTATCACAATTCTCGCGGTAGCGGGTATTGGTTACTCAACCACAAGTAAGTTCATCTAGGGCTCACGAAGCCACTCTGCTTTAACAGTGATTGTATCTACTGATGTAAGTTCTGCTTCCATTGTTGATCTTCTTAAAATGGTGTGCTTGCAAGACTTTCATGAAACAACGCCACCACCAAACAAATAACCACTTGTGACTTTATTCTCATCTGCATCAGATATCTAGTTTGTGTCACTATAACCCTCAAGTACCCTTGGATACCCAATATAGTGAATATCATAACTCGGAAGTACCTTTATAATAGCGCAATACTCTCTCAAGAGCATGTCAATGAACATCTGCAGGTCTTGATACAAATCGAGCCAAATTGCTTACAACAAAAAGATGTCAGACCTCGTGGCGCTGGCATGGCTAAATACATAAGCGAGCCAATGATTTGAGAGTATCTCAATTAATCTCTACCAGCTCTTTTGTTCTTTCGAACTAGCACACTAGGATCATAAGGCGTTGGAGAAGACTTGCAGTCGCTATACCGGAAGCGACTCAATATCTTTTCCACATAGTGGGATTGAAGCAATGTAATTCCACCATTGTCATCTTTGAGAAGCTTGATGTTTAAGATTACATCAGCTACTCCTAAGTCATTCATCTCAAATCAGCGAGATAGGAACTCTTTGACCTCCTTAATAACAGTAATGTTGGTCCCAAATATCAATATATCATCAATATAGAGACAAAGGATAACTCCCTCATCCCCACCATGGTGATAGTATACACACTTGTCAGTTTCATTTACAACAAAGCCTTTTGCGGTTAAGGTTCTTTCGAACTTCTCATGCCACTTCTTAGGTGTTTGCTTAAGACCATACAAAGACTTCAATAACTTACACAGCTTTCCTTCTTGACCATCTACTACAAATCCATCAGGCTGCTCCATATAAATTTTCTCATCGAGCTCTCCATTTAGGAAAGCTGTCTTAACGCCCATTTGATGAAAAAGAAGATCATGTGAGGCAGCCAAAGAAAGTAGTACTCGAATAGTGGTCACTCGAGCTACAGTGAGTATGTATCAAAGAAGTCTTCGCCTTCTTCCTGAGCATAACCCTTGGCTACAAGTCGTGCCTTGTACTTTTCAATAGTACCATCGAGTCTAAGCTTTTTCTTAAACACCCACTTAATTACATCCTATATTTTTGCACCCATCAGGACGATCAATTACCTCCCAAGTTCCATTAGCTAAGATGGAATCCATCTCGCTACGGAAAACTTCTTTCCAGTAGTCAGCATCTTGAGATGCATAGGCTTCCGAAATAGAAGTGGGAGTATCATCCACGAGGTACACAATAAAATCATGACCAAGGAACTTTGCAGTCATTTATCTCTTAATCCTTTTGGGAGCTTTATTGTCGTCCTCCACGGGATTCTCATAGTGTTCTATCGCAATGGTAGGTTCAGTAATTGTAACTAACTCCTGACTTGATGTAGTAGGCATCTCCTGATTTGATGAGCTAGACGTGTCTTTCATGGGAAAGATGTCCTCAAAGAAAGTCACATCATTCGAATCCATAATTGTACCAACATGCATGTCGGATACCTCAAATTTCACTATCAAAAATCTATAGCCAATGCTATGAAATGCATATCCCGGAAAAACAAAATCCACGGTTTTTGGTCCAAGCTTGCGCTTCTTGGGTATTGGCACATTCACTTTTGCCAAACAACCCCAAGTTCGTAAGTAGGAGAGTTTCAACATTTTCCTTCCCATTCCTCAGATGGAGTAATGGTGTTGTTCTTTTTGGGAACACGGTTTAGGACATGACATGCGGTCATTATCGCATCCCCCACCATATCTTGGATAGAACCAATGTATCTAACATGACGTTAACCAAATTAGTTAGAGTACGGTTCTATCTTTTCTTCCACCCCATTAGACTGAGGTGATTAGGGAGGCATCCTCTCATGGATAATACCATGCTCCACACAAAAAGAATCAAACTCATTAGATAAATTCTCTCTACGATTAGACCTAAGCCGTTTAATCTTTCAATCAAGTTGGTTTTCTGCTTCAGCTTTATAGATTTTGAAGTGATTAAAAGCTTCATCTTTATATTTTAGAAGATACATGCAACAATATAGAGTGGAGTCATCAATTAAATTCATGAAGTATCTTTTTCCACCTTTTGTCAACTCGTCATTCATTTCACCAAGATCTGAATGTATGAGTTCCAGCGGTGAAAATCTCTTACCTCAGCAGTCTTGTGATACTTGCGGGGTTTCTTAGCTTGCACACACACTTGACAATTGGAACTCTCGATAGTAGTAAATTTTGGAATTAAATTCATATTGACACCTAAAATTAATATGACAAAGTGAAGAATCCAAATATTGGACTCACTATCATTGCAAACATGATTAATAATTTGAGTACATAAGTCTAACAAAGATGGAACAAGCCTCCGCACTCATAACCTTTTCCAATAAATTATCCATACTTAGAAATTACTACTTTATTGAACTCAAAAACCAACTTAAAACTATCTCGGCATAAAAGCGATCTGCTGATGAGATTCTTATTGATGGAGGGAACGTTCTGCACATTCTTCAGTTGGATGGTCTTCCCTGAAGTAAACTTTAGATTTACCGTACCAACACCATGAACATAAGCATGTGATCCATTTTCCATCAGCACGGAGCAAATCCTTCGAACCTAATAAGAAAAAAACATGGAAACATCAGAACATACATGTGTATTGGCACTCATATCAATCCACCAATCAGGAGAGTTACATACTGAAAGGGCAGTAGGGAAAATACCGTACCCACCGTCCTTCATCTTAGTATCTTGATACGTCTCCGACGTATCGATAATTTCTTATGTTCTATGCCATATTATTGATGATACCTACATGTTTTATGCACACTTTATGTCATATTCGTGCATTTTCTGGAACTAACCTATTAACAAGATGCCGAAGTGCCGGTTCACGTTTTACTGCTGTTTTTGGTTTCAGAAATCCTAGTAACGAAATATTCTCGGAATTGGACGAAACGAAGACCCGGGTTCCTATTTTCACCGGAAGCATCCAGAACACCGGGAAGGACCGGAGGGGGCATTGGGCGCCCAGACCATAGGCCGGCGCGGCCCAGGCCCTGGCCGCGCCGCCATATGGTGTGGCCACCCCTTCGACCCTCCTGCGCCGCCTCTTCGCCTATATAAAGCCTCCGTCGCGAAACCCCTGAGGCGAAAGAAGAACCACGATACAAAAAACCTTCCAGAGCCGCCGCCATCGCGAAGCCAAGATCTGGGGGACAGGAGTCTCTGTTCCGGCACCCTGCCGGAGCGGGGAAGTGCCCCCGGAAGGCTTCTCCATCGACACCGCTGCCATCTCCACCGCCATCTTCATCACCGCTGCTGCTCCCATGAGGAGGGAGTAGTTCTCCATCGAGGCTCGGGGCTGTACCGGTAGCTATGTGGTTCATCTCTCTCCTATGTGCTTCAATACAATAATCTCATGAGCTGCCTTACATGATTGAGATTCATATGATGATGCTTGTAATCTAGATGTCACTATGCTAGTCAAGTGAGTTTTACCTATGTGATCTCCGGAGACTCCTTGTCCCACGTGTGTAAAGGTGACGAGTGTGTGCACCGTGTGGGTCTCTTAGGCTATATTTCACGGAATACTTATTCACTGTTGAATGGCATAGTGAGGTGCTTATTTATATCTCTTTATGATTGCAATGTGTTTGTATCACAATTTATCTATGTGCTACTCTAGCAATGTTATTAAAGTATTTTTATTCCTCCTGCACGTGTGCAAAGGTGACGAGTGTGTGCACCGTGTTAGTACTTGGTTTATGCTATGATCATGATCTCTTGTAGATTGCGAAGTTAACTATTGCTATGATAATATTGTTGTGATCTATTCCTCCTACATATGCATGAAGGTGACGGTGTGCATGCTATGCTAGTACTTGGTTTAGTCTTTTGATCTATCTTACACTAAAGGTTACTAAAATATGAGCATTATTGTGGAGCTTGTTAACTCCGGCATTGAGGGTTCGTGTAATCCTACGCAATGTGTTCATCATCCAACAAGAGTGTAGAGTATGCATTTATCTATTCTGTTATGTGATCAATGTTGAGAGTGTCCACTAGTGAAAGTCTAATCCCTAGGCCTTGTTCCTAAATATCGCTATCGCTGCTTGTTTCTTGTTTCTACTGCGTTACTACTGCTGCGTTACTACTCGCTGCGTTACTACGCTTGTTTACTATCCTGGGCAAAGCACTTTTCCGGTGCCGTTGCCTTGCTCATACTTATTTATACCACCTGTATTTCACTATCTCTTCGCCGAACTAGTGCACCTATTAGGTGTGTTGGGGACACAAGAGACTTCTTGCTTTGTGGTTGCGGGGTTGCATGAGAGGGATATCTTTGACCTCTTCCTCCCCGAGATCGATAAACCTTGGGTGATCCACTTAAGGAAACTTGCTGCTTGTTCTACAAACCTCTCGCTCTTGGAGGCCCAACACTGTCTACAAGAATAGAAGCTCCCGTAGACATCAAGTACTTTTACGGCGCCGTTGCTCGGGGAGGAAAGGTAAAAAGGCACTCATACTCCGGTTCCGAGTAACGATGCTTTTCAGGCGCCATTGTGTTTGTGCTCGAAGCTATTTCCTTTAGATCCTGCAATTGCATCTTTTTGTTTCTTGTTTACACTAGTTTGGCATAATGGACAACAATGAGCTTCTTATTCTATTTCCTGATTTAAAACATGGATTGTTTGATGCGAAAATTAAAAAACCTATGAAATCTTATTTGCATGCTTGGTAGTAATATTAGTATGAACGCTTTGAACACCATTGTTGCTAATGATATAGAAAGTTCTAAGCTTGGGAAAGCTGGTTTTCATGATCTTTTTAGTCCCCCAAGCATTGAGGAGAAAATTTTCTTTGATAATACTATGCCTCCTATATTTGATGATGAGAATAATAATGATAGCTACTTTGTTGAATTTGCTCCCGCTATTACTAATAAAATTGACTATGCATATGTGGAGAGTAATAATTTTATGCATGAGACTCATGATAAGAATGCTTTATGTGATAGTTATATTGTTGAGTTTGCTCATGTTGCTACTGAAAGTTATTATGAGAGAGGAAAATATGGTTGTAGAAATTTTCATGTTACTAAAATGCCTCTCTATGTGCTGAAATTTTTGAAGCTACACTTGTTTTATCTTCCTATGCTTGTCACTTTGTTCTTCATGAATTCATTTGTGTACAAGATGCCTCTTCATAGGAAGCATGTTAGACTTAAATGTGTTTTGAATTTGCCTCTTGATGCTCTCTTTTGCTTCAAATACTATCTCTTGCGAGTGCATCATTAAAACTGCTGAGCCCATCTTAATGGCTATAAAGAAAAGAACTTCTTGGGAGATAACCCATGTGTTTATTTTGCTACAGTACTTTGTTTTATATTTGTGTCTTGGAAGTTGTTTACTACTGTAGCAACCTCTCCTTATCTTAGTTTTATGTTTTGTTGTGCCAAGTAAAGTCTTTGATAGTAAAGTAAATACTAGATTTGGATTACTGCGCAGTTCCAGATTTCTTTGCTGTCACGAATCTAGGTCTAATTCTCTGTAGGTAGCTCAGAAAATTAAGCCAATTTACGTGAGTGATCCTCAGATATGTACGCAACTTTCATTCAATTTGGGCATTTTCATTTGAGCAAGTCTGGTGCCCTAATAAAATCCATCTTTACGGACTGTTCTGTTTTGACAGATTCTGCCTTTTATTTTGCATTGCCTCTTTTGCTATGTTGGATGAATTTCTTTGATCCATTAATGTCCAGTAGCTTTATGCAATGTCCAGAAGTGTTAAGAATGATTGTGTCACCTCTGAACATGTGAATTTTTATTATGCACTAACCCTCTAATGAGTTGTTTCGAGTTTGGTGTGGAGGAAGTTTTCAAGGATCAAGAGAGGAGTATGATGCAATATGATCAAGGAGAGTGAAAGCTCTAAGCTTGGGGATGCCCCGGTGGTTCACCCCTGCATATTATAATAAGAATCAAGCGTCTAAGCTTGGGGATGCCCAAGGCATCCCCTTCTTCATCGACAACATTATCAGGTTCCTCCCCTGAAACTATATTTTTATTCCGTCACATCTTATGTACTTTGCTTGGAGCGTCGGTTTGTTTTTGTTTTTTGTTTTGTTTGAATAAAATGGATCCTAGCATTCACTTTATGGGAGAGAGACACGCTCCGCTGTAGCATATGGACAAATATGTCCTTAGGCTCTACTCATAGTATTCATGGCGAAGTTTCATCTTCGTTAAATTGTTATATGGTTGGAATTGGAAAATGCTACATGTAGTAACTCTAAAATGTCTTGGATAATTTGATACTTGGCAATTGTTGTGCTCATGTTTAAGCTCTTGCATCATATACTTTGCATCCATTAATGAAGAAACACTTAGAGCTTGCTAATTTGGTTTGCATATTTGGTTTCTCTAGAGTCTAGATAATATCTAGTATTGAGTTTTGAACAACAAGACGGTGTGGAGTCTTATAATGTTTACAATATGTCTTTTATGTGAGTTTTGCTGTACCGTTCATCCTTGTGTTTGTTTCAAATAACCTTGCTAGCCTAAAACTTGTATCGAGAGGGAATACTTCTCATGCATCCAAAATACTTGAGCCAACCACTATGCCATTTGTGTCCACCATACCTACCTACTACATGGTATTTATCCGCCATTCCAAAGTAAATTGCTTGAGTGCTACCTTTAAAATTCCATCATTCACCTTTGCAATATATAGCTCATGGGACAAATAGCTTAAAAACTATTGTGGTATTGAATATGTACTTATGCACTTTATCTCTTATTAAGTTGCTTGTTGTGCGATAACCATGCTTCGGGGACGCCATCAACTATTCTTTGTTGAATATCATGTGAGTTGCTATGCATGTTCGTCTTGTACGAAGTAAGAGAGATCTACCACCTTTATGGTTGGAGCATGCATATTGTTAGAGAAGAACATTGGGCCGCTAACTAAAGCCATGATTCATGGTGGAAGTTTCGGTTTGGACATATATCCTCAATCTCATATGAGAATAATAATTGTTGCCACATGCTTATGCATTAAAGAGGAGTCCATTATCTCGTTGTCCATGTTGTCCCGGTATGGATGTCTAAGTTGAGAATAATCAAAAGCGAGAAATCCAAAATGCGAGCTTTCTCCTTAGACCTTTGTACGAGGCGGCATGGAGGTACCCCATTGTGACACTTGGTCAAAACATGTGCATTGCAAAGATCCGGTAGTCCAAGTTAATTAGGACAAGGTGCGGGCACTATTAGTATACTATGCATGAGGCTTGCAACTTGTAAGATATAATGTACATAACTCATATGCTTTATTACTACCGTTGACAAAATTGTTTCATGTTTTCAAAATAAAAGCTCTAGCACAAATATAGCAATCGATGCTTTCCTCTTTGAAGGACCATTCTCTTTACTTTTATGTTGAGTCAGTTCACCTATTTCTCTCCACCTCAAAAAGCAAACACTTGTGTAAACTGTGCATTGATTCCTACATACTTGCATATTTTACTTGTTATATTACTCTATGTTGACAATTATCCATGAGATATACATGTTACAAGTTGAAAGCAACCGCTGAAACTTAATCTTCCTTTGTGTTGCTTCAATACCTTTACTTTGATTTATTGCTTTATGAGTTAACTCTTATGCAAGACTTATTAATACTTGTCTTGAAGTACTATTCATGAAAAGTCTTTGCTTTATGATTCACTTGTTTACTCATATCATTACCATTGTTTTGATCGCTGCATCCACTACATATGTTTACAAATAGTATGATCAAAGTTATGATGGCATATCACTTCAGAAATTATCTTTGTTATCGTTTTACACTGCTCGGGACGAGCGGAACTAAGCTTGGGGATGCTTGATACGTCTCCGACGTATCGATAATTTCTTATGTTCTATGCCATATTATTGATGATACCTACATGTTTTATGCACACTTTATGTCATATTCGTGCATTTTCCGGAACTAACCTATTAACAAGATGCCGAAGTGCCGGTTCTGTTTTCTGCTGTTTTTGGTTTCAGAAATCCTAGTAACGAAATACTCTCGGAATTGGACGAAACGAAGACCCAGGTTCCTATTTTCACCGGAAGCATCCAGAACACCCGGGAAGGACCAGAGGGGGGGCATTGGTCCCCCAGACCATAGGCCGGCGCGGCCCAGGCCCTGGCCGCGCCGCCATATGGTGTGGCCACCCTTTCGACCCTCCTGCGCCGCCTCTTCGCCTATATAAAGCCTCCGTCGCGAAACCCCTGAGGCGAAAGAAGAACCACGATACAAAAAACCTTCCAGAGCCGCCGCCATCGCGAAGCCAAGATCTGGGGGACAGGAGTCTCTGTTCCGGCACCTGCCGGAGCGGGGAAGTGCCCCCGGAAGGCTTCTCCATCGACACCGCTGCCATCTCCACCGCCATCTTCATCACCGCTGCTGCTCCCATGAGGAGGGAGTAGTTCTCCATCGAGGCTCGGGGCTGTACCGGTAGCTATGTGGTTCATCTCTCTCCTATGTGCTTCAATACAATAATCTCATGAGCTGCCTTACATGATTGAGATTCATATGATGATGCTTGTAATCTAGATGTCACTATGCTAGTCAAGTGAGTTTTACCTATGTGATCTCCGGAGACTCCTTGTCCCACGTGTGTAAAGGTGACAGAGTGTGTGCACCGTGTGGGTCTCTTAGGCTATATTTCACGGAATACTTATTCACCGTTGAATGGCATAGTGAGGTGCTTATTTATATCTCTTTATGATTGCAATGTGTTTGCATCACAATTTATCTATGTGCTACTCTAGCAATGTTATTAAAGTAGTTTTATTCCTCCCGCACGTGTGCAAAGGTGACGATGTGTGCACCGTGTTAGTACTTGGTTTATGCTATGATCATGATCTCTTGTAGATTGCGAAGTTAACTATTGCTATGATAATATTGATGTGATCTATTCCTCCTACATATGCATGAAGGTGACAGTGTGCATGCTATGCTAGTACTTGGTTTAGTCTTTTGATCTATCTTACACTAAAGGTTACTAAAATATGAGCATTATTGTGGATCTTGTTAACTCCGGCATTGAGGGTTCGTGTAATCCTACGCAATGTGTTCATCATCCAACAAGAGTGTAGAGTATGCATTTATCTATTCTGTTATGTGATCAATGTTGAGAGTGTCCACTAGTGAAAGTCTAATCCCTAGGCCTTGTTCCTAAATACTGCTATCGCTGCTTGTTTACTGTTTTACTACGTTACTACTGCTGCGTTACTACTGCTGCGTTACTACTGCTTGTTTACTATCCTGGGCAAAGCACTTTTCTGGTGCCGTTGCCACTGCTCATACTTATTTATACCACCTGTATTTCACTATCTCTTCGCCGAACTAGTGCACCTATTAGGTGTGTTGGGGACACAAGAGACTTCTTACTTTGTGGTTGCGGGGTTGCATGAGAGGGATATCTTTGACCTCTTCCTCCCTGAGATCGATAAACCTTGGGTGATCCACTTAAGGGAAACTTGCTGCTGTTCTACAAACCTCTGCTCTTGGAGGCCCAACACTGTCTACAAGAATAGAAGCTCCCGTAGACATCATATCTCCATCAATAACATCATTAGCGGTCTTGCCGCAGTTCCCACGCTTATCATAGCAATTAGGGTAATTAGGAGCTCAATGATTAGGCTCACCACAGACGTGGCAAGATCTTCCTATCAGTCTTCTTCTTAGTGTGAGGCCTTGTTCTTACCATCAAACTTGCCTTTGTCTTCAGATTTGTTATTGTTCTTGAATTTGTGGGATTGGAAGCTTTTCTTCTGTACGACATTGGCACTAGAATCTCCCTCAAATCCTCAAGCAGGAGTGTCCATTGCTCTCGCCTTTTCTTCGACATGAAGATACCCAATGAGATCCGAATCGAAAAACTCTTGTCTCTTATGTTTCAGAGAAGTAGCAAAGTTCCTCCATGAAGAAGGAAGATTGGCAATAATGCCACCAGCCACAAATTTTTTCGGTAAGGTACACTTAAACTCCTCAAGTTCTTTGGCAAGTGATTGTATCTCATGATCTTGCTCAACAATGGAGCCCTCACTAGTCATCTTGTAGTCATAGTATTGCTCCATGGCATACAACTCAGTGCCAGCATCCGGGACCCCAAATTTGGCCTCGAGTACATCTCATGCATCCTTACCATGATCAAAAGTAATGTATGGGTCAACAATGTTATCCGCAAGAATACTGAAGAGAGCCGTCTTAAACATGGCATGGAATTTCTTGTAAGCTTCCTCCTGAGCAGGAGAAACATCACCCTCAGGTTTGCCAAGAAGGACGCTATAGCAGTTCAGGTTTTGAAAAAAGAGAACTTCTCTCGTGCGTCACCTCTTATAGTGTGAACCATCAAAGAGAGGCGGCCTAGTAGCAGCGGCAACGCCACTTGAATTCATTTGCCTATTATCAGGTTTTTGGATTGTTGAATATATAAGCAAATTACCATATGATTTAATTCGAATAAGCATTGATAAATCATGACTACAGAAATAGCAGATAAACTAAACATCCAGATCAACAAAGTAGCTGAACATATAGTATCTAGACAAGATAATCCTATCGCATCTACTCCAAACAGCAGTACTAGAAACTCTAGCAAGATCTGCAACAAGAAGTACACAAGCACATACGGTTCAGCGTTGGCCGCAGCAGCATCGGTGATGTTGACGGCAGCAGCAATATCATCGTTGTTGTTGCCCATGTTGAGGTTGCCGAAGAGATCGTCGATGTCTAGGAAGAAGTCGTCATTCGGGAACTCGTCATCGGACGATGTCGTGTTGCTAGTAGTCGCGCATAAGCGCTCCCCAAAAACCTGGTTGCCCCTCACCCGTACAGGTCTACGATAGGTAGGGTTCCAGAGGCCTACTATCCCGCCAGTCGGTGCACGCCGAAGGACCGGATGAGGAAGGCGAAGGTGGCGGCGCAATGTACTTCGCATATGGTGTCTCGTATAGGATTGGGTTCGTGTCCGCGCTTATATAGTGTGGTTCGTGAAGGTCGTGGGGCGCAACCGACGTCCGAGTCGGCACAATCATGATCCAAAAACCCAGAATGAAATGGTTGTGTTAACGCGTCCGTTATTGACTCGTAATTAATCACACGATTAATTTCTGGGATAGCAAAAAGATAAGTTCGGCTTGGCCAAGATTCGAGCCAAGCTAGGCGGACGGTGGAGGAGGAGGAGTGCGCGAGGGCTCTCTCTTCTCACTCACTTATAAGGACTAGAACAACCCATCTTATATACTATTTCAACTCTCCCTCAACTAGCAATGCGAGACTAAACTTTAATCTTGCCAGATCCACATGGGCCAAGAGAATTTCAGAATTTGTATTAGGATATGGGCTAAGGCCCAAGGCCAAATTCTAGCACACATAGCTTATAAATTAGTTCACCTGAGGGAAAACTGTTCCTTGCCAATTGCTATGTGTTTTTTTATAATCTGCATGGTTTTGGTGAGTGGAAAGTTATTATCTTGGCAAATTTTATGATGAAGAGATTTAACCGAAAATCTACCCAAAGGTTCAAGAGCCCAAGTAACCCAGTCCAAACCCTCAGCAAACCCCACGGTGTCTGGTCTCTGTCGCCGAAGGTGCGACGGGAACTAACCGCCATCCCTCGTTAGTATAAGCGTTCACCACTAGAATTTACGAATTTGATGAGATTTTGAAGAGGCCAGGGTAGCCATCAAGTTGAAACTGCAGAATTTAGCCTCGTCCGTATAAGCAGATCCTTTCTCCCGAGCCCAACATAAATTTAGGCTCCAAGTTGAAACAGATTTTTGATTTTATGGATGCTGTGTCAGAATTAGGAACCTCCCACGGAAGGAGACTCCTACATATTTAACTCGAATAAGACGCAGTCGCAGAGAGTTACTGTTATCCTCTAAAAATCATTCGCCAAATCCACTTGACATGAAAGCAATGCTGCCATCCGACGTTCGCGGTAAAATCCAAGGATCGCGTTCGCTTCGTAAGACTAAGTTGCTAAACGTCCGCTCAGTATAATTTCACAAAAACTTTGGCTTCCAGAAAACACCAACACGCTCAACCGGTGCTGCCTCCTCGCCCATGTTTTCCAGCCTTACGTCCCGAGCAGTGCGTGAGAATGAGCGGGACGGTACGTGCATGAACATTGGATTATAATCCTCGATCATTCGCAATTCAGTCTCTCCAAAAGCAGGGGCACGCGCGCGAAAAGCTCAGAGATTCAACGAACATCTGTGGCCGTGTGCGTGCGTGCGCCACGCCACGCCAGGATGAATCGACCCACCAGAAGTAGAACAAGTTCGGGTCAGGGGGCGATGTCAGGCCGAGGTAAGTGGCGGCGATGGTAAACAGGGCGACGACGGTGATAAATGTAACATTGAGCTAACAACACAGAATATAAAAACCATTCTTGATAAATGTAACATTGAGCTAACAACACAGAATATAAAAACCGCTCTTGATAAAGTTTAGGCACAGCTCGCCTGATGCCGTTCTTGTCTTCTTGATAACAACTGCTGAAAATAAAACACAACCCTGTTGCTTTTCCTTTTGAAACTACCCCGATGCTGATAAAGGATCTGAACTTGCCGAATCATCGCGGAGCTAGCTGATGTCAGAACCATTTTTCACGCAACTTTTGAAATAAATTAAGTGCTTCAGCGCATAAACAGTAGCATCACATAGAATCTCAGTATCAGGGGCCCATAACAGAATATTTCTGATTCAACAACTGAAACAAATTGTCATCTGGTGTCTAAGACTACTAGGTTCAGAACAATCATGCTAAGTCCGTTCAAGAACTATCACTGTCGTCCTCATACATGAAAGGGAACACAGTATCGGCCAAACCCCGTTCATATCCACCCGTAGCTGGATGCTGCAGATCATCCATTTCCTGGTTATGGCAAGCATTGCACCGACCTGAACGAAACCAACACAACCAAAACTGTTATCAGAAAACAACAACGTTTGCGCAACTCAATTCCCTACTTTGCTCACGAAAGACAAGGATTATTGGTACCATTTTCATTTTGTTCAAGAGGACAGCAAAAGTAGTATGTTCTTCCGAATATCTCTTTCACTTCAGCGAAGAACAGCGCCACTCTCGAATCACTTGAACTAGGGTCTGTAATCTTGACAAAGAAGTTGAAGTGATGGAAGATTTTGCTATAATGTTCCACATGAAAACATTGGTGGCCTAGTTTCTCAAACTGGCAGTCAAGTCCCTAAAACGAGATAAAAACATCCTTGTTAGTACAAAATCTTTGGTCGCTTTCTTGCAGGTTTGTAACAATCAAAATAGTCAGAGCACGCCGTACACACACACCTTGAGATTAGAACTTCTCTCCTTGTATTCATCAAATGCCAGCATCACCTCCTTCTTCATCCAGTTTTTTCCATTTTGAATGATCTCTTCCTTAGAAACTCCACGCCTATATTTTGCATAGCAAATTCAAAATTGCATTTTTTCGATCAACATCTATATGTAGACAAATCGACATGCATGCGTGAATGGAATGTTATCGATAGTTTCTGCTATTTTTCTAAGACATACAGATGATAAAAAAAAAATTCTGAAAACACAAAGGTAAGATACTATAACACAAACGAGGAGGTATTTGCTGGCAGTGGTCAATGGGCAATCTCAGTTGTCAGCCAGTTGGCAATCAGACCAAGCAGCATGTGGTGACCTTCCAGTAACCCACTTATACAACTTTAGTGATATGAATTTGCAGCTCCAGGATTTAGGAACTTTACACTTTCATTCTATGCAAACCCAAACATTAAATTACTGAAAGGAAACCTTCTTGTTCCATCTTGTGTATGACCATACAAGATAAATTTCTCATGATGTACAAAGGAAATATATATACTACAGCCATATTCATAAATTATCAGTGGTCCAAAATGACAGTGCTTAGAGAAAAACTAAACCAATGCCGGATATCAGCAAGAGAAAGGACGTTTTACCTTGGTTGTCGACGTAGTAAATGCTGCGGTGATGGTTCAGCACTTGAAGCCTGTTCTGTTGCCTGAAGTGACTGGGATTCTGAACCAGCTGGTGAAGGTAGACGCCATGTGGGAGGTAACCTATTAGCAAAGTAGGGAGCTCGAGCTTTTATATCGGCACGCTTAGCAGCTGAAAACTTTTCAAATTCAGCAGCTAGAGTGGCCTGCTCAGCAGCAAAAATTTTATCCATCCCTTCGCTTATAGTGTCGCTCGTATGCGCTTCCAAGTACTCCTCTAATTTTTGCAGCTCCTTCTCCCTAAAGAAAAAACATGCCCACATAGATCAAATAAATAAGCAAATAAATCAGAGGTCAACCTGATGCTAAGCTAGTAAATTTACACCTCCAAACCAAAGCAAAATTACTGTAAATGAACAAAAAAAATTGTTTGGCTGCTTGTTTGCTGGTGGTGTTATGATCTAGAACATTACTCCGTGCTTTATGGATCTATACCTAACTAGCTACATAACGATGGCACTTACCCAAAAATGTGAATGGGTAATGGCATGCAGCTTGCATTTTGTGGTGCTGCACCCCAGTAATGACATGCAGCTAGCCTACTTTCTTTTACCATTTGGTTCATGTATAAGCAGATAAAAGTTTTAGTGCTTTGAGACTTATTGCGACACTGATGCAACTAAGACTTAGCAGAGAATAATACAGCTCAATATTAAGCAGAACAAAAATTATACGTACAAATCAAAATCTGACTCTTCATCGGGGTTGTCCTCCACAGTTTCAGACTCGGAGTCACTGCTGTCAGTATAAGGCAAATTGCACCTAGAACAACAAATATTCACACAAACAGTGGTTATTCTAATGCTTAGCTATCTAGCATTCAATTTTACATAAATAATCTTCAACTACTTCTATGAATTTGATGAATTGAACAAATCCAACGATGCGCAAAACATACTCAAAGAGTTATATGGGTTATAATAAGTATCGATTTCAACAAATCATATTCATAACCAGGTTACATACCAATAGGGTGACTGAAGTGGAAGCAGTTCACTCAGTGCTGGCTCCTTGTATTCAGGCAGATCTGTAACTATAGGCCCCTCACTGCTGCTAACCTCCCGAGTACACTCCTCGACCCTGATCGGAACATGTTAGTCACCGCATGTGCAGGTATCAGAAATTTAGGATCTATATATAGCTCATTACCGTTGGTTGTCGGATGCGCCCGAGGGAGATGATCTTTGATCCATAGTATAAGTACTGTCTCTCGCCAGTCAGGAAGCAGGACGGGTGCAATCGTCGGCAGTACAAGACTGACGACGAGACCTATCTCGGCTATTCGATCTTTTTTTTTGCGAGCGAAACCTTGGCTAATATATACTCCTACTAGCTATATGTGCTGTCAAAAAAAAACCCTCCTACTATACGAATCGGCGAGAGACCAGAATCCGATCTGGTGTCCATGGACGGAACACGAACAATATCGTAATGGAAACAGGTCTTCTTTCCGTTGACGAGTACGATCAGATTAGGTAGCTAGCCCATCTGACCCTTGCCGTGATTGCTGTGGCTAGCTATTTGGTTGATAACCTAGCCGGCAGTTAGATACAATCATGACCCACTATCATGTCACGTGCATGTTGTTCGATCAGATTAGGAGGTTTGTTCGTGCTACGAGGTTGACGGTTGACTTTCTTTTGTGCAGCTTTGCTGTCGGAGGCGACTCGGTTCCAACGGCGGATGAGAATAGCTTATTATTAATTGCGGACTTTTCGGTGGAGGAGGAGATCGACGCCGATGTACCTACATAGCTAGGGTTCAGAATGGAGCGAATGGCGGGGAACGGTGATTAGGGTTACAGAAGCCGGGGGACGGATGTTCCATGAGAGGAGCACGAACCTCTACTATGAAGCTTGGCGCCGCCGTTCTCCGGTGGGCGAAGGGAAATCGTCGGCGGCGGCGGTTGAATCCCCCAGCGCCGCTCGCTTCCTCCACCACCTCGCGCGAGAGCGTGATTAAGGCGTCGCGGCGCGGCGCAGTAATGAGGTCGGGTGCGCTGCGGTCCGGAGCGACGCGGTCGGATAAGACGCCGACGTGGCGGGCCGTGAACGGTTCGATCAAAACGATCCAACAAGCGTCGAGTGGGAGGATCGGAGCGCCGTTCTCCCGGGGGAACACCAGCGTTTTCCTTAGTATAAGCGTTCACCACTAGAATTTACGAATTTGATGAGATTTTGAAGAGGCCAGGGTAGCCATCAAGTTGAAACAGAATTTAGCCTCGTCCGTGTAAGCAGATCCTTTCTCCCGAGCCCAACATAAATTTAGCCTCCAAGTTGAAACAGATTTTTGATTTTCTGGATGCTGTGTCAGAATTAGGAACCTCCCACGGAAGGAGACTCCTACATATTTAGCTCGAATAAGACGCAGTCGCTGAGAGTTACTGTTATCCTCTAAAATCATTCGCCAAATCCACTTGACATGAAAGCAATGCTGCCATCCGCCGTTCTCGGTAAAATCCAAGGATCGCGTTCGCTTCGTAAGACTAAGTTGCTAAACGTCCGCTTATTATAATTTCACAAAAACTTTGGCTTCCAGAAAACACCAACACGCTCAACCGGTGCTGCTTCCTCGCCCATGTTTTCCAGCCTTACGTCCCGAGCAGTGCGTGAGAATGAGCGGGACGGAACGTGCATGAACATTGGACTATTCCCCATTAGCAATTCAGTCTCTCCAAAAGCAGGGGCACGCGCGCGAAAAGCTCAGAGATTCAACGAACATCTGTGGCCGTGTGTGCGTGCGTGCGCCACGCCAGGATGAATCGACCCACCTGAAGTAGAACAAGTTTGGGTCAGGGGGCGATGTCAGGCCGAGGTAAGTGGCGGCGATGGTAACAGGGTGACGACTGTAGTAAATGTAAGAGCATCTCCACTCGTCCCCCCGACGAGGCACCCGAGCGACGTTTTTTCCATCCGGACGGCGAAATTCGGCCCAGTCGCGCCCCCGGTTCCTCGTTTTCGTCCGGATTTGGCCCTTAATCCATCCGGCGAGCCCACGCCACCCCCGGCCCCCCGGCGCGCTCGGGGACTCCGGACGAAAGATTTTGGCGCGAAACGGCGTGTGGACCCGCGTAGTCGGCGACCGGAAAACCAAATCCTGTCGATTTTCCCTCCAATTTGCTTGCATATCCCCATTCCCTCCAATTTGCTTGCATATCCCCATTCTCTCCCGCCGAAATCCCCCAATCTCCTCGTCTTCCGGCTCCGAGTTCCTGGCGGCGTCTTCTCGTCCACCACCACTCTCCTCCTCGTCTTCTCGTCCACCACAATGCCGCCGAAGGCGCCGGCGAGGAAGATGCGGGCGAAGAAGACGAAGCCGCCGGGCATGTCGAACGCCGCGTGGGCGGCGGACGAGAAACGGCGCGAGGTGGAAACAAGCGCCAGGGCGGAGAGGGTGAAAAGAGCCGCCGCCAAGAGGTCGGCGGAGGCGGCCCAGGACGAACAAGCGAGGCTGATCAGCATGGCCTATAGCGGCGGCATGTTCCCCGGCCAATGGCCGACGCAAGGTACAACAAGTTCCCCGTCTTCCTTCTCGCCTTCGCCGTACTCGCCGTCGCCGACCGCCGTGTTCCAAGAGGGCGCCTACGTCCAACCGTCCAAGCCCACACCGTCGCCGCCCGAGCTTGACGTCGGCGGCGGCGGCCTGTTCGAGGGCACCTCGCCGGCCCTGCGACGAGGGCCGCTCCCGTTCGGTGCGATGGCGGCGCCGAACGAAGAGGAGATCCACGAGATGATCACCTCCGGCTCCGCCGCCGCCGCTGCGAGCCCGGGGTTCTTCATGACCGCCGCCGCTGTGTGCCCGGGGTTCTTCACGCAAGAGGAGACGAGGGCGACGGCAGCTGTGGCGGCGCGCAACGAGCATCGGGAGGATGTTGCCGACGGAAGCCAAGCCGTCGAAGAAGAAGGCGAGGAAGAAGAAGAGCCAACCGAAGCCGCCGCCAACCTCGTCGAAGGGGAAGAAGAAGAGGAAGAAGGACTCGCCGCCTGCCGAACCGCGTATCAAATGGACGCCGAAGGAAGAGGAGTGCCTCGCCGAAGCTTGGATGACCGTGTCCACGAACGGCATAATCGGGGCCAATCGGTCGTTCGACACATACCGGTTTCGAGTGAGGCAGGCGTACGAGGAACGCAAGCTCGTCGATCCCTACTTCAACAAGACGAACATGAACGTGTACCGGGGAGACAAGGCAATGGCCACCCATTGGGGGATCATGCGGACGGCGTGCAGCAAATGGCACGGCGTACAGGAGGAGATCGACAAACGGCCGATCAGCGGCCACGACTTGGAGCAAAGGGTATGCTCCGCCGGCCCTACACCACCGAGGTACATCGTCGTTAGCTGACCCGTATCGCCGTGCTCTTTTTTCCCCAGCTGCGCCGAGCTTTGGACATGTACACGGACGACACCGGCCTGCAGTTCAAGTTCCTCAACGTCTACGCCCGCCTCGAGAAGTGCGAGAAGTGGAAGGAAGTTCGCACGTCCCTCTCGAAAAGCAAGACCGAGCAGTACAACCCCGACGCTCCGGCGTCTTGCGCGGCGGAAGGGCGCCCTGAGCTCGGCCAGAAGAAGCAGAAAGAGCTCAAACGGACGGACAATCCCGCCGACAGGATGCAGGCGTCGATCGACAAGTGCTGGGCCGACTTGAGATCACACGCCGACGGGAGGAACGACAAGTTCGACGGCAGGTGGCGGGAGATGCTCGCCAACCAAGGCGCCCGGATCGCCCTGCTGAAGACGACGGTGGCGGCGAAGAAGAGGAACACCGACTTGGCGTTCCTCATGGGCGGCGGCGACATGGAACTGATGGACGAGGAGACGAGGAATTGGTACCAGGGCCACTGCAACGACATCCTCCGAGCCACTACGTCGTCTCCGCCGGCTCCTACCTCGTCTACCTCACCATCTACCTCATCGACTGCGGCTGCTTCGACGTCCACTGCCGCTGCTTCATCGTCGCCCGCCGCAGCCGCTTCGGCCACGGCGTGTGAGGAAACTGGTCCGTCGGACACCGCCGTGCCGGCCGGGACTGCCGACGAGCCTCGTCTCCGTGTAATTTCCCTCCGATCGCCGATCTGTGGCTGATCCTTTTGCTCCTTTTGTCGATCAACTGGCCCTACTTGTAGCGCGGGACGGCGATTTGTTTGAATTTAAACTCTATCCGCCGAACTCCGGGTGGACGACTGGAAATATGGTACTCCCCACGCCTTAATTTCGTCCAATCCGGCGGTAGTTTCGTCCGGATTTGGGCGTGGGGAGCGCCAACGAGTGGGGATGCTCTAACATTGAGCTAGCAACACAGAATATAAAAACCATTCTTGATAAATGTAACATTGAGCTAACAACACAGAATATAAAAACCGTTCTTGATAAAGTTTAGGCACAGCTCGCCTGATACCGTTCTTGTCTTGATAACAAGACAATTTTGCTTGCTGAAAATAAAAGACAGCCCTGTTGCTTTTCTTTTTGAAACTACCTCGATGCTGATAAAGGATCTGAACTTGGCGAATCATCGCGGAGCTAGCTGATGTCAGAACCATTTTTCACGCAACTTTTGAAATAAATGAAGTGCTTCAGCGCATAAACAGTAGCATCACATAGAATCTCAGTATCAGGGGCCCATAACAGAATATTTCTGATTCAACAACTGAAACAAATTGTCATCTGGTGTCTAAGATTACTAGGTTCAGAACAATCATGCTAAGTCCGTTCAAGAACTATCACTGTCGTCCTCATACATGAAAGGGAACACAGTATCGGTCAAACCCCGTTCATATCCACCCGTAGCTGGATGCTGCAGATCATCCATTTCCTGGTTATGGCAAGCATTGCACCGACCTGAACGAAACCAACACAACCAAAACTGTTATCAGAAAACAACAACGTTTGCGCAACTGAATTCCCTACTTTGATCGCGAAAGACAAGGATTATTGGTACCATTTTCATTTTGTTCAAGAGGACAGCAAAAGTAGTATGTTCTTCCAAATATCTCTTTCACTTCAGCGAAGAACAGCGCCACTCTCGAATCACTTGAACTAGGGTCTGTAATCTTGACAAAGAAGTTGAAGTGGTGGAAGATTTTGCTATAATGTTCCACATGAAAACATTGGTGGCCTAGTTTCTCAAACTGGCAGTCAAGTCCCTAAAATGAGATAAAAACATCCTTGTTAGTACAAAATCTTTGGTCGCTTTCTTGCAGGTTTGTAACAATCAAAATATTCAGAGCACGCCGTACGCACACACCTTGAGATTAGAACTTCTCTCCTTGTATTCATCAAATGCCAGCATCACCTCCTTCTTCATCCAGTTTTTCCCATTTTGAATGATCTCTTCCTTAGAAACTCCACGCCTATATTTTGCACAGCAAATTCAAAATTGCATTTTTTCGATCAACATCAATATATAGACAAATCGACATGCATGCGTGAATGTTATCGACAGTTTCTGCTATTTTTCTAAGAAATACAGATGATTTTTTTTTTCTGAAAACACAAAGGTAAGATACTATAACACAAAGGAGGAGGTAATTGCTGGCAGTAAGTCAACGGGCAATCTCAGCAATCAGCCAGTTGGCAATCAGACCAAGCAGCATGTGGTGAGCTTCCAGTAACCCACTTATACAACTTTAGTGATATGAACCTGCAGCTCCAGGATTTATGAACTTTACACTTTCATTCTATGCAAACCCAAACATTAAATTACTGAAAGGAAACCTTGTTATTCCATCTTGTGTATGACCATACAAGATAAATTTCTCATGATGTACAAAGGAAATATATATACTACAGCCATATTCATAAATTTTCAGTGGTACAAAATGACAGTGCATAGAGAAAAACTAAACCAATGCCGGATATCAGCAAGAGAAAGGACGTTTTACCTTGGTTGTCGACGTAGTAAATGCTGCGGTGATGGTTCAGCACTTGAAGCCTGTTCTGTTGCCTGAAGTGACTGGGCTTCTGAACCAGCTGGTGAAGGTAGACGCCATGTGGGAGGTAACCTATTAGCAAAGTAGGGAGCTCGAGCAGTTATATCGGCACGCTTAGCAGCTGAAAACTTTTCAAATTCGGCAGCTAGAGTGGCCCGCTCAGCAGCTAAAATCTTATCCATCCCTTCGCTTATAGTGTCGCTCGTATGCGCTTCCAAGTACTCCTCTAATTTTTGCAGCTCCTTCTCCCTAAAGAAAAAACATGCCAACATAGATCAAATAAATAAGCAAATAAATCAGAGGTCAACCTGATACTAAGCTAGTGAATTTACACCTCCAAACCAAAGCAAAATTACTATAAATGAACAAAAAAAAAATTGTTTGGCTGCTTGTTTGCTGGCGGTGTTATGATCTAGAACATTACTCTGTGCTTTATGGGTCTATACCTAACTAGCTACATAATGATGACACTTACCAAAAATGTGAATGGGTAATGGCATGCAACTTGCATTTTGTGGTGCTGCACCCCAGTAATGACATGCAGCTAGCCTACTTCCTTTTACCATTTGGTTCATGTATAAACAGAAAGTTTTAGTGCTTTGGGACTTCTTGCAACACTAATGCAAGTAAGACTTAACAGAGAATAATACAGCTCAATATTAAGAAGAAGAAGAAGAAAAAGCATACGTACAAATCGAAATCTGACTCTTCATCGGGGTTGCCCTCCACAGTTTCAGACTCGGAGTCACTGCTGTCAGTATAAGGCAAATTGCACCTAGAACAACAAATATCCACACAACCAGTGGTTATTCTAATGCTTAGCTATCTAGCATTCAATTTTACATAAATAATCTTCAACTACTTCTATGAAGTTGATGAATTGAACAAATCCAACGATGTGCAAAACATACCAAAGAGTGCTATGGGTAAGTATCGATTTCAACAAATCAAAATCATAACGAGGTTAATATAGAAGTAGTTATGATCATACCAATAGGGTGACTGAAGTTTAGGAGACAGTTCATTCAATGCTGCCTCCTTGAATTCAGGCAGATCTGTAATTATAGGCCCCTCACTGCTGCTAACCTCTCGAGCACACTCCTCAGCCCTGATCAGAACATGTTAGTCACTGCATATACAGTTATCAGAAATTTAGGACATAATGTTTTTTTTGCAAGTATCAGAAATTTAGGACAGTGTAAATAAAAGCCAAAACACATCTAATTTGAACTTCTGAAGGAATAGGGAGACAGACAACACCTGAAATAGCTAAGAACACTTACGGTATCTTGTTTGGTGATAGTTCTCGTCCGCGTCTGCTTCTAGATACCCTTGGCCGATTTGAATATAGAACACTTTGTCGAACATGAATTGTGGTTCCACCTCCTGGATTTGTAGCTGACCTCCTGAGGTTGGAAGATTTGAAGTTACATCTTACTAACAGAAACTAGAAAGAGACTTTCCTCCCGCTCAAGGCATAAAGTGGATTTCAAAATAAACTATTTTTCAGTTGAAAAGGTAACTATACACCCAAGGTTATGCTATGCATGATGAATCTGCGTTACGTAGTATTGAAGAAGTGAAGATACCTCTGTATCGCAAAATAAACCGTGATTACTGGAAATGAAAGGCCAGCTCATGTCACCGCTTATGTGTTGGCGGTGTCACAAATTATACCCTAGACCACTATTTTGTGCTTTCATGGGTTTATATTTAAATAAATACATTGTAATATCAGTTGATCAAATCGCAACAGTTTACTCCAGAATGTTTTGCCATTTGTGGTGCGTTGACATGCTTGTTGTTTCCATTTCTGGTTATTCAATCCATACATATAGTTAATTACATGTAAATTTCAGTGCCTGAGGCTTCTTCCTATATTGATGCACTAAAGACTTGCAATTAGAAACGACATACAATACAATTGGGAGTTAACAGGCAGCAAAATCATGCTAGCACGGCGTTCAGGCTGTCCTAATGTTTCTATGAACATGCCACAGATTAGCTCAAGCAATTAGTGAGAGATGGTAGACCCACTCCACAAAGAAGAATTGGACTCTCATAGGTGGAACTATGGTGTGGTCGCGGTAATTCCAACAACCAATGATACTAAAGGGGAATATAGAGCTTCTGAATTATACACAAGTAGAGGCATCCTGAGTAAATGATTGTCCCTTGATGTTGTGGCGTAAGTATTAGAAGCCAATACTAGAATCCAGGAAGATAACTACTCAAGTAATTCCATGTTTTACTCAGGATGCCTTAGTGCAGCATGTTGGAACGAGGATTAGCTTTTCTGACATTTAGAGGAAGCTTCTGAATTATACACAAGTAGAGCTGAACGACAGTGGTGATAAGGTGAAGTAGCAATTGCAGAGCAACAAAGTTTTTTTCACAAGAATCTTTGTCGGATGTTAATTTCTGGTGCGGTGATCGATGCAGGAATGCAGGATGATTGGAATTTGGAAGTTCAGAATTTCTTTGAAAATTAAGCACTTCATCTGGTTGCTAAGATCAAACTCACTTGGCAGAGCATCTATCTATTAGAAGCTGGTAAGGCGGTATTCATTGCATATTATCTGGAGTGGAAGAAAGATGATGTAGCTACTGCAGACCAGCTTGAACTGAATTAAGAACAATCCACCATATGGTTCTCATTCTCGAACATGATTTCATACTCCACGAGACAAATCTATTACTCAAAATCATTATAAAAGGGTGTATAAATCATCAAATATGTACACAGTCTAAGAACAAAGCCTTTTGGCCATAGCAAGTTGAAATCTCATTATTTTTCCTAGTATTTTTCCTACCCATTAGAATCCTACTATTGACTGGTGCTTATGCAGGTCCCTGTTAGGTATGCCCAAACCACCTTAGTCGGTGTTGGACAAGATTCTCTTCAGTCGGTGCCACCCCTACCCTAACACGTTTACCTCGTTCCTAATTCGGTCCTTTCTTGTATGGCCACACATCCACCACAGCATGCACATCTCTGTGACACCCATTTGTTGGATGTGTTATCGTTTAGTGGGCCAACATTTTGCTCCAGCATTGCGGTTCTCAGAGACACATCTAAAAAACATTTCCCTGTTCAAGAAACAAAGAATTTCTAGGTACACCTATCATATAAAACTGGGCTACGTATATCATAGATCCAAGATCTCCCTTTATCACCGGACTACTTGTATGGTATTCATTAGGAGATCAATACAGTAATCAAATGCAAGTCAATTGACCTTAATCATAGCTAATCTCATGGAAATTAAGAAAGGATGCAGCAAGAGAGCCCACTGGTGCTCTTTAAGAGGTAGAGTTCAGGGTTTTGGTCTCTAATCCAATGCTCTGAAGCTTTTGTTTTCTAATGTATTTTATGCATACTTGCTGTCTTCCAGTAGCTCTATTGGCATGCGAAGTAATGGCTGATCCCCTCCTAAAATTGAACTATTTATACTGAAATATTTGCTCCACTTTTTACTTTCCCAAAAAGAACAACTACAATCCCTTTGAGCTGCACCGAGTTTTTACCAGCGAAAAATGACCCTATTATTTATATTCGTTTTGCCATGGAGGAACAACAGAGCTAGCATATATAGTTGATAGAAGTGAAAATATTCCCCACAATGGCTGCAATTTGCAACTTGTACTCATCAGAATGCAGTTAACACAATTAGAATTAGGTGCATGCAATGCTCTTTTAGCTTTATGCTTGAATTGGTGAACATACTAATATCAGATGACGCAGTGCTGGTTTAACTCAGAGGTTGTAATTTGCAGCATTTCAAGTAGGTATAAAGAACCATGACTTTAAAAGACAGTCAGGTTTCCACTGAACAAGCATTTTCTAACTAACAAGCGCATTCATTAATTCAATTTAAACATTAGTTGGATCGTTTTGTTTATGACTAGTATCATTTCAGTTGATGTCTCTCATTTCCATGACAATGCTGATTGTTATTATGTATGATTGAGTATAACAGCTCTTCATCCTTTGAGTTGATTGTACTCCCTCCAGCCACAAATACTTGTCGCTGATTCGTATGTATCTAGAGTGTCTATTCACTCGTATCAGCGACAAGTAATATGGATCAGAGGGAGTAGCTTTTTTATGTATGTATTCGTTGACACCACTGAGTATTTACTATATTCTTACACGAGGCCATCTGGTTATATGTTTTTACTAATTACAGGAAGAGCCTAGCAATGCCGTATGGACATTAAACAATGTTACATAAAAATTGCTTCTGTAATTCTCAGTACAGATGTATTTAAAGGAGAAGTTTAATATATAACTGAAGAACTTGTGATTACGAGACTAATGCATGTAGAGAAAGAGTAAGAAATTAAGAATATGATACCCTTAACAAAATGTACACACAGAGTTACGGAATTAAGATGATTATTAGTAGCTTGTTCGGATACATAAATTGCAATTTTGCAAGGTGCCTCCTTTTCTTGGAAATTGGGATGCACATGGTCTCAAATGGAAGCTGTAGCTTTTTATACGATACAGAAATTGGTGTCAGATAAAGAAATTGGAAATTTGCAAGCTCCCTCTTTTTCTTGGAATGCACACGGTCCCAAATGGAATCGATAACATTTTACACGGTACTGTCAAATGGTTATGGTACTATCCCTAATACAAAAGAGTTGGTTCCTCTGCTCACGACATGAGTGGCCATTATATCAGAAAGTACACATGACAATTTTGAAGTAGCTAACCTAGTTTGTGTGGTCCTCAGACAAAATTTGGTTTGTCACAAAGAGATTTGACAAGTAGAGTGACATACGATAACAGGATCCGTAATATGGCAGATTGGTCACTAATTAATTCATAGTGCTACAATTATCAGAAGGAAGTTTGAACAACATCCAAACTAGTTCCGTCAGTACAAGAACACTTGGAATCTGTGGTTCTAATCGCAATTTCCATCAAATTTTCAATTTTTAGGGAAGAAATGTTAAATCTGTGGTTCTACTCGCAGTTCCCATCAAAGTTTCACTTTTTAGGGGTCGGAGTATTTTTTTATTGGCAATAAGCGCTGCGCACATGGGAAGAGATTGCCAGATTGGCATAGAGACGTGGCGAAAGCTTACTCAGTTGGACGGGAAGAGGACGGCTCGGGATGAGAACTGCGCCCGCGGACTAGCTCGCCATGCCCTTCCCCCTCGTCGACGGGATCATAGCCTAGCTCACGGCTACGGGCGACACCCATGACGCGTGGACGATCTTGGGCGGCGGCTCTCTGGCGACGGCGCTGGGGAGCGCTCTGCGCAGCGGCACGGCGCTCTTCCTCGGCTCTCTGGCGACGGAGCTCGTCGGTCGATCCCGGGGACCGCCGTATTTCGAATTCCCCAGTCACTGGATTACGGAACACATACTCATCGTCGTCCATGGCGACTGCACCCGGTGGCGGAGAGGAACCAGAGACCGGTTGTACTGTACTAGATTTTTCTTAGTTTGGGGAATCTTGGTTCGGGTGTCTCCCAGAGACCAGGTTTAGAACTGGATGGAAACGGTTCCACCAACATTTCAGCTCGATGGGAAGACCTGGACTGTTAATGTGTGTGATCGCACGGTCTAGGACGACAAAGTGCTGTTAAAGGCTGGTGGTTGAGTTATACTGTTTTTTTTTAGTAACATCGGGGCTCCCCTTTGTCTAACAAATGATATATATACAACCTCTTTTTTCGGAAATTCAATTCGGCTCCCGGGTGCGTATGCTCCCTCTACTAAAAAATTATATTTTGAAATGTCGAAAAATTTGGACAGAAAATTCTACATGTACATCTTCATAATATACGTGCGTTCGTCAAGTTTCACGAAAAACCAATATTTTGTGTGGTCTATATAAAAAAGAGAAAGTTTATCTTGTGAAAAGCATTATTTTCAGCACTGAATTTTGTCTTTTTTACACACGTCACATGATAAGTCAATTTTTTATGAAACGACTTTGTGAGCACGTAGCACGTGAAGATGTACGTGTGAACTTTTAGTTTCAATTTTTTTAAATTTAAAATGTATGTAAGATGCATTTCGAAATATAGAGAGCATATGGACCCATGTTCCAAAACACCGCTCCCTCCTCTTTTTTTAGAAAAAAACTTACCTAGTAATAATCATTAACAATATAGTATATAGTCCTAAAATAAGACGGAGTAGTAGTAATAAAATATAAATGTGTTATTGAACCACCTAGTGATACTATAAACGCTAGAACGAGCCGTTGTTCTCATTCAGTGGAGACGAGCAAAATTTGTTCTACTACCTCTATTCGTAAAAGGACGGTAGAATTTTGTATAAATTTGTATGTACGTCTGAATTTGGATAAATCTCTAACATCTTTTTATGAAAGGAGGAAGTAATAAAGTTTGTTGTAGGTTGATAGACAAGAAATCATCGTGGTAAAACCTCAACAGACTAGTGCATCAAACCAACACTTATTGCTAATGATGAAAATTGTGAACCAAAAGAACCAAGCCTGCAATGATAGCAACGAACAGGAACACTGGCTAAATCCCCCGGAGATCAGTTTGAAAGATAACTCCACACGCTCTCTGATAATGCTAGCCTCACGATTTATGATATGAATATCCTTATTGGTCACCATCCTAATAAAACACTAGACTTATCTAAAGAAAAGGAAGCGCTCGAAGGCCACCGAAAACGAAAAGACCGCGTCGCTGGCGAGGCGCCTGTGGATAGCGAGGTGCCTATGGTGACTTCATCAATCTCAAGACCCGTCGGATGAAGTTTCTTGGACGCAGTCTTTTGGATGTGCTCATAGGGGTAGAATGTGCGTACATGCGTTCATATGGGTAAGTGTATGTGTGCATATGTGAGCGTCTACATCTGTACTGTGTTTCGCGAAAAAAAAAAACACGTTACTGGCAAGTGGGTTGATTTAGATCACCTCCTTTCTCTTTTTATTGGGCTGTACGTACTAGTTCGGTCTCTCCTCGGACAGATAGGTCTTTTACGGTTTGACGATATAAATCTAGAAGCTACGAAAATAAATTACCGGCATCGGGAGAGATAGATAGCTCCATACCGTTGGTTGTCGGATGCGGCCGAGGGAGCTGATCTTTGATCCATAGTATGTACTATCTCTCGCCGGTCAGGAAGCAGACGGGTGCAATCGTCGGGAGTACAAGACTGACAACGATGAGACCAATCTTAGCTATTCTATCTTTTTTTCCTTTTTTCCGAGTAAAATCTTGGCTAACATATAATCCTACTATATTTACCTGGATTTATTCCAGGATTTAGCCGGCGCTATGCTTTCAGTGGTAGGTGATGCTGCTGTCAACAATGGTAGCGCCAGATGGTGACTTCGTCAATCTCAAGATTTGTCGGCTCAGTCCCTCGAAGGTGCTCATAGGGGTAGGGTGTGCGTGCGTGCGTTCATAGGGGTGTGTTTGTACGTGCGTGTTTGTGAGCGTCTGCGTTGTACTGTGTTCTCAAAAAAAAAAAAAAAGCTCCTGCTATACGAATCGGCGAGAGATCAGTATCCGAGCCGGTGTCCTTGGACGGAACACGAACAATAATAGTAATATTGTAAGGCCAAACAGGTCTTCTTTCCGTTGACGAGTACGATCAGGTTAGGTAGCTAGCCCATCTGGCCCTTGCCGTGGTTAGTTAGAATGTTAGTACTAGTAATAATGTACGTGCAATGTACATTCTGGACTTTCCATCCTGATCAATTAGCAACTGAGACGTTAGGCCAATGTCCAACCACCATCTATGTGTGTCGCGTCTAGGACTGCCCCGTGGGTCGGGAACACCGGACACAAAATTGGACCACGTCGATGGGCTCCGTTTTTTGCCCCCCCCCCCCCCCCACCTTCATTTGGAAAACCCTGCTGGAATGCTCTTAGGCTTTCCTTGAGGTGGGTGTTAGATTATGCGAAAGCATTACATGGCTCCCCTATACCGACAACAGCTATGCTCACAAGCGTCGTTTTCCTTCCTGAAGCCGTTGTCGTGAAGCTTCCCCTTTGAACTCCGGAGGCTCGTCTACTCACTAGCGCAGTTAGCTAGTTCACTGGGTACCGATGGTCCTCTGCCAGGCGGCTTAGTGTGATGGTTCAGTTTGGTGCAGCTCCACGGAGTGGCGTCTCGTTCCTTAGATTCATGCTGACCTGGCGGTGTTTAGCTAAAGTCTCAGCGCCCTTATAGATCTTGTAGTTTGGAGCCTTGCACTGCTCTCCTGGGTCTTTTTTTAGTTTAGCCTTTAGCTTTGCACCACCTATATTTGTATCTCTAGCTGGTACCTCGATTTTTTCTTCTTTTATGTTATTGTTTTCATTGTACTTCCAACCGGTTGATAGCTTTGTTAATTCAAAATCGCGCTCGTCAAGCCCTATTTGGAAAAGCAACTTAGCTCGTAAAACCCGAGCGAGGCATTGCCAAGGATCCAAAGGCTCCTCTACTTACATAAAACGGGCAAGGGCTAGTACTTTTTGGTCCATATACATATAAAAGCACTCTTTTTTGAAAGTCAAACATGTGGATATAACTAGTTAATGGTAAAGCTTCTTCAGCGGGCCTACCTAAACAGCCCATCTGGTTTTGTTTTGGTCCGCGCGGATAGGCAGGCATAAAAAATTTGGTTCCAGCAGGATGACCCATCAGGATCGATCTAGGATGGATGATCCATCCTTAAATTTGGATCATAGATGGGTCAGTCTTGACAACTCGTGGACAGTCGATCGACTTGATCCACGAGTCAGTGAGACGTTTTTCTTTTTGCTTTATTTTCTTTCTTTCTTCCTAGAAGATGTGGCGCACGCGCTCCATGGCCGCACTCTGCTTTTCCTAGATGCATACAGATCCACCGTCGACCACGTTGTACTTGAGAGCGCCGCCGCAGTTCACCGTCATCCGCCGTTGACTCCATCCCCTCTCGTCCAAGCCAAGGTCGTCGGCAGCCTCAGGGTGAGCACCGCTTCAATCACTGCCCTTTTCCCGTCCTATTTCCGTCACGTTGCCGACCACGTCCCGCAAGCACACGCCATGGGCGGGCACGTCCTCGAGTTTCAGCCACTTGCTGCATCCACCCTTAGAGCATCTCCAACCGCGCGACCCATCCCGCGCCCGCGCATCCGGATGGGTCCAGCCGGACAAAAACCCGGCCCAGCGCGCGGACCCATCCCTAAAACGGATGCCCGCGGTGTCCGGATCGACGCAAACCCGGCCCAAATCTTGGCCGGGTTTGCGTGGCCGCGGACGCGAAAGGCTGGTCGCTCGCGTCCGCCCCTTGTCCGCCCCTTGTCCGCCCCTTGTCCGCCCCTGGCCCGCATGCCCCTGGTCCGCATAAACAATATTTTTCATTAAAAAGAACTCATTACATTTTTTTAGCTACTACTTCTATCCTAAATACGTACGGGGCCGGCGGCCTCGCCGGCGACTCCTCGCCGGCTCGCCGTCGGGGCCGTGGATTTCACTCGACGCGGGCGGCCTGTACGCGTGAGGATTCCACTCCAGCTTACGGGCTGGGTGGCGCGTCGGCGGCGGCGCGGGCAGCGGCAGCGGCGGCGCGGGCAGCGGCGGCGCGGGCAGCGGCGGCTTGGGCGGAGGCCATCATCCTCCTCCTTTCCGTCTGCGCACCTCGGGCGCGCTCGCGCTCCGCCTCTCCGCGGCGGAATCATCCGCTTCCCGCATATCTCCACCTCCTCGCGGGCGGCGCGTTCCACGGCCGGTGCGCGCCTCCGGGCGGACGCGGCCGGCGGCCCGGGCCTCGTGGTTCTCCTCGGCCGCGGGCGCATGCGCTCTTGCCGGCCGCGCTGCGCCGACTCAGCATCCTCCCGGGCGCGCCGCTCGGGCGACGGCATCTGGATGAGGTGACGGGCTGCTCGCATAGCGAGCAGCTCGTTCTTCTGGCCGAGGAGGTCGCCTAAGCGGCGGCGGCGGGCCCGCCAGGTGGCCTCGTGCTCCTTCATCACGCGCGTGAGGTCGGCGAGACGCTCCTCGATGGCGGCGTTGATGTTCGCCAGCGCGAGGTCCTCCTCGTCGACGGGCTCCTCCGCGGCGGCCGCCCCTCCTCCGCGGCCTCGTACCAGCCCGTCCGCGGTCTCGTGCCGGCCCTCCGCGGCCGCCTGCTCCGCGTCACCGGCCTTCTTTGCCGCCGCCTCGGCAGCGACGCGGGAGCGCCTCGTCGTCGGCGACCCACCGCGAGTCCGCGCGCTCCTCCTCCTCCGTCCGCGGGAACCTGGCCCGGGCGGCGAGGGAGAGCTTGGCCCATGTGGCCTGCAGGGTGCGCGGCATGGCGCCGGAGAAGGTGGAGGGGAGAGGATGGTGTTGCGGTCTGTGTGAAACTTGGGCGCTCGCGCGCTCCAATGGCGTTTTCGCGCGCGGGAGAACCTTGGTGCGCGCGGGAAATTTCCCGCGCATTCCACCGCCCACCATGGCTGTCCCGTCGAGGCCTGCCATGGCGCAGCGCCGCGCAAGGAAGACGAACCACGTGGTGTCTCTTTGGGTCGCCGCGTTGGGCGGCGCGTGCGACCCAAACGGACACGCGAACGCGGGGCGCTGTCCATGTGTCCGCGCGGCCACCCAAACGGCCCAAAACGGACGGCCCAGCGCGTCCGTTTGGGTCGCACGGTTGGAGATGCCCTTATTGCTGCTGCTGTTCAGATGTCAGACACGCGCAACTCTCTGCACCTGCACAAACGCTTCGTTGCACGTCACTGGAGCAACTCACGAATGCGTTTGCGCCGCCTGCGCGTGGTCGGTCGCACACACAACACAAGCATGTCGATTTGATGTTCGCTAACTTGCACGTACGCCGTGATGCCGCCCCTCACTGTTCACCGTCGCCGAGGCCCTCGCCAAACTTCAGCCATGCGCGTATCCGATTCAGGCCAGCAAGTTCAGCTAGCTAGTTTTGCTTAGCCTCTTTTCATTCAGCTGCTTATATGCGTGTATCCGTTCAGAATAGCTAGCTGTTTTTGTTTTGATTCAGCTACAGTACCTGCGTAATGTGAAATATTTCAACGGTGGCAAAGCAGGAAACCACATGTGGGCTAGCTCGTGGATGCGGCGCCGTACGTGTTCTGCTCTTCCGTGGCCAGCCCCGCTCGCCCCGCCGCGCCGGTTTTTCCCCCCGCTTACAAACTGAGAAAAAGAAGAAGAAAACCCGAAAAAATTAGGTCATATCGCTGTGATGTTTGTTCGAGCAGACCGAAGAAGCCAACCCATTTTATCCGTGGATCGATCCAAACAATAAAAACGAACCGTTAAAATCGTCAAGATAAGTTAGCCCGGTACAAATGCATTAAGAGCATCTCCAGTCGCGTCCCCCAAACCATCCCCAAAGGGATTTGGGGCGCGCCGGACAAAAAAAGCGTTCCAGCCGCGTCCCCCAAAGCCTTTTTTTGTCCGGCGCGCCCCTATACGGTGTCCGGCGCCCCGAGCCCGTCCCCGTCCCACAGGGGACGCACCGGGCACGCCGGACACAACGAAAGCGAGGCGAGGAGGCGCGGGGCCGACCCGTCGCGCGGCACTGATTAATTTTAACCTAACCGTCGCCTACCTCGCGACGCGAAGTTATTCGCGCGCGGCGGCATCTTTGCCTTAATGGCGACGGAGGGGCAGGCGAGACGTCTCGTCGGTGCCGCGCGGTCTCCACGCGTCGCCGGCGTTCGCACGCCACCGCCCGTTCCCGCGCGATCTTCCCGCCTCTTCTCGTCCGTTCCCGCGCTTTCTTCCCGACGCCGGCGTCTATAAAGGTCTCCCGGCTCATCAATGGTAGCCACCACACCCCGCCGGCAACAAACACAGCCCTCGTCGCTCCACGGCCCGTCTCCTCCATCACCGGTGGGCAATGGCGAACCGCCCCGGCGATGGCCACTTCCTCCACCGCCGTCTCCTCCATTGACGAGCCGGCGGCGGCGTGCGGCACTCGAGGAGGCACTCGAGGAGGAGGCCCGCCGGCGGCGTGAGGCGCAGCGGCGGCGGATCTAGCGGCGTTCTCCGCCCTCGCCTCCGCGAGCGAGGAGGCCGCGGCGGCAGCAGCGTGGCGGAGAGCAGCAGTGGCGACACCGTTGCGGCGTTCGACGCCTCGACGGGACAAGAGGCGCGACGGCGCCGGTACCGGGAGGACATGGAGCAGACGATGGGCTGACGAGCGCCGCGCGCCGGCGCGATGAGCGGCGGCGCCGTTCCGTGAACGGCGTGACTCGATCGAGCGCCGGCGGCGTGAGTCGATCGAGCTCCAGCAGCGAGCGACGGCGGAGGAGCGTCGACAGCCGGGAGTCGGCGCTTACGGCGCTATGGGGGAGGCGGGCGGAGCAGTTGGCGGCGGCCGACGAGTTTGCGGCGGCGATGATGGAGGCGCCAACAGATGTGGAGGAGGAGGCGCCAATGGAGGAGGAGGCCGAGGCGGAGGAGACCGAGGTGGAGGACGACGACGACGACGACGACGACGAGTTCGACTGGTCCGACGACGACGCCCCGCACCCGGACGAGACGGCCGATCGAGCAACGCGCCCTCGTCGAGTCCTTCGAGTCGGAGAAGAAGCTCCGGGACGACGCCCGTGCCCGCGAAGAGGCGCGGATTCGTCGCGCCGTCGAGCTCTCCCTCCGTGCGGCCCAGCAGGGGAGGGCGGAGGAGGACTATCGGCGGGAGCGGCACCGTCTGGCCACCGCCGAACGCAAGGAGAGGAGGCGCGCGCAGGAGGAGCTGCGGCGTATGGGAGGCGACGACGGGGCGAGGCCGTCGAACGCGCCGCCGGGCGGTCAGTAGCCTAGGTTTAGATGAAATCTAGCCGTTTTCATTCAAACTTTGTAATATATAATCAAAATTAAATGAAAACCTTTATTTTCCTGCACAAATATTCATTTGGGGGCGGCGTTTGGGGGACGCGGCTGGGGAGCGACGTCCCCCAAACGCTTAATCCGGCGCGGTTTGGGGGACGCTTTGGAGGACGCGACTGGAGATGCTCTAAGTATTGTGCCGCACATTATACAGCGGAGCGACCCTTCTCAGCCCGCGAATCACCCCGTGCGACGAGTACGCACGCGCATGCATTCTGCGCTAGCTAGCTCCATCGATCAGAGTGTGTAGTAGCTTAGTTAGTACACGCCCGCATGACTTACGTACGAATGCATCCGCGGCTACCTTAGTTGAAAAAAGTGTACTCCTTTTATTTATAAAAGGTTATTGTAGATTTTATCTAAATTCGAATGTATATATATACACAATAAAGAATATCTAGATACATCTAAATTTAGGCAAACTTGTGACATCTATTTATGAATGGAGGTAATACAAAAGTATAATTGTACTATGAAGTACTCCCTCCGTCCCTATCAATAGATTCACCCTACAGTATATTTTCTTAATATGTCAATTTGATATTGTAGATGTAAATATTTTTTTCTAAATATTTGGTCAAAGTTTGTAAGGTTTGACTTTTGACCAATCCTTAGACGCCTTATATTTTGGGACGGAGGGAGTACAAGTGTCTTAAGCTGAAATACGGAAGTACAACCACAATGTAGCTAGAAACCCAGTACACCCAAATTACAGCTGATGCGATAGTTTTGGAGGTACAGTTCAGAATCCTGCCAACATAGGTCCAGTCTTGAATATCTCGATGCAGGTATATCTGAGAAGTGAAAACGATTCGTCTCAAGATATTTTGGTAAAAAAATCTAAAAATACCGAGGCAGCCCACCCCTATCTTAACCTTCTCTCTTATCCCCCGATTCACTCTGCAGAGAGGTCACACCTTTGCGAAGATCGGCCCATTTTTTGACAATCTGACAAATATGTTTAAGTTTGATTAAGTTTATACAGAAGAATGTCAACATCCACAGTATCCTATTGTCATGAAAGTTTTAAACTATATATTAATGATAGATTTTTAGTTTGCTATTTAATTTAATATATGTAGTCGTGTATACTACTCCCGTAGATATGTTACTTGTTGAAATATTTGCCTTCGAGTACATCCATATAAACGAGAGTAGTGGAGCAAAAGTATCGAGTGCTTCGCCGTGACGCAGGACAGGGTCCACGGCATGCAGGCATACCCATGCAAATAGTTTTCGAGGAATGCGTGTCTGTGCAATGGCAAGTGCCGCGTGTGCAGACGTGTAGTTCGTCGTGATCTCCGTGTCCCGGTTATGTGCGTCAATGCGCACGCAAGTCGGGATTGACAAATGACCAGACAGTGCAACCGGAGGGCTCCCGCTTCCGTCCGATATGGACATGTGACCCTCGATCTCCTCGAAGTCACCTGCTGCTACTACTACTAGTAGCTGGCTAGTGGTATGCCTACTTCTCGCTTGCCGCCGATCCCGTACGTACTTCACCCTCTCGCTTTGACACCGAGCATGATTTTGAGTTGGACCATCGCTCCCGTAGATATGTTACTCGTTGGGGGTTGACTACCCTTCCCTCGGATAGAGCTCGGGCGATCGAGGCTGTTCGTCGTGTTCTATCTTCTTTCGATGCATGTATTCATGCAAGTTTTTTTTTTCGTACTCATGTATTCACGCAAGTTAGTCATGCAAGTTAGTTTTGTGTCTTTGGGATATATAAGGTTATCTCCAACCGCGACGACCCATTTTATTCGCATGTGTTCGAATTGGCGGTTGTGGGCAAAAGTCGAGACTCAACACTCGCATCCAAATTCTAGGCTGTTTGATTCTGTCTTCGGTTGGGCCGGCTTTGCATGGACACAGACATGGACACGGCACGGACGTCGTTCTTGTTCTCCCTCTGGCATGTGAGTCGGTGCCCCAAAAGCCAGTCCACCCAGCCTACTCCTACACAGATCTAGGGCAATATGGCCTACACACCTCTCGCCACCTCCATCGTCACAATGACTGCAGCAGCTGAAGCACCTCACGCTGATGCCGCCACACACTCACCGCCGCCACGGCATTGAAGAAGCCGAAGGTAAAGGAGTGCTGACGCCCCACACACACCCCAACTTGGCCCTTGCACATAGAGGCCGATATGGGGTTACCAACGAATTTATTTGGCTTCAAATTGTGCCAGCACTTCATTGAACGCGTTGGTGTGGGCCTAAAACACTGCCGGCGCCTAAAATGTTATGGGGTGCACTATGAGGCGTGCCGGTGGAAATGCTCTAAAGCCTCACTTCTGGTTCATTTTGTTCCTTTTTAAATTCTTATCTTAAAGTCTGGACTAAAAATAACATATGAACTATTAGTGGAGTTTAGGCGAGACCCTGATAACACACCATGTGTCTACATTTTGGGAGAAGTAGTAGCATAGCAGAAGCGTCAGAATAAATTTAAAAGAGCACGAGAGTAACTGGTGTGTAGGTGTAGATGTGTATCCATATACCCATGTATGTAAGTACATTTGATATGCAGGCTTGCCTTGATAATTTCTAATCTTAATCTGCTTGGTCCTCACGTGTGTTAAATTCTTGGTTTTTTTTTATATAATTTGTTGTATAACAGTAGCTACCTTTGCATATAATTGTTGACGTTGCAGAAAGTTTTTTTTTTTTTTAGAGAACGTTGCAGAAAGTTGGTTGCATGCCCCGACTTGCTGCCTTCTCACTGCAGGCAGCTAGCAGCTATCCCTAGCTCTGTTCTGAGCTAGCTACTCACGGTAGTGGTCTGACCCAACCTTTGACCACACGCCTCCTAGCTCCTACTCAGCTGAACCAGAGTGTGCGTCGATGTACGTACGCACCTGTGTCCTTCCTACTGTCCTCACAGCGTCGACCCCGAAACAAAGATGGCTGCCCACACCCGAATTAGCCCCTGGATTCCACTCTTTCATTCTGGCTACACAAAAGAGAGAGGAAATAGCAGATCACACCACTTGTTGGTGCTTCTTTTGCAAAGAACCACAACAGTGGTTTGGTGTTGCAAGGAACACCACATTTTGCTTTAATTCTTTGCACAGAACACATAAAAGTAATTAAGCAGCTTGATGTTCAATCTATTAGTCGGCTTACTGTTACGCGTGCAATTCCTCTCGGTCTACCACATCGTTTGGATCGGCGCAACTGCCATTTTTTTTGTTTCGTTTTAAATTTTCCTTTTTATGTTTATTTTTTTCTAATTTTCAAAATCAGAATATTTTTAAAAATTACATATTTTTGAAATCCAACCATTTTTTAAACACAAATTTTGTAATAGTCAATTATTTTATAAAACTACCTCCATCCCAAGGTTTATGCCACCCTTTCTCATTAGATGCATAGTGATAAAGTACCTTGGGCAGTCTTCGGGGTCGTCGCTACCGACGATGAGGCACTGCCATCCAAGGTACTCCAATACCTTCGCGGCCTCCTCATCGTCCTCCTCCTCCTTCACCTCCGGCTTCGGGACCATGAGGGTCATGTCGCCGGAACCCGCGCGTCTCTGCTGCTGCTGTGCCGGTTCGCGGATTGTGATTCCGTTGTCGCTGCCGCGTCTCCGATTTGGGGGCGGTGTCGTGTACTCCTTCACCTCGCGCTTCGGCACGGTTTAAACTTCCGTGTCAATGCAAGTTTCCGCACCAAAAATAGCCATTGTTCGAGTGTCAAGGGTGCGGGAGGTACCACGACGACGACGCTCGTGGAGGGCGAGCTCCCAGTCGCCTCCCGACTCGCCAAAACACGCGTACCTCTTCGCCATGCTTTTTACCTCATGATTTTACCAATGTCACAAGGGCTGGCTAGTGCTGCACGGCTCGTCGTTCAGACTTCGGAGTCCTGGGTGGCATAAGCCTTGGGATGGAGGTAGTATGTGTTGATAATGTGCATGGGTAGTTCATAGCGTTTTATAAAATAGTTGACTATTACAAAAAAAATTGTTTAAAAATTGGCTAGCTTTTAAAAATATGCAATTTTTAAAAAAATTCTAATTTTGAAAATCAGAATAAATAAACAAAAAAAAGGTAAAATGGAAACGAAACAAAAAAAAAGGCAGTTGGGCCGATCCAAACTGATGATGCGGCAGACCGAGACGAATTACCGGCGTAACAGTAAGCCTGACTAATGGATTTGGATTGGCCATCAAGTTGTTTAATTACTTTTATGTGTTCTTTGCAAACAATTAAGGCAAAATGTGGTGTTCCTTGCAACAACAAACCATTGTTGTGGTTCTTTGCAAAAAACTCACCAACAATTGGTGTGATATGCTATTTTCTCCAAAAGAGAGCAACCCAGTCACAAGGAAACAGAAAGGAATCTCGTCTGCACAACAAGGAGGAAAAGAAAACTGGCCGAGTGGTGCGGTCGACTGGCTTGAACCCGATGCGACCGTCCGTAACTTGTGCATGTCCGTGGGAGAATGGCATGGTCTAGCGCACGCTGAGGTGGCAATTGATGTGGTTCTGCAAACACATCCGGGCACTGAGATAGCAAAGTTGCAAATCAGGGGAAAGGGTTTCATTAGGCTGTACCAGAACTTTTGATATTAATATATATTCTTTATCCGGTAGGAGGAGACGCCTCTTCTGGTTACTGTTCGTGGCCTTAACCTGGACCCTGTGGACTGTGCGTAATAAGTTGGTCATTGAGCGTATCCTACCTCGACGCGCTTCTGACTCCTTATACTCTTTCTTGGCTTTGTTGCAGCAGTGGTACCCGTTGTGTAGGCAGCGGGACAGGGAGCGCCTGGACGGCATGTTGGAGGATCTTCTTGCGGCGGCCCGTCGCATTTCTACGTCGTCCAGCCTCTGAGTGGCCCCTTGCTATGGGGTTGTATCGCTTTGCTAGTTTTTCTGGGCATGTTGTGTTGTTGCCCTAACAGACTGTTGTTGTTGTGTGTGTTGCGCTTGTCGTGTTGTATCTGAACCTTGTATGCTTGTGGCTTTATCTATAAAGCGGGGCAAAAGCCTATTTCGAGGATATATATTCTTTATCGGAAAAAAGGGGACATAGAGTTCATTGCCCAAAACCCTCTCTATATGAGAGTGATACCTATTTGCTACGTAAGGTCAAGAGTTAACCTAATAAGGAATTCTGAACCATAGGATCAATAAAGTATGGTCAGCTTGGAGCTTAAGCAAATATCGTGAGAAAAAAGGAATCATATACTCAACGTTGTGATGGTTCGTCTGAATGATCTTTATACATGTTTGGTAGTTGGCACATCTTGATAGAGGCTGCTACCAACTGTTAACAAGTAGGTGTACTCACGTCATGTATAAACCTTGGTGAACCTGTAGGGTCATACGCTTAAGGGGATGAATGCCTAATTCGGATTAGATATGAAATAGACCAGGCTTAGGGCACTAATGTGCCTCTAGTGTAGAAGCCCATTAGGGATGCAAGAGAGGGTGGGGCGGGTTGATTAGGGCTGATCAGTCCACCCAGCCACCACGCCTGCCATGCCTCAGTTACACGTGTGGACCTAGCAGTCCGGCGTGTGACGCTTTCACTCCGCACATGTGGATACCTTGGAGGTGTTGTATCTGTAGCACTCGGATGAGCCACACAAGAGGGAGCTTCTCGTGGGACGGGGATGAGGGCATAGTACGACTATGATAACGCGTGAAGCACACGTCCGCTGGGAACCCCAAGAGGAAGGTGTGATGCGTACAGCAGCAAGTTTTCCCTCAGTAAGAAACCAAGGTTATCAAACCAGTAGGAGATGAAGGACACGTGAAGGTTGTTGGTGAAGGAGTGTAGTGACAAGGGATTAACTTGTCAATGCCTACGGGTTGTAGACTAGGGTTTAGTTGGAAGTAGAGGGCAAGTAGATCTCGAAGGTTTCAGCCGAAAAGTACTCGACGATTATGAAAACTAGGGTTTGAGAGACAATGATTCGATGCTTTCTTTGTCCCTCGACTCCCCCTTATATAGGAGGTGGAGCCGAGGATTCGAATTGTACAAGTTACAGAGTCCGGGAGGGTTTCCAACTCATCCCGCAAGATTACAAACATCATCTCCTAATACAACTCTAACTTTCCTTAATATCAACTTGGGCTTCCGATTCTTCTTATTCTTCGAGTCGTGGGTCTTCAGTAAACCCCGGGTACTATCTTCGGCAGGCCTATTGGGGAAGCTTATGTCATGTAGTGCGGCGCAACACCAGGGATTCCGGCGCCAACGTGGAACCTGCACAACACAACCAAAATACTTTGCCCCAACTTAACAGTGAGGTTGTCAATCTCACCGTCTTGCTGTAAACAAAGGATTAAACGTATGGTGTGGAGAATGATGTTTGATGCAAAGAACAACAGAGAACAGTGATTGCAGTAGATTGTTTTTCAGATGTAAAAGAATGGACCGGGGTCCACAGTTCACTAGTGGTGTCTCTCCAATAAGATAAATAACATGTTGGGTGAACAAATTACAGTTGGGCAATTGACAAATAGAGAGGGCATAACAATGCACATACATATCATGATGACTACTATGAGATTTACTTAGGGCATTACGACAAAGAACATAGAACGCTATCCAGCATGCATCTATGCCTAAAAAGTCCACCTTTGGGTTAGCATCCGCACCCCTTCCAGTATTAAGTTACAAACAACAGACAATTGCATTAAGTACTGTGCGTAATGTAAATAATACACATATCCTTAGATAAAGCATTGATGTTTTATCCCTAGTGGCAACAGCACATCCACAACCTTAGGGGTTGCTGTCACTCCCCCATATTCAATGGAGACATGAACCCACTATCGAGCATAAATACTCCCTCTTGGAGTCACAAGTATCAACTTGGCCAGAGCCTCTTGAAAGTATAGAGATGGTAAATGATACGTCTCCGACGTATCGATAATTTCTTATGTTCTATGCCATATTATTGATGATACCTACATGTTTTATGCACACTTTATGTCATATTTGTGCATTTTCTGGAACTAACCTATTAACAAGATGCCGAAGTGCCGATTCTTGTTTTCTGCTGTTTTTGGTTTCGGAAATCCTAGTAACGAAATATTCTCGGAATTGGACGAAACGAAGACCCAGGGGCCTATTTCGCCACGAACCTTCCAGAAGACCGAAGAGCATACGAAGTGGGGCCACGAGGTGGTCAAACCACATGGCGGCGCGACCAAGGGGGGGCCCGCGCCACTCTGTGGTGTGGGCCCCTCGTCAGCCCCCCGACTCTGCCCTTCCGCCTACTTAAAGCCTCCGTCGTGAAACCCCTGATGCGAAAAACCACGATACGGAAAACCTTCGAGAGACGCCGCCGCCGCCGATCCCATCTCGGGGGATTCTGGAGATCTCCTCCGGCACCCTGCCGGAGAGGGGATTCATCTCCCGGAGGACTCTACACCGCCATGGTCGCCTCCGGAGTGATGAGTGAGTAGTTCACCCCTGGACCATGGGTCCATAGCACTAGCTAGATGGTTGTCTTCTCCTCATTGTGCTTCATTGTTGGATCTTGTGAGCTGCCTAACATGATCAAGATCATCTATCTGTAATACTCTATGTTGTGTTTGTCGGGATCCGATGGATAGAGAATACCATGTTATGTTAATTATCAAGTTATTACATATGTGTTGTTTATGATCTTGCATGCTCTCCGTTACTAGTAGAGGCTCTGGCCAAGTTTTTGCTCTTAACTCCAAGAGGGAGTATTTATGCTCGACAGTGGGTTCATGCCTGCATTGACACACGGGACGATGGACGTAAAGTTCTAAGGTTGTGCTTGTGTCTGTTGCCACTAGGGATAAAACATTAGCGCTATGTCCGAGGATGTAGTTGTTGATTACATTACGCACCATACTTAATGCAATTGTCTCGTTGCTTTGCAACTTAATACCGGAAGGGGTTCGGATGATAACCTCGAAGGTGGACTTTTTAGGCATAGATGCAGCTTGGATGGCGGTCTATGTACTTTGTCGTAATGCCCAATTAAATCTCACTATACTTATCATGACATGTATGTGCATTGTTATGCTCTCTCTATTTGTCAATTGCCCGACTGTAATTTGTTCACCCAACATGCTTTTATCTTATGGGAGAGACACCTCTAGTGAACTGTGGACCCCGGTCCATTCTTTAATACTGAAATACAAATCTGCTGCAATACTTGTTTTTACTGTTTTCTCGCAAACAATCATCTTCCACACAATACGGTTAATCCTTTGTTACAGCAAGCCGGTGAGATTGACAACCTCGTCTGTTTCGTTGGGGCAAAGTACTTTGGTTGTGTTGTGCAGGTTTCACGTTGGCGCCGGAATCTCCGGTGTTGCGCCGCACTACATCCCGCCGCCATCAACCTTCAACGTGCTTCTTGGCTCCTCCTGGTTCGATAAACCTTGGTTTCTTTCTGAGGGAAAACTTGCTGCTGAGCGCATCATACCTTCCTCTTGGGGTTGCCCAACGAACGTGTGAAATACACGCCATCAAGCTCTTTTTCTGGCGCCGTTGCCGGGGAGATCAAGACACGCTGCAAGGGGAGTCTCCACTTCCCAACTTCTTTACTTTGTTTTTGTCTTGCTTTATTTTATTTACTACTTTGTTTGCTGCACTTATATCAAAACACAAAAAAAATAGTTGCTAGCTTTACTTTATTTACTGTCTTGTTTGCTATATCAAAAACACAAAAAAAATAGTTTACTTGCATTTACTTTATCTAGTTTGCTTTATTTACTACCGCTAAAATGGCCAACCCTGAAAATACTAAGTTGTGTGACTTCACTAGCACAAATAATAATGATTTCCTATGCACACCTATTGCTCCACCTGCTACTACAGCGGAATTCTTTGAAATTAAACCTGCTTTCTTGAATCTTGTTATGCGAGAGCAATTTTCTAGTGTTAGTTCGATGATGTCTGCTGCCCATCTCAATAATTTTGTTGAACTATGTGAAATGCAAAAGTATAAAGATGTAGATGGTGACATTATAAAATTAAAATTGTTTCCTTTCTCATTAAGAGGAAGAGCTAAAAATTGGTTGCTATCTCTCGCCTAAGAATAGTATTGATTCCTGGACTAAATGCAAGGATGCTTTTATTGGTAGATATTATCCCCCTGCTAAAATTATATCTTTGAGGAGTAGCATAATGAATTTTAAACAATTAGATAATGAACATGTTGCTCAAGCTTGGGAAAGAATGAAATCTTTGGTTAAAAATTTCCCAACCCATGGACTGACTACTTGGATGATCATCCAAACCTTCTATGCGGGACTAAATTTTTCTTCGCGGAATTTATTGGATTCAGCTGCTGGAGGTACCTTTATGTCCATCACTCTTGGTGAAGCAACAAAGCTCCTTGATAATATGATGGTTAATTACTCTGAATGGCACACGGAAAGAGCTCCACAAGGTAAGAAGGTAAATTCTGTTGAAGAATCCTCTTCCTTGAATGATAAGGTTGATGCTATTATGTCTATGCTTGCGAATGATAGGACTAATGTTGATCCTAATAATGTTCCATTAGCTTCATTGGTTGCCCAAGAAGAACATGTTGATGTAAACTTCATTAAAAATAATAATTTCAACAACAATGCTTATCGGAACAATTCTAGTAATAACTATAGGCCATATCCTTATAATAATGGTAACGGTTATGCTAATTCTTATGGGAATTCTTACAACAATAATAGGAATACACCCCCTGGACTTGAAGCTATGCTTAAAGAATTTATTAGTACACAAAGCTGCTTTTAACAAATACGTTGAGGAAAAGCTCAATAAAATTGATATTCTTGTTTCTAGAGTTGATAGTCTTGCCTCTGATGTTGATCTTTTGAAATCGAAAGTTATGCCTAATAGGGATATTGAAAATAAAATTGTTACTACAGCAAATGCCATCCAAGTTAGAATTAATGAGAATATAAGATTAATGGCTGAACTGCGTGCTAGGTGGGATAGAGAAGAAAATGAAAAACTAGCTAAAAAGGAAAATGTAGCTAAAGTTTGAACTATTACCACCACTAGCAATGCTAATGATTCACATGTTGCTGCACCTCCTACTATCAATGGTAAAATAATTGGTGTTGGCAATGCTTCTACTCCTAGTGCAAAGCGCGCAAAATTACTCGAAGCCTGCTAAAACTGCTTGAAGCTGCTTGTGATAAAACTGCTGAAATTTCTTTCAACCTTGGGGATGATAATCCCATTGCTTTAAATTGTAATGATTTAGATTTTGATGATTGCCACATCTCTGAAGTTATAAAGTTCTTACAAAAACTTGCTAAGAGTCCCAATGCTAGCGCTTGTAAACTTGGCTTTCACAAAACATATTACAAATGCTCTCATAAAAGCTAGAGAAGAGAAACTAAAACTTGAAACTTCTATTCCTAGAAAGCTAGAGGATGGTTGGGAGCCCATCATTAAAATGAGAGTCAAAGATTTTGATTGTAATGCTTTATGTGATCTTGGTGCAAGTATTTCTGTTATGCCTAAAATAGTCTATGATATGCTTGACTTGCCACCATTGAAAAATTGTTATTTGGATGTTAATCTCGCTGATAATGCTAAAAAGAAACCTTTGGGGAGAGTTGATAATGTTCATATTATGGTTAACAATAACCTTGTCCCCGTTGATTTTGTTGTCTTGGATATTGAATGCAATGCATCTTGCCCCATTATATTGGGAAGACCTTTTCTTCGAACCGTTGGTGCTACTATTGATATGAAGGAAGGTAATATTAAATATCAATTTCCTCTCAAGAAAGGTATGGAACACTTCCTAGAAAGAGAATGAAGTTACCTTATGATTCTATTATTAGAACAAATTATGATGTTGATGCTTCGTCTCTTGATGTTACTTGAGTTACACTTTACGCGCCTAGCTGAAAGGCGTTAAAGAAAGCGCTTATGGGAGACAACCCATGTTTTTACTAAAGTATTTTTGTTTTATATTTGTGTCTTGGAAGTTGTTTACTACTGTAGCAACCTCTCCTTATCTTAGTTTTATGTTTTGTTGTGCCAAGTAAAGTCTTTGATAGTAAAGTAAGTACTAGATTTGGATTACTGCGCAGTTCACGATTTCTTTGCTGTCACGAATCTGGGTCTACCTCCCTGTAGGTAGCTCAGAAAATTAAGCCAATTTACGTGCATGATCCTCAGATATGTACGCAACTTTCATTCAATTTTATCATTTTCATTTGAGCAAGTCTGGTGGCCTAATAAAATCCATCTTTACGGACTGTTCTGTTTTGACAGATTCTGCCTTTTATTTCGCATTGCCTCTTTCGCTATGTTGGATGAATTTCTTTGATCCATTAATGTCCAGTAGCTTTATGCAATTTCCAGAAGTGTTAATAATGATTGTGTCACCTCTGAACATGTGAATTTTTATTATGCACTAACCCTCTAATGAGTTGTTTCGAGTTTGGTGTGGAGGAAGTTTTCAAGGATCAAGAGAGGAGTATGATGCAATATGATCAAGGAGAGTGAAAGCTCTAAGCTTGGGGATGCCCCGGTGGTTCACCCCTGCATATTCTAAGAAGACTCAAGCGTCTAAGCTTGGGGATGCCCAAGGCATCCCCTTCTTCATCGACAACATTATCAGGTTCCTCCCCGAAACTATATTTTTATTCCGTCACATCTTATGCACTTTGCTTGGAGCGTCGGTTTGTTTTTGTTTTTGTTTTGTTTGAATAAAATGGATCCTAGCATTCACTTTATGGGAGAGAGACACGCTCCGCTGTAGCATATGGACAAGTATGTCCTTAGGCTCTACTCATAGTATTCATGGCGAAGTTTCTTCTTCCTTAAATTGTTATATGGTTGGAATTGGAAAATGCTACATGTAGTAACTCTAAAATGTCTTGGATAATTTGATACTTGGCAATTGTTGTGCTCATGTTTAAGCTCTTGCATCATATACTTTGCACCCATTAATGAAGAAATACTTAGAGCTTGCTAATTTGGTTTGCATATTTGGTTTCTCTAGAGTCTAGATAACATCTAGTATTGAGTTTTGAACAACAAGGAAGAACGGTGTGGAGTCTTATAATGTTTACAATGTGTCTTTTATGTGAGTTTTGCTGCACCGTTCATCCTTGTGTTTGTTTCAAATAACCTTGCTAGCCTAAACCTTGTATCGAGAGGGAATACCTCTCATGCATCCAAAATCCTTGAGCCAACCACTATGCCATTTGTGTCCACCATACCTACCTACTACATGGTATTTATCCGCCATTCCAAAGTAAATTGCTTGAGTGCTACCTTTAAAATTCCATCATTCACTTTGCAATATATAGCTCATGGGACAAATAGCTTAAAAACTATTGTGGTATTGAATATGTACTTATGCACTTTATCTCTTATTAAGTTGCTTGTTGTGCGATAACCATGTTTCGGGGACGCCATCAACTATTCCTTGTTGAATATCATGTGAGTTGCTATGCATGTCCGTCTTTTCTGAAGTAAGAGAGATCTACCACCTTTATGGTTGGAGCATGCATATTGTTAGAGAAGAGCATTGGGCCGCTAACTAAAGCCATGATTCATGGTGGAAGTTTCAGTTTTGGACACATATCCTCAATCTCATATGAGAATAATAATTGTTGCCACATGCTTATGCATTAAAGAGAAGTCCATTATCTGTTGTCCATGTTGTCCCGGTATGGATGTCTAAGTTGAGAATAATCAAAAGCGAGAAATCCAAAATGCGAGCTTTCTCCTTAGACCTTTGTACAGGCGGCATGGAGGTACCCCATTGTGACACTTGGTTAAAACATGTGCATTGCAAAGATCCGGTAGTCCAAGCTAATTAGGACAAGGTGCGGGCACTATTAGTATACTATGCATGAGGCTTGCAAGTTGTAAGATATAATTTACATAACTCATATGCTTTATTACTACCGTTGACAAAATTGTTTCATGTTTTCAAAATAAAAGCTCTAGCACAAATATAGCAATCGATGCTTTCCTCTTTGAAGGACCATTCTTTTACTTTTATGTTGAGTCAGTTCACCTATCTCTCTCCACCTCAAGAAGCAAACACTTGTGTGAACTGTGCATTGATTCCTACATACTTGCATATTGTACTTGTTATATTACTCTATGTTGACAATTATCCATGAGATATACATGTTACAAGTTGAAAGCAACCACTGAAACTTAATCTTCCTTTGTGTTGCTTCAATACCTTTACTTTGATTTATTGCTTTATGAGTTAACTCTTATGCAAGACTTTTTGATGCTTGTCTTGAAGTACTATTCATGAAAAGTCTTTGCTTTATGATTCACTTGTTTACTCATGTCATTACCATTGTTTTGATCGCTGCATCCACTACATATGTTTACAAATAGTATGATCAAGGTTATGATGGCATGTCACTTCAGAAATTATCTTTGTTATCGTTTTACCTGCTCGGGACGAGCAGAACTAAGCTTGGGGATGCTTGATACGTCTCCGACGTATCGATAATTTCTTATGTTCTATGCCATATTATTGATGATACCTACATGTTTTATGCACACTTTATGTCATATTTGTGCATTTTCCGGAACTAACCTATTAACAAGATGCCGAAGTGCCGCTTGCTTTTTCTAGCTGTTTTTGGTTTCGTAAATCCTAGTAACGAAATATTCTCGGAATTGGACGAAACGAAGACCAGGGGCCTATTTCGCCACGAACCTTCCAGAAGACCGAAGAGCATACGAAGTGGGGCCACGAGGTGGCCAAACCACATGGCGGCGCGGCCGAGGGGGGGCCGCGCTGCCCTGTGGTGTGGGCCCCTCGTCAGCCCCCCGACTCTGCCCTTCCGCCTACTTAAAGCCTCCGTCGCGAAACCCCGATGCGAAAAACCACGAT